>NW_004444123.1:1423034-1425568 GCF_000243295.1 Trichechus manatus latirostris | reverse complement strand
TAGGCTAGAAGTCCAAATTCAGGACGTCAGCTCCAGGGGAAGGCTTTCTCTCTCTGTCGGCTCTGGAGGAAGGTCCTTGTCATCAGTCTTCCCTTGGTCTGGGAGCATCTTAGCTCAGGAACTTCAGGTCCAAAGAATGAGCTCTGCTCCTAGCACTGCTTTCTTGGTGGCATGAGGTCCCCAACTCTCTGCTTGCTTCCCTTTCATCTCTTGTAAGATAAAAGGTGGTGCAGGCCACACCCGAGGGAAACTCCCTTTACATTGGATCAGGGATGTGACCTGAGTAAGGGTGTTACGTCCTACCCTAGTCCTCTTTAACATAAAATTACAGTCACAAAATGGAGGACAAACACACAATACTGGGAATCATGGCTCAGCCAAATTGATGCACGCATTTTTTTGGAGACATAATACAATCCATGACACCCCCCATCTTAATATCTACTACTGAAAACATTTGAAGGGGTCAGCATGAACAGAAAGATAAGCCAATGCTTAGTTCCTTTTCTTCCTGATATGGAAATGTTAATCTGCCAGACAGAGGACACCACAACCCTTACGAGGATAATATGGGAATAGAATACCAGGGAAGTTTGTCTTTGTTAAATCCCTTTCAACCAAGAGGCATAAATAAAAAAGTTTTAATACATAAATGGTTTCAAAATACTAGGCTGGTTTTGTTATTAGCAGTGGAAATGTTTTAGAAGGAATATTTAGTGCCGAGAAGCAATCAAAGGAGACAGCTGAAATCCTACAAAAGGATGAGGAGCAGCAGCATCTGAACTAAATAAAGCTGCAATCTGCTCCGATCACCAGATGGAGAACCCCACCAGCCTCTTCCTCTGTCACCAGTTACTCCCCATAAATTTTCTTTCCAGGGACATGCTGAGGAAGTCCTACACTGGACCACACCGAGAAAAGCCTCTGTACTTCCCTTCCTTGCCCTAAGCTGCTCTCCAGGAGCCAGCTGTGACTGGCTCTGCTTTACCTAGCAGGGAACACCTAAAGCGTGAATGACATTCGGCAGACTCTGTGTCCTCAGAGAGTGCACATTTTAGCGGAAAAAATATTTGGGAAGGGAGAAGAAGTGGGGGTTAATGAATATGTTTTACTGGAAGGGCTTTCTTTGTTAGAGGCTAAGGTAGGCACTAGAGTCCCTGGGTGGCACAAACCGTAAAGCATTTGACTCCTACCAGAGAGGCTGGTGGTTTGAACCCACCCAGAGGCAACTTGGAAGACAGGCCCGGCGATAGGCTTCTGAAAGGTCACACCGTTGAAAACCCAGCGGAGCAGTTCTTCTCTGCACACGTGGGGTCTCAGTGAGTCGGAAATGACTCCATGGCAACTAACAACAGCAACCACACGATAGGCGCTGTGTTTCCTCCGCCAAGAGGAACGTAGGAAAACTGTGACGGTGCCCTCCTGTGTGAAGGACTTCGTGGGCATCCGGGCTGGTGCCCGGAAGGCGAGGCTGAACTCGCTGTCTGTATTAGTGTAACCCAAGGTAAAGTTTAAGGGGCAAGAGGGGAAGCAAACATCTAGAAGGCCCAAAGCCCCTCGCTTGATTAGTCTCAAGCCAGCCAGTGCCCCCACCTAACAGCGTCTGGACTTTTCACTAGGATGTTGAACAGTTCAATATTCTATTTTTAAAGCAATTTCTTGGCTCACCGGGCAGTACCGAAGTCCTGGCCCCCTGTGGGAATGCAGTGCTTTCCAGGAGGGTGTGGTTGAAGGAAAAAGAAGGTAAAGATGGGCCAAGCAATGACAAACTGCCCCTAGGTGTTTATGGCTGGGTGCAGAGTCCTTCCTTTGTGACCTGAGATACACCGGACACATAGACCAAGACATGAAAATAGTCTTGAATAGAACGAAATCCATCGATACTTGCTAAAACGTGAATTCAACACGTAGTGTCCACAAGCTATGAGCTGAGATGAAAGAGGAAGCATTTACAGAAATGAGAGAGGAAGTGTGTGCCTTGCACAGAGTAGAGAGTCTCCTTTGATCCCCAACCCCCTTTCCCTTCCAGAAGCTGTTGTACATTTTTGCATCTCCACAGAGATATTGCCCGCTCCCCTCCCCATTTCCCAGCCATTACGGAGCCCTGGTGGTGCAGTGGTTTAAGAGCTCCACTGCCAACCAGAAGGTCAGCAGTTTGAATCCACCAGCTGCTCCTTGGAAACTCTATGGCACAGTTCTACTCTGCCCTATAGGGTCGCTATGAGTCGGAATTGACTCGATGGCAAAGGGTGTTTTTTTTTTTTGATCATGTCTCACTGAGACTCTAGCAGCAACCTCTTGACTGTAATCTCTTGTGTCCACTCCAGTCTATTTTCCACAGAGCAGCCAGAGTAACCTTAAAACACGCCGGATTTTGTCACTTTCTGCTTAAAACCATTCAATGGTTTCCTCTGCATTTAGAATAAAACCCAAATTTCTTACCATGGCTTATGAGGACTTAATTGACAGAGTTGCTGGCCATCTCACCACTTTCAGTGTGAAACATTCACCTACTTGCTCATAGTACTCTAGGC
>NW_004444123.1:1409419-1422889 GCF_000243295.1 Trichechus manatus latirostris | reverse complement strand
CCAGCCCCAGCCCCAGCCCCAGGCCCAGCCCCCAGCCCCAGGCCCAGGCCCAGTCCCCAGCCCCAGGCCCAGGCCCAGGCCCAGCCCAGCCCCAGCCCCAGCCCCGGCCTCTGCCCTTACTGTTGCCTAGAATCTCTTTCCTGGTTCTTTGGGTGGCTGGTCCTATTCTTCAGATAGCAGCTCTGAGAGACTTTCTTGACTACTTTGTCTAAAATGGTATCTTAGTTATCTAGTGCTGCTATAACAGAAATACTGCAAAAGGATGGCTTTAACAAACAAATTTATTCTCTCATAGTCTGGAGGCTAGAAATCAGAATTCAGGGTGCCAGCTCCAGGGGAAGGATTTCTCTCTCTGTCAGCTTTGGGGAAGGTCCTTGTCGTCAATCTTCCCCTGCTCTAGGAGCTTCTCAGCGCAAGGACCCCACGTCCAAAGAACTCACGTTCCTGGCTCTATTTTCCTGATGTTATGAGGTCCCCATGTCTCTCTGCTTGCTTCTCTCTTTTATATCTCAAAAGAGATTGGCTTAAAACACAACCTAATCCTGTAGATTGAGTCCTGCCTCATTAACATAACTGCCTGTAATCCTGCCTCAACAACATCATAGAGGCAGGACTTACAACACATAGGAAAATCACTTCAGATGACAAAATGGTGGATAATTACACAATACTGGGAATCACCGCCTAGCCAAGTTGACACACATTTTGGGGGACACAATTCAATCCATAACAATGGCCATCCTCAGATACTCTTGGCTCATTTGCTTATTTATTGTCTTCTCCAGAAGAACGTTCACAGGATGAGGCCAGATGACTTGTCTGCTCTCCCAGTGCCTGAAACAGCCTAGAATGTTAGAATGTTAAATATTTACTGAACCAGTTGCCACTGAGTTGATTCTGACTTATGGCGACCCCACGTGTTTCAGAGTAGAACTGTGCTCCATAGCGTTATCAATGGCTGATTTTTCGGAAGTAGATTGCCAGGCCTTTCTTCTGAGATGACTCTGGGTAGACTTGAACCGCTGACCTTTTGGTTAACAGTTGAGTATGTTAACTGTTTGCACCATCCAGGGACTCTAATATTTAATGAATGATTCAATAAATATTAGTGAAATGAAAAAATGGACGAATGACTAAAAAGAACTTTCGGTTTCCTGATCTTTTGTTTGCCATCTCAGAAAGTAGTTTTTGATGATGGTTTATTGGCAATCCTCAGCTAGCTTTTCTGGGTCATTGCCTGCAAAATGAAATTCTCCTGGATGCTGTATGAAATTGAAAAAGCTGAAGTGTTTCGGATCAGATGAAGGTTAACGGTTTTGACTAGTGAGGAATGTCTCTCCAGGGAGCTAAGAGTCCTTCACAAATCCAACTGATTAAGCTTCAGATGCCCAAGGTTACAAGACAGGTTCGGGGAGGAGGACAGCAGGAATCCTTGAACAGAACTGAGGTGTAAGCTGTCAGTCCAGTCTGACAGAGTTTGGGCGTGTGGAGCTGGAGGGCAAACGTGGAAGTCACAGCCCAAAGGAAAGGGCAGAGGTTAGTGCGGGGCTCACCTTGCTTTTGCCATCTTCCTTCTAGGGTCTGAAGTCCCATTTCTGAACCTTATGAGTCCTGCTACCTGCAGACAGTGTGAACAGGTGTTGAGGACTGCCCAAATGGTTTTTCAAACATCGCCCCAATTCCACCTGTAGCCGAAGGAGGAAACCTAGGCTCTGTTCTTAGCCCTTTCTTTCCTCTCCCCCGTGCCTGATCCATCACCATCTGTCAAGTCTACTTTCTAAGTGGCTCTTGCTTCATCCACTTTTCTCTACCTCCAGTCACGGCACTGGTCCATGTCACCAGCTTCGATTGCCTAGATGACTTCAGCCCATTACCCGTGGCTGTCAAGTCGATTCTGACTCATAGTGACCCTATCCTACAAGACAGAGTAGAATTGCCTAGTAGGATTTCCAAGGAGTGGCTGTTAGCAGCTGATCTCTTAACCACTGTGCCACCCGTGCTTCAGATGACTTCAGCAACACCCTAAAAATGCAATGACTTCAGTTATTTTCCTTAAATACACTCTCCACATCAGCCAGTGATGTTTAAAGCTACAAATCAGGCCACGTTTCTCCTCTGCATATGTTCCTTTAATGATTTCTGTTGGTGCTTAGATGAAGTCTTACTCTGACATAAAACAAAACAACACAAAAACAACAACAACAAAACCCTTCAGGGCCTTGCCCTTATCTTTCAATCCTTTACAAAACTCTTCCCCTCTCCTCTAACCCACATATTCTCTATTCTAGTGATGGTGGTCTTCTTTCAGCTCACCGAACACCGCAAGGCCTCTTCTTAAGACCTTGGCACATCCCGGCTTTGGGATTCTCTTCCTACCCCTCTCCACCTGGCTTCGCTCCTATTTACCCTTAGGTTGACGGGGTTGTCACCACCTCATTGAAAACTTCCCTCTTCCCCAGCCTAGGCTAGCTACTCCTGCTGTCTCCTCCCAGGGCAGCTCTCATCTTACTTTGTTTTCATTGCTGGGTTAATTGTCTTCCCAGCTGGATGCAAGGTTCCTTGGGGAAAGGACCCTTCTCGTTGGCTTCCCATTCTTAACACCTGGCACAGTGCCTGGCACAAAATAGGTGCTTAATAAAGGTGTGTGGACAAAAGACTGTTGCTGATTCTTCTCCATGACACTCAGTGGCTGTCATTGGGTTCTTCCATCCTGCTGCTCACTCTGCCTTTACCCTGTTTGACTGAACCCTGCCTGCTGCATTGGCACCTGGGTGAACCCCAATATCCCCAACACACACAGACATCCACATACATCACACAGGCACACAGCACATATATTGACACATGAACACATGTATACACACACACAATACACACACACACACTACACACATGCATACACATACGCTACATATACTCACACACACACACAATACTACACACCCATGCGCACGGACACATTGTTATGGACTGGACTGTGTCCCCCAAAAGTGTGTGTAAGCTTGGCTAGGCTATGGTTCCCAGTGTTGTGTGATCATCCACCATTTTGTCATCCGAAGTGATTTTCCTATGTGTTGTAGATACTACTTCTATGATGTTGATGAGGTGGGATTAGAGGTAGTTGTGTTGATTAGGCAGGACTCAATCTACAAGATTGGGTGTGTCATGAGTCAGTCTCTTTTGGGATGTAGGGGAGAGAAGCAATCGGAGAGATGGTGGGACCTCAAACCACCAAGAAACAAGAGCCAGGAAAATAAAGTATCCTTTGGATCCAGAGTCCCTGTGCTGAGAAGCTCCTCGACCAGGGAAGATTGATGACAAGGACCTTCCTCCAGAGCCGTCAGAGACAGAAAGCCTTCCCCTGGAGCTGGCACCCTGAATTTGGACTTCTAGCCTACTAGACTGTAAGAGAATAAATTTCTGTTTGTTAAAGCCATCCACTTGTGGTTTTTCTGTTATAGCAGCACTAGATGACCAAGACACACACGCACACACATGCACACACACGCACATGTGGACACACACACATACACACATAACATACACTTACATACACACTGTACACATGCACACACATACACATATATGATGCACACACACACACACACACACACACACACTGGCTCCTCCGGTGTCTGCCCCGCCTCAATATTCAGGTCTGGTTTTAGGTCGGCTCCTCTTAGCTTGCGCTATTTCACGGATCCCAGTTCTTCAGTTAGATATACAGCAACTGGAGAGAGACCAGCCATTTTTAACACCCGTTGCTGAATGAGTGTAAGTGAAGCACAAAGACGAAGTACTCGACCCAGCTAGCCCTTTCGTACATGGTTTTAGGCCATGGGTAGTCGGTACATTAGGAACTTTACCAAATTCATATTTTCCAAATACTGTAACTCCGTAACAACTAATGGCTGATAATTAGAATATCTGAGATACAGTGCAGTGTTCAGGACTTGGCAGATTGCCACTATGTCTTGCCCAAGCTTGAAAAATGTGTCTCTAAAGATAATCAAGCGCTCCACCAGCCCGCCCACTCACCTCTCCAGGGCTTTGATTTGAACACGAGGTTTGCCTTTCCTGGGAGACAGCAACCCTGTCAGTGTAGATTACAGCGGTCTGATCTCATTCTGAGAATTCCCTCCCACGTTCTTCCTCTCAGACGACTTTTTGCCATAACTTGTAGTTTGACACTTAGCCATGAAGCCTCAAGAAAAGTCACTAAAATTGGATTTTTTTTTTTCAGGCACACTGTGGAAAATAACCAGGTTCGGAGGGGAAGAGAACTGGATTAATAATCTTGACCCCTTTCCTACCTATCTTGGCATTTCCGTCTCAACATTGCCATAGAAACTGTGGACTCCTTTCTTGTCAGGGCGATTATATCTTTTCAGATTTTGACAACTGGAAGTTACAAGAGAAAGAAGCCAGACTCTTCAGTCCCAGCCCCTCCTCCCTCAGCCCACTGGTGCTGCTTATGCAAATTTTAGAAAATGGGCTTTGCTGTGTTTTATTTTGTATTCTTCTAACAAACACAGTGTATCTGTTAAGTACACAGTGTGAGAAAGAATATCGGTTACCTAGGCACATGGGGAAACATCATATTTTCTTGGTTTTATTATATGATGGGCTTGACAGATACAGTAATCATTCCACATGGGAAACACCTTTGTCAGGGCTTCAAACCGGTTCATTCTGATTTGGAGAATTTGCATTTTTCACCCCAGATATACTGAATCAGAATCTACATTTTCACCAGATCCCCAGTGATTCTTATGTATAATACATTTTGAGAACCACTGCTCCACGAGTGAGCGGTTCTCAGAATCGGTCCCTAACCAGCAGCATTCGCATGGCCTGGGAACTTGTTAGAAATGCACATTCTCAGCAGGAGTTCCAACCAGAACAAACCGGTTCAAAGCCCTGATTTCCCATGGTGGGCAGCCTCAGAATCCTGCATGATATATTAGATTGACAGCTTGCAGGGAGCTCCATTAAAAAAAAAAAAAAAAAAAAAGCTGTGAAAGGGAAAAGCTTATTTTAGCCAGCAGACTTGAAAATTTTACAGATGTTATAGGATTCTGTTAAAATTACGCACGATTTCTTCTCATCAGCTGATAATTAGGATTTGTTAATCTATTTGTTAGATACTAGAAACATAAGCCCTAGTTCAACAAGAATAACTCATTATGGTTTTAGTATCTTTTGGGTAATTTAAGATACGTTTTGCAATAAAAGATTTATTAGCAGTTTATAGGTCTTCTCGTCAAACCAGTATCTTTTATGTATTATCCTTTGGCATTACGTACAATTAAAGTTTATTACTCAGCGTTCATTTTAATAGAACCTAGTGACATTCCCAAGGACCCGAGAAGAACGATCCATGAGTTTCTGCCCAATATTGAAGGTGGATCTGGTTGTAAGGGAATGTTCTTCATCCATACTCTTAAAGGAGAAGTTGGTGGACAGTCCAAATTTAAACTTCTATGTAATGTCTTATGCTGGTGCTTCCGAGTCATTTTCAATTCATGATTCAGTTGCAAATTTCTAAATTTGCAGTAGCAGCGGCAACGGCACTGGCGTGCGGTGAACGAGGTGCACAGGTAGAAAGCGGCAGCTTCCGGAGACGGCTCACGCTGCACGCAACATGTCCCATGCACCTGAAGTCGCCTGTGTCCTGAGTTCGGACTCTGGAGGAGAAAGGAGGAACGCGGACTGAAGGAGAGAGTGAGGAAGATGCTAGATTGCTGGAACTGCATTCTTCTGGGAGCATTTTAATTGGAGAAGTGTCTGAGCTTCAGACAAAAAGCCAAACGTGCTTCCCAGACAGACAGACAGATATCCTTCTCCCTCCTCCCCGCCACATACACACACGGGCGCATTGGGATACACCAGCGGAGATGTTGGGGGCTTATGTTGGAGAACAGTTCAAAGCACCCCTCTTCTGTTTGATATTTGAATGCCTCTTCCTACACTGTGCGATCAACACTCAAGCTGCCTTTCTTACACTGAACTGGTTTTATTTCTGTTACCACTGCTTGCCAGCCAGCAGGGCAGTTTTGGCTGTAGTAGTGTTTGCTCCTGTAATTATTTCAATAAATATTTTATTATATTTCATCCTTAATAATTAAACATGAATGGAAAACAGAAAAACCAAAGTGTTGACACCAAACCCCAAACCCACTGCCACTGAGTTAATTCCGACTCACAGCGACCCTACAGGACAGAGTAGAACTGCCTCACAAGGTTTCCAAGCCTGTGAATCTCTATCGAAGCTCACTGCCACGTCTTCCACGGAGCGCCTGCTGGGTTCGAACCACTGACCTGCCAACCTTTGGGTTAGCAGCCGAGTGATCAACCACTGTGCCACCAAGGCTCCAAAGTGTTGATAATGACGATGAAACTGTGGAAACAAAGATTTGACACCCCCCCAACACACACGCCAGATTGTTTAAATTGTTAGTCTCAATTGGACACACATGGGACCAAAGAATTGAGTAGGTTATTGAATAGTAAAGGGAGGAAAAAAAAAAAAAAAGAATAATTTGTTAGACACTATGGAAGATTCTCTGAAACTCAAGTTGTAATTAGGAATTTTACTTCATATTTGAGCTTTCTTGGAATAGACAGCCTCCAAATAATATGTAAGGTTATTGCTCAATGTTTTTTATATTTGATTTCACTGTACCTGTATTTTTTTTTTAAGGAATTCATTATGTGTAAAAATAGAAGATTATTTCTCCACCACATCACCCTTCTGCCTTTCAATAAAGAAACGCTCTTAGGTTTAGAGCATGTCCTGTGTGAATCTTGCCAATTTTCAAATCATAAGAATTCATTTGTAACACTTTGTTTACTACAAGTATTAGTTATTTTTATTTTTATTGTGTGTCTACCTTTGAGACAGGTTCAGAAGAGGATGTGGAATGAAGGATGTCATTGCTGATGTCAGATGGATCCTGGCTGAAAGCAGCAGAGACTACCAGAAGGATGTTTACCTGTGTTTTATTGACACAAAGGAAGTTGACTGTGTGGATCATAACAAATTATGGATAACATGACAAAGAATGGGAATTCCAGAACACTTAAATGTACTTATGCAAAACCTGTACATGGATCAAGAGGCAGTCTTTCGAACAGAACAAGGGGATAATGCATGATTCAGAACTGGAAAAGGTGTGCAGCAGGGTTTTATCCTTTCAGCTTATTCAATCTGTATGCTAAACAAATAATCCAAAACGCTGGACTATATGAAGAAGAACACAGCCTCAGGACTGGAGAAGGACTCGTTAGCAACCTACGATATGCAGATGGCACAACACCGCTTACCGGGAATGAAGATAACTTGACGCACTTACTGACGAAGGTAGAAGACCACGGCCTCCGGTACGGATTATACTTGAATGTGCAGAAAACGAAAATCCTCACAACTGGACTGATAAAGACCATGATGATAAATGAAGAAGAAATTGAAGTTCTCAATGATTTTATTCTCCTTGGATCAACAATCAACGTCCATGGCAGCAGCAGTCAAGAAATCAGAAGTATTGCATTGGGAAAATCTGAGGCAAAAGAGCTCTTTAAAGTGCTAAAAAGAAAAGAGGTCACTTTGATGTCTAAGGTGCACGGGACCCAAGCCATGGTATTTTCATTTCCCCATAAACACGTGAAAGCTGAACGATGAAAAAGGAAGACGGAAGAAGAATTGATGCCTTTGAATTGTGGTGTTGGTGAGAAGTAGTTTGTTGTTGTCAGGTGCCGTGGAGTCGATTCTGACTCATAGCGACCCTGTGTACAACAGAAAGAGACACCACCCAGTCCTGCACCATTCTCATAATCTTTGTTATGCTTGAGCCTGTTGCTGCAGCCACTGTGTCAGTCCATCTCGTTCAGGGTCTTCCTGTTTTTGGATGACTCTCTACTTTACCAAGCATGATGTCCCTCTCCAGGGACTAGTCGCTCCTGATAACATGTCCAAAGTATATGAGGTGAAGTCTCGCCATCCTTGCTTCTAATGAGCATTCTGGCTGTACTTCTTCCAAGACAGATTTGTTTGGTCTTTTGGCAGTCCATGGTCTAGTCAATATTTTTCATCAACACCATAATACTGAAGAATAGTTTATAGAAGCTTAATTGTGATAGGCTGGATAATGCTGCCCCCACCCCCAAGATGTCAACAACCTAATCCCTGGAACTGTGAATATGTTGTGTGACATGGCCAGAGGGACTTTGCAGATGTGACTAAGTTAAGGATCTTCAGATGGGAAGATTATCCTGAGTTATGCATGTGGCGCCAATGAAATCATGGGGTCCTTATAAGAATGAAGTAGGAAAGTCAGAGTGAGAAAAGGCGAAGCTTCTGGCTTCGAAGATGGAGGTTGGGGCTATGAGCCAGGAAACACAGGGAAGGAATTCTTCCCTACAACCCCTGGAGGGATGGCCCAACTGATAGCTGGATTTCAGCCCAATGAAGGCTAGTTTGGATTTCTCAACTGTAGGGTAATAAATTTGTGTTGTTTTAAGCCACTAAATTTGTGGTAATTTCTTATAACAACAATAGAAAACTAATGCAGTGATTATTACTACTTCTACTAATATTATTACTATTTTGAAAGCACATACAAAGGAAAGATGACCTCCTTCCACCCTGCATTTGGTCTAGGACAAGGCATGGTAATCCTATTTCCCTCTTCCAGTGTTTTAGGCGTGGACACGTGACCCAGTTTCACTCCTTGGCCAGAGAGGCGTCCAGGAAGCATTTGGCTCCCTAATGAGAACAACCTGGAGGTGAGAAGTCTGGCGCCTTCCTTCCTGCTTTGAACAAAGTTACGGGATGACATACTGCTTGAAACTGCATCGGAAGCCCGTTAATCACCATAGTGACATCTGTGACGGTAAGAGACTGAAATGTGTTGTCAGAAGACCTGACCAGGTAGCAACTAATAACCGTTTGAGGTGAAGAGAAGCTCGATATGTTTCCATCACTGAAGCATCAAAAGACAGCATTTAGTTTGGGGTTCAGGCAAATCTAGTTTCCGGTAGAGACTTTGTGGTTTATTCAGGAACATTGGATCATGAACTCAAGATGTTCTGTCAGAAAACAACCATCAAACAATAAATCCCAATGACTGCTCCAGCGTAGGGTTAGAGACTCTCACAAAGCATCTTTTTTAAGATTTATATTTCTTCCACTGAACTTTTCATAAAAGAACAAACTGATCTAGTCCCATTGGACGGAACGTGAACAGGACAGACTTGCTACAGAGAAGCTATCAATGTTTGGTGGGTCTCTGGAATCTTGTATACGGGATTTTTTTTCTTTTTTCCTCTGAAGGGCCTCTTCTCGTGTTTCCAAGTGTGGTAAATGGCAGCCCAGTCATCGAGGTCAGAATTCTGGGCCTCTTTTTCCTCCACTGGTTGCTCTCACCACACGGTTGGTGTCTGTCTCGTGCATCTGTGTCCTGTTTCTATCTCAGTGTGGCCCTTCATCGTCACTTGTCTAGATTACTGCAGTGACCTCCCAACATGTCACCTCCTCCCACCCTCCTCATTCAATCAGGGCCCCACACTTAAGCCAAATGGTCTTCCTAAAAGGCTAAGCCAATCATGCCAACCCCTGCCTTCTACTATTTCATGCCTCAGAGGCTTAAGAGCTCAGCTGCTAACCAAAAAGTCAGCAGTCTGAATCCACCACCCGCTCCTTGGAAACCTATGGGGCAGTTCGACTCTGTCCTGTGGGTTGCTATGAGTTGGAATTGCCTTAATGACAACGGGTTTGGTTTTCTTTTTGGATAATGTTCAGGGAATCCCTGGGTGGCGCAAACAGTTAAGCACTTCACTACTAACTGAAAGGTTGGCAGTTCAAATCCATCCAGAGGTATCTCAGAAGAAAGCCCTGGCGATCTGCTTCCAAAAGGTCACAATCTGAAAACACTATGGAGCACAGTTCTACTGTGAAACATACGGGGTTGCCATGAGTTGGCATCGACTTGATGACAACTGTGTGTGTGTGTGTGTGTGTGTGTGTGTGTGTGTGTCTTTTACTTACAGGGTAAAGTCCAAGCTTCTTTGCATCACTGCTAAATAAATCTTCCTATGGGTGGCTCCTCATTGGGGTCTCTGGTGATGACTTTCTTCCTTAGCATCCTGAAGTCTGGTAAGTCAGAACGCCCCACAGGCCCCTGCTGGGCCCAGGAGGTTTCGTGCCTCCCTGCTGTTCATCATGCTGTCTCCTCTGCAGGAACCGAAACCCTTCACCACTGTGGATACTCAACTCAAGTATCCCCACTTCTGTGACATTGTCCCGGTCCTCTTCTCAACACTTGGGAACGATTGGTCATCTCCTCCTTGGTGCATACTCCTGCTTCCAACAACATACTTATCTGTCTCTCTGTTATGTTACATTCTTACTGGCTTAGAAATTGCTTTTCCCATGTTTGTGAACTCCTGGAGACAAGGAACAATCTCTCTGTCCCCAGTCTGTCTGTCTCCTGGGGCTTAAAAAGTGCCTGGCATATACAGGACACTCAGTCTCATAATTAAATTTCATAAATGAATGAAATAATAAATGGGATTTAGTTAGATATTACTTATAGCAAAAGGAAACGTACATATTATTACTCCAACCCTTGAATTTTAGTAGTTCTAGAACTGCACTGTCCAAATTTGAGCCCCTGTCCACTTGTGACTATTGAACACAAGGAGTGAAGCTCTTCTCAATTGAGACATGCTGTAAGTGTAAAATGCAGGCAAGATTTCAAAGACTTAGTACCAAGAAAAGGAATGTATGTCTCATTAATAATGTTCATATTGATTACATGTTGCAATGATATTTTGAAAATATTAGTGTCTTAGTTATCTAGTGCTGCTATAACAGAAATACCACAGTTGGGTGGTTTTAACAGAAATTTATTTCCTCACAGTTTAGGAGGCTAAAAGTCTGAATTCAAGGTGCTGGAACTAGGGGAAGGCTTTCTCTCTCTGTCGGCTCTGGAGGAAGTCCTTGTCTCTCTGAGCTTCTGCTCCTGGGCGATCTTCACGTGGCTTGGCATCTCTCTTCCCCATCTCTGCTTCCTTAATCTGTTCCTTTTATATTTTATAAGAAATTAACTCAACATCTTGCTCAATTGGCCTAACACAGTTTATAAAGACAATGTTCTACACTCTACCTTGGTGAGTAGCATCTGGGATCTTAAAAGCCTATGAACAGCCATCTAAGATACTCCACTGGTCTCACCCCTTTGGGAGCAAGGGAGAATGAAGAAAACAAGATACAAGGAAAAGATTTGTCTAAAGGACTAATGGACCACAGCCACCACGGCCTCCACCAGACTGAGTCCAGTACAGCTAGATGGTGCCCGGCTACCACCACTGACTGCTCTGGCTGGGATCACAACAGAGGGTCCTGGACAGAGCTGGAGAAAACTGTAGAACAAAATTCTAATTCACAAAAAAGACAAGAATTACTGGCCTGACAGAGACTGGAGAAACCTCGAGAGTCTGGCCCCTGGACACTCTTGTAGTTCAGTAATGAATTCACTCCTGAGGTTCAGCGTTCAGCCAAAGATTAAACAGCCTCATAAAACAAAACAAGACTAATGGAGCACAACAGTCCAGGGATAAGGACTAGAAGGCAGGAGGGGACAGGAAAGCTGGTAATAGGGAACCCAAGGTTGAGAAGGGACAGTGTAGACATGTCGTGGGGTTGTTAACCATTGTCATAAAACAATATGTGTACTAACTGTTTAATGAGAAACTATTTGTTCTGTAAACCTTCATCTACAGTACAATTGAAAAAAAAAGAAACTGATTCAAGACACACCCGACACTAACCTTGTCTTATAAACATAAAAAAGACAAACCCATTCCCAAATGGGATTATGACCACAGGCATAAAGGTTAGAATTTACAACATATTTTTTTTGCAGACACAATTCAATCCATAACATTCTACCCTTAGGTCCCCAAAATTCATGTTTTTGCCACTTGCAAAATGCATTCACCCCATCACATCGTCCCAAAAGTCTTAAATCAGCTCCAAGTCTGAAATCTCATCTTCTGAACCATCTCAATCAAATATGGTGAGACTTTAGGCATATTCCATCCTGGGGCAAAATTCTTCTTCATCTGTGAACCTGTGAAATCTAGTCTACGTTATCTGTTTCCAAAGCACAGTGGTGGAACAGGTACAAGGTAGACATTTCCATTACAACTGGAAGAAATTGGAGGGAAAGAAGGGATAACAGGCACCAAGCAAGTCCAAAACCCAATAGAACAATTTACATTAGCTCTCAAGGCTTGAAAATCATCCTCTGTCTTTGGGACCCTTTGGGCAATGGCCTTCCCCTCCAGACCCTGGGTGCTGGCCATGCTCTCTTGATTCTGGGTGGAGGCTCCTCAGCCCTGGGCCTCAGCTCCACTTTCCAGGCCCCCTGGGATGACAACTCTGCTCCTTTGGCTTTGGGTGGCCATTCTCCTGGTCCATCTGAGTAGTGACCCTATCCCCTCAGCCCCAGCAGTCCCCATTCTTCTGCCCCTTGGGCATGGCAGCCCAGCCTATCATTTTAGATGGTGGCCCCATCCTCCGGGCACTCGTGAACAGCAGCCCTACACTCCAGAACTGAGCTGGTGAAGATCTGTCTCTTTGAAACCTAGGAGGCCATGGCCCCACCCTTTGAAATCCAGCAGACCATGGTTTCACCCTTTGAAATCAAGGCCTCCCTGCTTCCCATGCTCCTTCCAACAGTTCTGCTGATCTCCGAGCTGCTCCAAGGATGGTTCTTTTTTTTCTTGGAGAACAACAGATGTAGCTCCTTTGGCCTGTTTTCTGCCTCTAGAATTCCAAGAGGCAGACAGTGTTCTTTCCTTTTGCTCTCTCTCTATCCCCTTCAATCTAAGCTGATGGGTTGTCTGCTGTAGTAGTTCATTAGATCTATCAGTCACAGGCTTAATCTCTTTAACAAAAGTTTGTGTAGCCACGTCCTTGGTGAAAATTCTAGGACATGTGTCCTTAGTTTGTACAATAGAATTTTTCAAATCTTTAAGTTTTGTTTTCATTTTGCACAGTTTGTTTTTAAGTCCATCTCTTTCCTTTTACATTTTACTACAAGCAAGGAGAAACCACACAGCCCCTTTAAGATCTTGCTTAGAAATCTCCTCAGCCAGATATCCAAGTTCATCACTTACAAGTTCTACCTTTCACAAAACATTTGAACATAATTCAGACAAGTTCTTTGCCATTGCTTAAAAAGCATCACCATTCTTCCACTGTCCAATCACATGTTCATCACTTCCTTTTTTTTTTTTTTTTATTGTACTTCAGGTGAAGGCTTACAGAACAAATAGTTTCTCAAGAAACAGAAGTACACATGTTGTTTTATGACATTGGTTAACAGCCCCACAACATATCAACCCTCTAACTTCTCACTCAACCTTTTTTTTTTTGGTGAAAATACACATAGCCAAAGATACACC
>NW_004444123.1:1339848-1409200 GCF_000243295.1 Trichechus manatus latirostris | reverse complement strand
AGTAAATCTGGTCTTTTTTTTGTGAGTTAGAATTATGCTCTACATCCTTCTCCAGCTCTGTCCAGAACCCTCTGTTGTGATCCTGGGCAGAGTAGTCAGTGGTGGTACCCGGGCACCATCTAGCTGTACTGGACTCAGTCTGGCATCACTTCCTTTTAAAGCCTCACCAGAAGCACATTTAATGTCCACATTTCTAATACCTTTCTGTTGCTGGTGCCATGTGTGTTCTCTAAGACAATAGAGACTTTCTCTAAAGCTCTCCTTACTTCCTTCTGAGCCCTCAACAGAACTGCCTTCGACGTCCATAATTCCACCACAGTCTCTCCAAGGCACTCTAGGCTTTTACCATCAGCCATCTTGAAACTCTTCCAGCATCTACCCATGACTCAATTCCAAAACTGCTTCCACATTTTAGGTATCTGTTAGAGAAGCACTGCATTCTGGGTACCAAATTCTGTCTTTGTTATCTAGTGCTGCTATAACTGAAATACCACAAGTGAGTGGCTTTAACAAACAAATTTATTTTCTCACAGTTTAGGTGGCTCCAAGTCTGACTTCAGGGTGCTGGCTCTAGGGGAAGGCTTTCTCTCTCTGTCAGCTCTGGAGGAAGATCCTTGTCTCTTCTCAGCTTCTGCTTCTGGGTGATCTTTATGTGGCTTGGCACTTCCTTAATCTGCTCCTTTTATATTTTGTAAGAAATTGACTCAAGGCAAACTGTACAGTAATCCTGCTTCATTAATATAACAAAGACAACTCATTCCCAAATGGGATTATAACCACAGGCATAAAGGTCAGAATTTACAACACGTAATTTTGGGGAAGACAATTCAATCCATAACAATTAGATTAACAGAACTACTAAAATACATTATTCAAAGTAAGTTAACCTATTTCTTTTTACTGTTTTTTGTATGGCTATTAGAAAATTTTATATCATTTATAATAACGTGCCTGTTAGGAGGTTCTGTAGGTCAGTGTTCTTTAACTATGCTGACAGAGTTCTTGTACAAAATGAAAATTATATCTGAGGATTGTAGCATTAAACAATTCAGATGAATAGCACCACTTCTGAATATAAAGGACGTTTGTTATGGACATTCACTAGGTATCGACAGCTCTACTCAATACACAGTATGATTCTTTGCCTTTTACATCTGTATTTGTGAGTGTAGACACCAACCGGAGCACAAATGCAATCCTCATGGCCTAGAATAGTCTCAGAGGATTTGGGATATAACACTGCTTATTGTGAGCTTTCTATGTATTCTCTAAAACAATAGACACTTTCTCTAAAGCTCTCCTCACTTTCTTCTGAGCCCTCAACAGAACTGCCTTTGACGTCCACAATTCTACCACAGTCTCTCTAAGATTAATCCTTTCCAATTAATAATTGTTGTTTGATAAGACAAGAAAAGGAAGACATCAGCTCTAAGCGACAGGGATGTAACATCATGGTCTTTTAAAAAGAATTGTCTACCTCAAACATTTCTTTTTCCCTCTTAATTAGGGTACAAAAGTAAATCCTCGGTTCAGAGGCTTGCAACCTCATCAGGGTGCAGGCTCAACTGATTGATGGGTATTGGCTAAACATGTGTTCCAGATGATGACTTTCCATCCGGGTTTTTATTTAGGAAAGGAAAAAGTTATATTTTTTCAATACTATAAATCACAAAACCTCATTTGTAGAATTTTCCTAGGGCATTGAAGCAAGTACTTGGCTGAAGAGTCTAAATATTTATTTTTTTAAGCAAATATTTACTGAGCACTTTCTACCTGCCTGCCCCTGAGATAAGGGCTTTATATGTTTTAAGGCATTTACTGTTTACAGTAAACATATGAGTTATTATTTAGATGTCACAGATGAAGAAACTGAAGTTTACTAACTTGCCCAGGTCCAAGGTGAGCCTGCGTGCCTCAGAGTTCAAACTTTTAACTGCCATGCCATTCTGTCTCTCTGATGACTTATGTGTTTTGAATTCCATGTCAAGGATAATTTTAAAAGAACTAAGGAGTTCCCTACTCAAGGGAATCCTATGTCAAGTCTTTATGTAAAGCAACCAATTACGTAAGAACAATCCTTTAAGTCTAATCTTTAAAAGTGGCATGCTCCTATTTACGTTCCATAATTCCTGAGTGATTTAGGCAGAAAGAGAAACCTAACTTGGCAGATTCCTAAAAGATCAGCTCATCATTTCTCATCTCAGAATAACTAGGAACTCCAAAGACTTCCTATGAAAAATTATTGGTATAAAATTCCACAGTCCACTACAGTAACAGTTAGCTCTTTGTCTGTTTCCAGTCTAGCTTCTGGTGACTTTGCGCCTCCTGAGAAAATAGCACCTGAGCCATTATAATGGTTTGCCTCTTCCACTGAATTAACAATACAATTCAAGACTCCACTACTCTCGTTTTCTAAACCATTTGTACATCTTCATCTGTCAGGATCTGCAGCAATGAACAAGCATCCATTCATTTATTATGAGTATTTGTTGACAGTCTACTTTGGGCCAGATACTGTGAATACGCACTGGATATACAGTGTTGAACACAATAGCTATAATCTCCTTTCTGATTGTTAGAGATTGAATAGTATCCCCCCCAAAATATGTGTTGCAAATCCTAACCTCTATGCCTGTGGTTATGATCTCTTTTGGGAATGGGTTATCTTTGTTATGTTAATGAGACAGGATTAGTGTAGCGTGTATCTTGAGTCAATCTCTTTTGAGATATAAAAGAGATTAAATGCAAGCTAGCAAGCAGGGATGGGGAAGAGAGATGCCAAGCCACATGAAGATCGCCCAGGAGCAGAAGCTCAGAAGAGACGAGGACTTCCTCCAGAGCCAAGACAGAGAGAAAGCCTTCCCCTGGAGCTGGCACCCTGAATTCAGGCTTCTAGCCCTCTAAACTGTGACACAATAAATTTGTTTGTTAAAGCCACCCGCTTGTGGTATGTCTGTTGTAGCAGCACTAGATAATGAAGACATTGCTGGGCCTTAAAATCTGGGGAGGGAGATATAAAATAAATAAGCTAGTAAATAATCATATATGATAAAACCCATAGCGTTTGAATGGAAGACAGCCTGGGGAGGAAGAGGGGCTTGAGGAGAAACACTGAGACCCGATTCTGAAGCATCCTGGTGTTAACGCAGAAAAGATCGAACTTCTCGTTGGAGATGGGAAACCTCTGAATTTTATTTAACAACATAATCTGAACTTTTCGGGTTTATCTTTCCAGTGAAAGATGAACAAGAGTAGGCAGAAATGTGTGGCTTAGAAGCCAGTTATGAGACTGTTGTAACACTGCAAGTGGGGAATGATGAGAACCCAGAATCAGGTGTGGCAGCCAGGTTCCAGAAGGAGAGCCACATTTAAGAGGCATTTTAAAGGTAAAATGAGTTATTTTTGGTGGAATATTTGGTGTTGTCTTAGTCAACAAGTGCTGCTATAACAGAACTACCCCAAGTGGGTGGCTTTAACAAAGAAAAATGTATTCTCTCACAGTCTAGGAGGCTAGAAGTCCGAATTCAGGGTGCCAGCTCCAGGGGAAGGTTTTCTCTCTCTGTCAGCTCTGGGGGAAGGTCCTTGTCATCAATCTTTCCTGGTCGAGGAGCTTCTCAGTGCAAGGAACCCAGGTCCAAAGGATGCATGCTTCTGATTCTGCTTTCTTGGTGGTATGAGGTCCCCTGTCTCTCTGCTCGCTTCTCTCTTTTATATCTCAAAAGAGATTGACTTAAGACAAAATTTAATCTCGTAGATTGCTTCCTGCCTCATTAATATAACTGCCTCTAATCCCGCCTCATTAACATCATAGAGGTAGAATTTACAACCCATAGGAAAATCACATCAGATGAAAAAATGGTGGACAACCACCCAATACTTGGAATAGTGGACTAGCCAAGTTGACACATTGTTTTGGGGGACACAATTCAATTCATAAGAGGGGTAGGCTGTAAAGGGGGGAGGGAAATGAAGGATGACTGCCCTACTTCTATGTTGAGAGATGCTGGACAGACACCATTAATTTAGATAGAGAAAACAGAAAAAGGAACAAGTGTGGAGGGGGGCCAGTCATAAATTACATTTGCGACACTTCCAGGCTGAGCCTTGTTTGAGTGGGAGGTATGAATCTAAAGACAGTGTGAGGGGCTAAGGATACAGAAATGAATGAAGTATAGTCCATGCCTTCAAAGGGGGCATAATCTAGTGGAGGCGGCAGGTTGTAAACAAATTACTTCAATAGAGCATAACGCAAGCTAAAACGCGAAGCACAATTAAATAATAGTAGTTACGATATAGAGAGATGATAAAAACAAGCCTCAACTCCTCTTTTAGCCCTATTTTATAACGTAACGTGCTGCTCTTGTTGTTAGTTGCTATGAGTCAGCTCTGGCTCACAGTGACCGTGTCTATAACAGAACAAAGAGTTGCCTGTCCTGTGCCATCTTCGTGAGTGTCGGTATGCTTGAGTCCAGTTGGACAATATTCTGTTGTGATCCATAGGGTTTTCATTGGCTGATTTTCAGAAGATGATCATCAGGCCTTTCTTCTTAGTCTGTCTTTGTCTGAAAGTTCTGTTGAAACTTGTCCACCATGGGTGACCCTGCTCATATGTGAAATACTGATGACATAGCTTCCAGCATCATAGCAAGCTACCGACAGACTGATAGATGAGTGGTGGGCAAACTAATCTTGTCAAGTTAATGAGTTTCTACTCATTAGCACTCTTGGGTCTTTGATTTATTTTCCTTGGCAAGAACTCTGACTGAGTCTATGGTTATAGAGTGATATTTCTAGCAGCTAAACATCTGCTAAACAATAATGAAGACAGTATTTGTTTTCTTTTAAAATCTTACTTCCATTTCCACCCCCTGCCCACAGCTACTACTCTCTTTTGGCTGAGATTTTAATTGTTTCCTTTCTCATATCCTTTTTCTTTGTATACTTTCCTCAATCTAATTTTTTTTAATATAACAGCGTCAGAGTTTTTGCCGTTACAAATATTGTTATTCTCCACTATTACTTGCAAAGTCTGCAACTACCTCATCTTTGGGAATAAAATGGAAAACAGAACTGAGTTTGATATTCAATATATATTAAGTCATAAATATTTGGTCAATTTCTACAAAAACTCATATTCAAATTTTCCCACTGGCCATTTTTAAATAAAGCAGTAACTAGAGAAGATATTATTTTAAGGATTTATGTAATTTAAGCAAATTGTTCTAAGGATAACTTTTGATGTAACAGTTATGCATTAAAGAGTAGAAAGTACAAAAGCAAGTTATTCTAGTTAAATATATTTTTCATCATCCTGTAGCAGTACAAATTATACTAACTTCTAATAAATTTACTAAAATCGTAACTTAAATATAATTATTTTTTATAGTTCACCTTGCTTCTCTTAACTAAGTGTCAAAAGTCCATTCCAGGGGAGTGTTTATAGATTCAAGTTTGCTATAGTGAAAGCTCTGTGAGTAGCTTTTCCCAACTGATTCCCTTCTTTGTTGTGGTTGTTGGGTGCTGTTTTTGACTTGTAGTGACTCCATGTGACAGAGTGGAAGGGATCCATAGGTTTTTCTTGGCTATAATTATTATGGGAGCAGATTGCCAGGTTTTTCCACCACAAAGCCACTGGGTGGATTTGAACTGCCAACCTTTTGGTTAGCAGCCCAGCACTTAACCACTGTGCCACCAGGGCTCCTGGCCCTTCTTTAGAGCAGATGCTTATTTGGGAACCTCTTTGCTAATCACCAGCGATAGGAATTTTATTTGCTCTCCACATTCCTGTTCTCTTTTTCATCTCTCTCACAGAAGCAGGGAGATCACACACACAGTCTGTGGTAATTTTGCTTCTGTTGCTAACTTTTCATTCCCTGTATCAGGCCTTGTAAAACCTGAAGTAGAATGTCATCATTCCTTCTGCAATAGCTTTTCAAAAAATCTCCTTCTGATACAGATTTGGAGCAGCAAAATCTGTTTAAGTTATAAATGAAAGTGTGCAATATTTCCTTCTGAGTAAATTATTTTAACCAATAGTTTAAAAGATACTCAAAAATGGAGCAAAAGAGTAGGCTTCCCCAGTCCTCATATCAATTTCAAGGTAGAATAAAGAAATAAAAATTCATCATCCTACATTGTTAATTGAGATGTGGCAAATACTGACGATAGTACTGGGAAGAAAATTTTCTCTAGGTCCACAAACAGATTGCTGAGCTTTACCTTAATTGTCAAATCAAAAACAAAACCAAACAAAAACCCGTATCAAACCCATTGCCGTTGAGTTGATTCCAACTCGTGGTGACCCCACATGTCACAGAGTAGACTCGCTCCATAGGGTTTTCTTGTCTGTCATCTTTACAGAAGCAAATCACCAGACCTCTCTTCCACGGTGCTGCTGGATTGTTGAAACTGCCAATGCCAACCTTTACAGTAACAGTCAATCGCAAACCATTTCTGCCACCCAGGGATCTTATATAGTTATAAAGTAGGAGATAATAATTTTCTGTTCACAGGGTTGTGAAAAGGATCAAATATAATGACACGTAAAAAGCTATTTAGAATTATAAGTACTAGGTAAGCATAAGCAAGAGTTTTTCTTCTTGCTGTTGTTGGTAGTGGCGGTGGTAGTGGTGATGGTGGTTCTGGATGTTGTAGGAATAATGGTAGTGGTATAAACATCTTGTCCTCCTGAGCCCTGGTTACCATGCAGTGGATTGGCTGAACACCTAATGCAATGTCTGTGGAGAGGAAAGAAAACACAGGAAGAAAAAGAGTGGGAGAGAAAAATGGCCTGTCTGAGACCGAGTGGGAGAACCGAAAAAACGGCAACAAAAGGGATAGGGTATCACTTGGGCAACAAATGAAGCAGTTGTAATCTAATCAGAGTGGAAGAGATGTTCGTATGTAAGGAGTGCTTACAATGCAGTAGGTGCTTACGCACGTTGCTTCACCGAACCCTCACCACCGTTCCATGAGGCAAGCTTCCTTAGGTCCGCTTTGCAGATGAGGAAACTCACAATCACAGAGCTTATGCAACATTCTCGACATCATCCTATAATCAGTATGTCAGAAGCCAACACTGGAAAACAGAAAATAAAAATCCATCGGAGAAGAAAATAAAACAATTTGCGTCACTGAATACATTTTTAGAGAAAATAGAAAGTCAAAAAAAAAAAAAAAAGGGGGGAATATGTTTTCAGAGTTCCTAGTTCTGGGAGAATGCAGCCCCGGTAGGTCCCTGAGGCTGTACAATGGGACTTTATGGTTACATCCATGTCAATCATAACTGGTACATTTTAAGACAAATTAGAAGAGAAGAAACACAGAAGAATAATCTTCAACCAAATATCTTCTCTGTTAACCCAAGCGCAGGGCCCTGGAATTTGAATAGTGAATAACAAGACATTCTTGTTGAGAATTATATACCTCAAGTAGGAAATTTTTTCCTTCCAAAAGAGAGCATAAGTAGGAAGTTTCAGAAATGTTATTATGTGTGATTGTTTTTCCAAATGATGAAAAAAAGAAATGACCTGGTCCTAGTTACTTTATTCTACCTCAAACATAATGCGCTTGAAAGCATAAAAATCAAAGTATTATAGTTTTTTTTGTGTTAAGTGTTTTAATGGAATTGTTGATATGTAGAAAATGTACTTACATTTTAGAAATTCACATTGTCACGGATCGAATTGTGTCGCCCCAAAATATGTGTATGAGTTTGGCTGGGCCGTGATTGCTAGTATTGTGTGGTTGTCCTCCATTTTGTGATTGATATAATTTTTCTGTGCTATAAATCCTAATCTCTGCCTGTGGTTAATGAGGCAAGATTAGATTATGTTAAAGAGGACTAGGATGGGATTGTAACACCCTTGCTCAGGTCACATCCCTGATCCAATGTAAAGGGAGTTTCCCTTGGGTGTGGCCTGCACCACCTTTTATCTTACAAGAGATGAAAGGAAAGAGAAGTGAGCAGAGAGATATGCGGAACCTCATATCATCAAGAAAGTAGTGCCGGCAGCAGAGTGCGTCCTTTGGACCTGAGTTTCCTGTATGGGGAAGCATTTAGTCCAGGGCAAAATTGATGACAAGGACCTTCCTTCAGAGCCGACAGAGAGAGAAAGCCTGCCTCTGGAGCTGATGCCCTGAATTCGAACTTCTAGCCTACTAGACTGTGAGGGAATAAACTTAGGTTTGTTGAAGCCATCCACTTGTGGTATTTCTGTTAGAGCAACACTAGATGACTCAGACAACACTGAATCATTTAGGGATGAAAAATCATGTTATCTTGGATTTGCCTTAAAATATTTCCTGAAGAGAAAAAGCAGGAGGGAGTGGGAGAAAGAGAGAGGCGGTAAATAGAGCGAGTGTGGCAAAGCGTTGATGATCATTGAATCTAGCTGAAGGGCATACGGTGGTTTAATGTGCTGCTCTCTCTTTACTTTGGTATATATTTGAAAATGTTTACAATAAAAATTAAAAAAAGAAAGTCCACTTAAGTTCACAGAAACACAAACATAACGCCAACATCCATATGTGACGAATGTGGCAAACACAGAGCAACAGCTCAATAGCACCAAGCAATTCACATGGAAGCGTCATTTTAAGCCATGAAATTGCACTATTGACTTTTCGTGTGTGAGTGTTTTTGGGGAAAAAAAAAAAAGGAGAGAGACAATAATATCATGGAAGTCTGTTTGTTTACTAGGAATTACGCTGGTACAATTGCTTTAATGTGCTGTAGCTCCAAATTTATTTCTTAACATTCTTTGTTTTATTGGTTAATTCAAAACACAGACACTTTCTGGCTTAAGCAAGCTCACCACGTCACTTCCACAGCAGAAAAAGGGCATCATCACTTGTTCTGTCTCATATGAACTTTGTGAAAAGACACATTTTCACTTTTCGAAAGCTCACCAGTAGGAAGCAAATCCATTTGTAAAGACTCTCCCATTTAACTACAGCCTAAACTGCTAGAACATTAAAAACCTTTCTGCATATCCACAGATCAAGTATTACGAGAAAGATGTAAGTGAAAAGCAAATATTTGACAGTAGGTTTTTCTATTTTGAAAAGCATATTCCTAGCTATGTCACATATGTCTTTCTATTTTATATCACGTAGGTCAAAATAGATTTTCTTCAAACCTTTTTATTTTCTTTACCTATAAATAGCTGTCTTCCCAAGTTTGATCCAGGGACTTCTGATATAGTTAAAAAAGATTAAATCAAGTTGCATATACAGGCCCAGGATTTCTTCTCTGAAATCCTTGGAGTCAGACGTTTTATGAAATTGTAAACATGTCAGGCTCTTGGGAAGTAATATTTTGCATAGACTACACACCACGTAACACCCCTGATGGGGTCTCGGACAGCAATCTCTAGTCAAATGCAGTCATATTTCTGTTACAAAAAGTATAAAAATTCACACTTGTTATTGGTTGCCGTCCAGTCGGCTGTGACTCGTGGAGAGCCCACATATAACAGAATGAAATGCTGCTCGGTCCCGCGTCATCTTCATAATCCTTGGTATGCTTGTCCTTTGTTGAGGCCAGTGTGTATTTCGAACGCCTTCCATCCCAGGGGGCTCGTGTTTCGGTTCCATACGGGACAACACTCTATTGTGATTCACAGCGTCCTCACTGCTAAGTTTTGGAAGTAGAATGTCTGTCTTAGTCCGAAGGTTCCGTTGAAACCTGTCCACCATAAGTCACCTTGCTGGCATTTGAAATCCCAGTGTCAGAGCTTCCAGCATCACGACAACGTGCAGCCACCGTAGTACAGGACGCTGGTGGATGTTCGCACTGAGCAAGGTAAATAAAGATTACAAGGAGGCTCTGTCAGTTCAGGTCAGATTTTATTAGCAGATGAAAACACCCAGACTCTTGAACAATGATTTAGAGTTTCAGTGCCTTTGGGGTTTCGGAACTGCACATGTGGGGCTGTGGTGCTGTATATGTGGGTAAGAGTACGCGTTTCAGAGCCAGACAGACTCAGGCCTAAATCTTAGCTGTGACCCTCATTAGCTCTCTGATCTTCATTTATAAAATGCAAACAGGAACCCTGATGGGACCGTGGTTAAGCACTGGGCCGCTGACTGAAAGGTCAGTAGTTTGAACTCACTAGCCGCTCTGCAGGAGAAAGATGTGGCAGTCTGCTTCCATAAAGATTACAGCCATGGAAACCCTACGGGGCTGTTCTCCTCTGTCCTGTAGGGTTGCTATGAGTTGGAATCCACTCCGTGGCAATGGGTTTGAAAACGTGAATAATACTTACATCATGGGATTGTCGTGACGATGATTTATGCAAAGCAGTTAGCAGAGTACCCGGCACAGTATCAAAGGTCAAAAAGAGGTAGCTATTATAACACTATTAGCTTTACTATGATGACCCCTGGTGTGTGCAATGGTTAAGCTCTTGGCTGCTAACTGAAAGGTCAACAGTTCGAACCCATCCAGCAGTTCCTCAAGAAAAAGGCCTGATGATCTGCTCCCATAAAGATTTCAGCCTAGGAAACCCTATGGGGAAATTCTCCTCTGTCCTATAGGGTTGCTATGAGTTGAAATTGACTCCAGGGCATACACCAATAACAGCTTTACTATTATTACATATAGGAATGATGTGAAAGCACTTTGAATTCCTTTAAATTCACCTCCAGGTCGTTTTCTCTCTGTATCATACGCTGGGTGGGGTATGTACCTCCGTCCAAACTGTTAGAGAAGTTGAGCTCTAGGAAAAGATTTTGGAGCTCTGACTCCAATGAATTTTGCCCAAACTAAGTTTAGCATCAGCTGGGCCATCTTGTAGGACCAGAGCACCACAGACCCTCCAGTCAGGTTGAATCTGAGGGATTCTCTAGCCTCTTCTCAGCCCCGCCCCAGCCTCTGTTGCTGAATTGGGTCCAGTCTTTCAAAAATTATGTAAGGAACACTGCATGCTCTTTGTAACAAAAAATTACAGTTTTCTGTTCCGTCTATACTCATGCTCATTTTCAATTGTCAGAGACAACCTTTAAAACAGTGTCTGCTTTTGCTTCTTACATTAGTAACGTCCGTAGCTCTAGATAATATGCCTGTGTTTCTGACTCATCAATATTAAAAACAATAACTATTTATACTTGCTTCCTTTCTCATAACCTCTTTCTTCTGAAATATCATTTTGAGTTCTTTTGTTGGTTATCTTTAAAAAAACAGAATATACAATAATCTCTACTATTTGTTTCATTAGTTATCATCGTAAGGTGAAAATACTAGCACCCATTAAGGTGTCTGTCAGATACCTATTTTTTATTAAATATCAAGAAAGTTGTCAACATTAATATTATGTGTTACAACCACAGCAAAGGTTTCTGTGCTTTGTCTGTTGTTAGCTGCCATGGAGTCGGCCCCCAACACATGGTGACCCCATGCACAACAGAGCTAAGTACTTCTTGGTCCTGCACCGTTCCCATTACAGGTTGCAGATCAGACTGTTGTGACCCATTGGCTTTTCGTTGGCTGACTTTTGGAAGAAGATTGCTAGGCCTTTCTTCCTAATTCATCTTAGTCTGGAAGCTCTGCTGAAACTTGTTCAGTATCATAGCAACACGGAAGCCTCCACTGACTGATGGGTGGTGGCTGCACATGAGGTGCGTTAACTGGGCTTTGTCTGTAAACCAAACAAACAGAACTTACAGTAGTCTGACTACATAAACATATTCACTCCTGGGCCAAGTAAGGGGTCCCTGGTGGCGCAGTGGTGAAGCGTTCAGCTGCTAAGCAGAAGGTTGGCAGTTTGAATCCACCAGCTGCTCCTTGGAAACCCTATGGGGCACTTCTACTCTGTCTGTAGGGTCGCTATGAGTCAGTCTCTTTTGTTAGCTCTGCTCTTTCTTCAAATCATGCCATGTTTTATTTTCTTCATATTTGGCCTATGACATTCTTACATGCTGTTCCTTTGTTTGTATCTCCTAAAAATTTTAATTCTTTCTTTTTTCCTTGCATTATATGCTCATGTTTTTCCATGCTCTCAGTTATTATCTGAGTCTTTCTGGTCACTCTATTTTAAAATAATTTTTGATTACATATCTAACACATCAATATATTCTTTCTTTATAAGCTTGAAACACTATAGATATGGCTAAGGCATTTTTGACCACCAACCCAATCTGAGACCCAGTTCTACCCTTGTATAATTTGAAAACTTTCTAAATATAAAAAGTTTTCCCTATGTTTAGTTTAAATTCTGTCTCTAAAATCTACTAATTGTCACTGCATAATGTACTTATCTCTACATATTTAATATCTTCTCTAATGATTTTCCTCTTGATACGAGCTTTAGATTTAAAAACAAAACAAAAAAACAAAACTCCTAGTGAATGGGAAAAGAATGCATGGCCAAGTCTGTTGCTTTTCCCTTGAATAAATCTTTTCTCTCCTACTCTTAACAGAACACTAATGAAATAATTAATAATCACAGAACACCTTATTGTACACTGGAGACTTAGTAGCTCAGAATAAAGACTGAGCTTCCCTTGAAGGTAGGTGTGCGCATGACTGAGCTCTGTTTGATGGGACATGATATGAAGTTATGTGTGGAACTACAGGGTTGTACCTGTTAAGGAAAGGAATATGGCTTCTTCCTTCCCCCTGGATGGATAAGGGACATGATGGTGAGCCATTTTGGACTCTCTGGAGGAGGACAACACCCTAGGAATGATGGAACAACAGATGGAAAAATCTAGATTGCTGATGATTTTATACAAAACGACTCCCATAATAGGTTGGACTTTCATATGAGAGAGAAATCAACTTATATCTTGTTTAAGGTGTTTTTAAATTAGGTCTATGTTACAACAGTCAAAATTTTAACCTAACTAATATAAATGGAAATCTCCTTAGCCAGATAAAGGGTATCTCTAAAAATTACTGCAGAAAATATTATATTCCATGATAAAGCATTAAAAATTTTCCCTTAAAATCAATAATGGACATTATAATCATTTTTATTTGACATTATACTAAAGGTCTTAGACAAATTAAGAAAGCAAGAACAAAAAATAAATCATATAAGGACTGGAAAGAAAAATCAAACTGAGTTTTAAAGACTGGGTGATTGCACTTATAGAATACCCAAGATAAACTGCAGAGGAGAGATTAGAATAACAAAATAGAGTAATGAGAGTTTAGTAAGCAATATAGAAATTTCAAGCAAAATAGAATTAGAAAGTACGATCATAGAAAAAAATATTACAATACAAACTAAAGAAAAAAAGGTCCTTTGGGAATACAACTTACGAAGCAAGTCCAAGACCTTATGGACAAAATAATAAAACTTTACTTGAAAATATTAATTATATGTAAATCAGAGAGACCATTCTCATGGATAGGAAAAATTAATATTTATAAAATGTCAACTCTACCCCAATTTATACATATATATGTATGTGTGTATATATATATGTGTGTGTGTATGTATATATACACACACACGTATATCTGTATTAAGTGCAATTACCATAAAAATCTAGGGATATTTTTGGTGTAACTTGAAAAATAAATTCTAAAATTTACATGGAAGAGGAAAAGACTAAGAATAACAGACACTCCTGGAGAGCAACAGATTGGATAGATTTTTCTTACCTAGATGTCAATATTTTTAGTGAAGTTATACAAAATGAGGTATGAGCATACAGATAGCAAGAGATCAATGAAATAGAATAATAAGGGGCCCAGAAACAAACTCAGATATACCTGGGACTCTAAATTGAAGGTGAGATTGCAGATCAGGCAAAAAGGATACATTTATTCAGAATATATTGCTGGGACAATTAGTTAACTCTATGGAACCAGGGATATCATTGCTGATGTCAGATGGATCCTGGCTAAAAGCAGAGAATACCAGAAAGATGTTTACCTGTGTTTTATTGACTATGCAAAGGCGTTCGATCGCGTGGATCATAACAAATTATGGATAACCATTGCGAAGAATGGGGATTCCAGAATACTTAGTTGTGCTCGTGAGGAACCTGTACATAGATCAAGAGGCAGTTGTTCGGACAGGACAAGGGGATACCCCGTGGTTTAAAGTTAGGAAAGGTGTACGTCAGGACTGCATCCTTTCACCATACCTATTCAATCTGTATGCTGAGCAAATAATCAGAGGAGCTGGAATATATGAAGAAGAACGGGGTATCAGGATTGGAGGAAGACTCATTAATAACCTGTGTTATGCAGATGACAAAACCTTGCTTGCTGAAAGTGAAGAGGACTTGAAGCACTTACTGGTGAAGATCAAAGACCACAGTCTTCAGTATGGATTACACCTCAACATAAAGAAAACAAAAATCCCCACAACAGGACCAAGAAGCAACATTATGATAAACGGAGAAAAGATTGAAATTGTCAAGGGTTTCATTTTACTTGGATCCACAATCAACACCCATGGAAGCAGCAGTCAAGAAATCAAAAGGCGCATTGTATTGGACAAATCTGCTGCAAAAGACCTCTTTAAAGTATTGAAAAGCAAAGATGTCACCTTGAAGACTAAGGAGTGCCTGACCCAAGCCATGGTGTTTTCAATTGCCTCCTATGCATGTGAAAGCTGGACAATGAATAAGGAAGACCAAAGAAGAACTGACACTTTTGAATTGTGGTGTTGGTGAAAAATATGGAGTATATCATGGGCTGCCAAAAGAACCAAAAAAATCTGTCTTGGAAGAAGTACAACCAGAATGCTCCTTAGAAGGAAGGATGGCAAGACTATGTCTTACACACTTTGGACATGTCAGGAGGGATCGGTCCCTGGAGAAGGACATCATGCTTGGTAAAGCAGAAGGTGAGCAAAAAGGAGGAAGACCCTCAGCGAGATGGATCGACACAGTGGCTGCAACAACGGGCTCAAGCGTAACGATTGTGAGGGTGGCACAGGACCGGGTAGTGTTTCCTTCTGTGGTGCACAGGGTCGCTATGAGTTGGAACTGACTCGATGGCACCTCACAGCAACAACATGGAACAAAGAGAAGCATGAAAATGGATCCTCACTTCCTAGTATACACAAACACTGTTATGACATAGATCAAGGCCTTGAATGCAAGAAGAAAATGATGAAAACTTTTAGTCAAAAACCATAGGAGGATATTGGTTAGAGAAGTAGTCCTTAAACAACAGAGAAAAAGCACAAGCAATAAAAGAAAAGATTAATTAATTTGATGATATTAACCTTGAAGTATTCGGTTCATCAAAAAGACCATAAAGAGAGGGAAAAGAAATTGCTGCCTGGTGGAAGATATTTGCAGCACACGTAACGGACAAAGAATTAGCATACTGAGTATATGAGCAAGTTCCTACAAATCCATCAAATAACAAGTGCACAGACATGGGAAAAACAAACATGAATAGGCATTAGACACCAAAGAGGAAGCATTACTGGCCAGAAAATGTATGGAAAGATATCCAACTTCATTTGGATTCAAGAAGATGCAAACTAAAAGCACACACGCCAGCTCTACAGGATGGGACCATGTTAAGTGTTGGAGAGGCTGTTGGCCATTCTGTTGGTAGGAATGGAAACTTGGCCAACCAGTCTGATTAAAAAAAAAATCATAATAAACTTGAGTATCTACATATCTGTGACAAAATCATTCCACTCCTGGGTGTATATCACAGGGAAACTCAGCACATGCTTTAGGAACATGCACAATATGGTGAATATCAGTACTCTCCTAATAGCAAGAAAATGGGGAACGAACCAGATGCTCATTAACAGGAGAATGGACAAATAAATTTTAGTGCATCCATAGAAGTACAAATAAATGCGCTGCAACATTTATTTAATTAACCCAATGAATCTCAAAATCATGACTCAACTGAAAAAGAAAGCTTCAGAAGAATATGTATTTTATAATCCCATCTATTAAACTTCAAAAACAGGCCAATCAAATAAAAACATTGTTTAGGGATGTCTATGCGTGCACAGTAAAACTATAAAGAAAAGCAAGGTGGTGATTAACTCAATATTCCCTTACTGGTTATTTCTGGTGGAGGAAAGCCGGGTGGGGTGATCAAGAAGGTGCGTACAGAGGGGTTCAAAGACACTGGTCGTGCTCTATTTTTTTAGGGTGAGTAGTGAATACAGACATGTTTGCATTTAACAATTCATGTGTGTTAGATACCCTCCTCTGAATGAGTGATGTAATTCACAATTGAAAAATAAAGATTAAAGAAGATTCTCTCTCTTCTTATTGTGTTTCCTTCTTGTCTCTGCAATTCATTTCTCAAAGCACCGCATTCTGGCTTGCGTTGCCTCAGGGTAACTGACGGTTTCCTGATCAATGGAGCAGGTCTATCTCATTACTGAGAACCTTTTATGGAGCTGTATTGTCTGTGACTTTCCTGGAGTGCCATTCTCCTCTTTCTTGCCTGCATTTAAAGACAAAAAAGTATGAAACCAAAACCAAATTTCAACATATTCTGGACTTTATTCTTTCTGACATTTAAAAACAAGTATGCCTCAGGGGGTGGGGGGACCCCAACCAGAGCAGCTCTACTTTCTATTAACCAGAATATCTACTAAAACATTCAAAAATGAAGATGCCGACTTTTTAGCTAATCAGAATATTAAATGAACCAGAACATTTTCCCCAACCTTTATGCAAACATAGAAGTTGGCCGATTTGTGTCCAAAAGGCATGCTTGAAGTGTTCCTTTTTCTTTTTTTTTTTCCCAAACAGGGCATCCGTTCCAGTTTACAAAGACCAAACAACTTTATTTTTCACCACTTTTAATCCAGTAGCCAACACCATGCCACGTATTTTCCAACTTTTCTTACCTGTTAGTAGAAAGGTACTTAAAATCAAAATAGCTAAATTAAAAACAACCAAATAAAATAAAAACAGGAAATGCGTTGCTGAGAAAGCTGGGACCTTGTGCCATTTTGCAGATACTCCTGGGTGGAGGAGTCATCCCGTTCTGCAGGGGTTAGAGTTAAGACTGACGAGGACAGGGGAAACCGAGTCCCAGGAGCCAACGACCTACGGAAGAAACAAATGTCCATTAGGATCTTATCTTTTTGTATGACCAGCTTTAAGACTGGTCTGTTGCCCAGCTGGTCACTTTCAAAAATTCCAAATTCCTAATAAATTCTTCTTTTCAAGGTAACAAATTACTAATGAATTTGTTAGAAGGTAACCATTGATGTTAACTCATATTTTGGACAAGGAACAAATAGGTTTTTCTTCTCAATTCTACATTGAATTATGTAGTTGGTCTCAAACTCACCCAAGTGTTTCAAATTTCAAGTTTTTTATCGGGGGGAAAACAAACAAAGCAGGCAGTACAGAGCTTTCCTTAGGACGCGACCATTTCTACGCAGAAGCCCTGGTTGTAAACTCTGGTTCGCTTCAGTTTCCTTCACCTTCTCCCGCTGTGTTTGATTTTGTATTCTTGGCATCCATTTAAACTGAGATCATACACAGAGGGAGACTCATTTACGCAAAATTAAAAAAAAATCATATTTCTGACTTTAAGTTGTAGAGAACTATAGCTTTGGGCTTTGTAAGTTATTGATTTAAATGCTTAAGGCTAATGAGCATTTAATTAGCTATCAATTTTCATTATAAAGAGCTGTTTGGGTAAAGATTACTACCCATGTTAACCATTTCCAGTCACTGGACAATCTGCTGCGATCAGGAATCCCAGAAAGAGTTGGTTTAAGAAATGCCCAGAAGGTTTTTACTGCTGTAGTATGTCTGAATAATGGATTTGTTTATAGTAAAAAATGTTATAGGCAACTTAATGGCCGCAAAAAGCATCTTTTAAAATTTCTAGAGTAAATTGCTGTGGCGAGATGATAAAAAATCGCTTTTGAAGGATAAATTAACTTAAAGCCCTCAAAAAATTATTTGCTGTAGTTAACAAATTTTATGTGGTAAATGAACATTTATTGGACATGTACTATATACAGAACATTGCAGAAGTCAGAAAACAATCTACACTCTTACTTATACTTCTCGGTCGATCATGTAAATTTAGAAAAATTAATGAAGTGATCATATAAAGACATTTTAAAATGATCACTTTTAATATGAAAATTACTATTCTGCTTGCAGAATACAGCTTTTTATAAACTTCAAATTAGCAAAAATTTAAAATTAGCGTTTCCCCGATATGAACAAAAACCTGGTCTCTCTTCTGAGGCCTATTATATTTATAGTTTGTTTATTTAAGTATATATGGTAGGTTTATATTAAAGATTTTGTAATTGTTGATTCTTTTATTTAAACATTTGAAAGAATGCATTTTTTCCACATTCATAAGTGATCCTACGCATTTCCTCACATTTTCCAGAGGAGAAGAAAATAACTATATCTGGGTGGAGATAGAACATGGAATGGAACGTTTCAGCACAAATGGCGTTTTTTTCATCAAGTTATGAACATGTGAACATGGAATTATAATTGAAACCATTTTGTATACTTCACCATCAAATTCATACGGAAAATTTAAACAACAGGTAGAGGACACTCTCAATGATCCCCAGAATTTATGAAATGCCTGCTGTAGTGTCAGTCTGGAGACCACTGTGGCGTGTTAAATGGAGTGAAAGGGAAGCTATGAGGACGCGGGACACACGGTAGGACAGCTACAGGAAATCCACAGATCAATCGACGTATGTGTTATGCTGAACTCCAAAGCTTTTGAGATGGTTGAGTGCAAAACAATTGAGTTTAGTCCATGTTATCTCCAACAGCTGCTGGTAGATTGACACAGTGTCTGCCCTTGGCTTCCCATTGTTTTTGCTGTTGTTCACTTTAATGATGGTACGAAAATGAGTCAATAAATAGTTATAAAATAAGCATCTGAAGAGAAGGTTAGAGCCCAAAGGACTTTAACCTAAATCACCTCAATTTATAGTAAGTGTAAAACCGAGACCCAAAGAAACAGAAATATGCACAAACCATTCAACAAGTTAAAAGCAGCTCAGCCTTAAAACCCAGGCCTCCAGAAGGTCGGTTCGGCACTCTTTCCTCTGATGGCTTATTCTGCTATAGTGCCTGTACTTAACAGGGGTGATGGTTCATTTTATGTGTCCACTTGGCTAGGATATGGTGCCCATTTGTTAGGTCAAACAGTAGGCCAGTTGCTACAGTTATATGTGATTAAATCAGTAGGCCTTAAGGAAAGCTGATTAACATGGGTGGGCCTCAACCAATCAGTTGAAGGCCTTAAAAGCAAAAAGGGAGTTTTCCTAGGGTGCATTCTGCCTCTAGACTAAAAGTAGACGTTTTTTCAGAACTCCCTCGCTCTTTACTCTTCCCATAGCCTGACCTATGAATCTGGGACACAGACCTGCAGGAACCTCAAGCATGTTGTCTGATGTATGGATTTTGGACTTGCCAGCCCCCCACAATCATGTGAGCCAATTTTTTAAAAAAAACTCTCTCTATATCTACATATATACACACACATACACATGCATATTTCTCTCTCTTTCTCTCTCTCCTTCTAATTGGTTCTGTTTCTCTAGAGAACCCCAAGTCAGTAGCTGCTCAAAAACGTTTGATAAATGAATAATTGATTGACAAATGATTTTATATTTGTACAAATAGCATTTAGATTCTTAGAAATGTGAACTATAAGCAAATGGACTACAATAGAATTTTTGTACAAATATTGAACATTTTTATTTAAACTGAGGGTTAAAAATTTTAGCTGCATTTCATTGTTTGTCTTTTACAAGTTTAGTAAGATGCTTGATCTTTTGATAATGTCTCCTTTCAAGAGATGTATTTGACATATATCGCCTTGTACCCCATCTCTGCTGTCCTCAGTTCATATCTTGGCCATGTACCCCCAAAACATCTAGGAATTTGATATGTGACCCAAGTACCCCCATTCTATTGTTCTGCACAAGGTCGCTATGAGTTGGCTCTAACTTGACAGCAGCCAACAACAACCACCTCCCCAGTTCTTGCGTTATCCTGGGCAATGCTCACATAGGTGATCTTTCCGCTACTGCCCCTCACAGTTACCGGACTCAACACCAAGACTGTCATCTACTCTCAACTCCAATCCTTCTGGAACTTCTCATCATCCACAACTGCCTTACTTCTAACATCTTATCTCAAGCTTCCATTCTCTCTCTGACCACAACCTATACTCTTCTGAGGTTTTCTTTCGCCTCCTACTACTGCCCTTATACTTAATCTTTGATCTCATGGAGTTCTCCAGTCCCTCAACCTTCCTTTGACTCCCAATCAGCCAGCTCCCTTCAGGTGTCCCTGCCTCTATCAGCAAGAGCTTGTGGTCTCTCTCAGAACGGTTTGGTACACCTGCGACTTCTTTTCTCCCTTTCCTTTGACCACTTTTGTTCTACACATTTTCAACTCTAATGAAATTAATCATCTCCTTTTTTTTGTATAAGTTTTAGTGAAAATTTCACCAAGTTGAGGCTGAGTGTCACGTCACTACCAATTCAAAGTCCCCAATCTCAGCTTAAGGAGCCCTGGTGATGCAATGGTTAAGTGCTTGACTGCTAACCGAAAGATTGGTGGTTTGATCCCACTCAGTGGCTCCACAGGAGAAAGACCTGGCTATCTGCTCCGATAAAGATTAAAAAACCAAAATTCGTTGTTGTTAAGTCAAATCCGACTCATAGCGATCCTATAGGACAGATAGAACTGCCCCATATGGTTTCCAAGGAGCGGCTGGTGAATTCGAACTGCCAACGTTTTGGTTAGCAGCTGAGCTCTTAACCACTGAGCCACCAGGGCTCTCCCCAACAAGATTACAGCCTAGAAAACCCTATGAGGCAATTCTGTTCTGTCACATTGGGCTGTTACAAGTCAGAAATCAACTCAAAGGCACCTAACAACTAAGACAATCTCAGCTTTGTCTTCTTCGTTCCCCAGGGGCAAATCCTGATGGTTTTCTGTAGTGAAATCTTACTTCAATTCCCTTCAGATGCTAAACTAACCTCCTCTCCCCTTGTTAAGCTTTCTTTCTTTGTCAAGACTTTGGTGGACACTTGAGATAAGCTGTTCTAATCTCCATTTTCAACCTTTTCCTTTCTTGCCTGACCCTGCAATAAAAAAGATAAAAACGTGAATTTCCAGTCTTCATTATAGCTAGAGGTGGCCAAGTAATAAAGGTTTTTCAACTAGATGCAAGTTGGAGTCTTTTGGTACCCCTCCTTCATGGAGCATGGATGGGATATCCAGAGGAGTAGCAGCCATGTTGCAACCATGAAGAATAAAGCATCATGCTAAGGACAGGGAATCGGAAAGACAGACGAGACATGGGACACCGATGACTCTGAGGACCCGCCACGCCAGCAACCACATCTCTAGCAGCTTTATCTTTCAAGGTTAGTGGAAGAGTGGTTTACGCTGGCTCTGCCTGCTTTCTCTCTTCTTATTAGCTTCTCAAACCACTGCGTGAAGATTGTTCTTGAAAAGATTACTCCTCGCTTCATTTTAGGTTTCCAGTTAACTTGATTAAGTTACTTGCAGCATCTGCAGTATCGATCACACTGTCCTTGAAACTTTCTCTGCCTCTGGCTTCTTCCGATTTTCCTTTTGCTTCTAAGTCCAGTCCTTCTTGGCTTCCTCTCAGTTGCCCGTTTTCCCATTCCCTCAATTTCTCATTTTGTTCTTTTCCTACCTGGCCTCCAAATTACGATGTCTCAGAGCTCCCTCATTAGCCTTTTATGTTTCACTATTTACACTCCAAATGTTTGGACTTCCAAGCATGATCCTCCCACTGAACACTCCCACTAGAGCTGTGTCTACAGCTCCTTACAGGGCGTCTCCAGTCGTACTGGCCAGAGTCCAGTTAGGAGACAGAAGCCACACCAGTAATTTAAGTAGAGAACACTGAATATAAAGAATTATTAACTAGTAAGACAGGCAGTTAACTAGGGATAAACCAGAGCTCTCAGGGCACAGAAATAGTAAATGCAGAAAGCAGCTGCTACCTGTAGGACTGTGGAAGAGTCGAACAGTAAGAAACCAAGGCTTCAGAAGCATTGTCCTCCCAACAGGCCTGAAACTCAGACTGCTTTGGACAGAGCACAGCAGATAGAGGAACAAGCAATGCAGGACTTCCAGAGGGCACAGGCTGGAGCTGGTCTGAGAGGGCTGCTGAGGTGAGAGCCCTCGGGCCTCCCACATGCTGATTCCCTGGCTGCCATGATCAAGAAAAAGCACACCGGAAATAAGGTGGGAAGCCCTTCCTGCTGCTGGGACCTTGCAGTGTCTCTCCTGTGCTTGCTGTTGACAAAGCTTAACACTGAGACAGCTGGCAAAGGAGAAATGTCTACAGGGTGCAGCTCCAGCATCACAAAACATGACAAAGAAGGGTATATTTGGGCCTGAGAGACAATAAATGGATATGGGTCACTGTACCTCCAACTCAACATGTCAAAAATAGAATGAATTACGTTTCCCTTCTGGTTCCTCTCTTATTGAATTGTAGCACCATCTCCCCAGTCACACAAACTGGAAACCTACAAGGCATCCTAGTCTCTTTATTTTTTCTTACCCTCATGTTTAATCAGTCACCAAGTCCTGTGGATTTTACTTCTTGAATATTCATTCATTTAATAATTATCTAATGAGTTTCTGCTATGTACCAGACACTGTTCTAGGCACTGGGAATATACATTGATATCTATTCCCAATCCTCGGTCTCACTGAGTTTATCGTTTGGGATTGTGTATGGGAGGTAGGTGATAAACAAACGAAATAGGTAGGACCAGGCTTTTGCAGGAATCTAGGCAAGAAATGAAAACAGCTGGCTCCAGCCTTGTAACAGTGGTTATTGTCAGCTGCCGTCAAATCGGCCCTCAACTCACAGCAACCTCATGCACAATGGAGCAAACGCTGCCTGGTCGTGTGCCATCCCCGTGATCAGTTTTGAATCAGACCATTGTGATCCATAGGGTTTTCACCGGCTGATTTTTGGAAGTAGATCACCAGGCCTTTCTTCCTATTCCATCTTAGTCTGGAAGCTCTGCTGAAACCTGTTCAGCATCAGAGCAACATGCAAGCCTCCACTGGCAGATGGGTGGTGACTGTGTATGAGGTGCATTGGCCAGAAACCGAACCTGGGTCTCCCACATGGAAGTCCAGAATTCTACCACAAAGCCACCCATGCCTCTCCTAGTAGCAGTGGAGGGAATGAGAAAAGTCCTCCTCTGGATATAATCCGAAGTCTCTCTGTCATCTCCAGCCACACTGTCCTCACCTTAATTGTGTTCTTTATTTCCCATATTATCTTCCAACTGAGCCCTTTCTTGCCATCTCAACTCTTCCTGTGTCCCTCACTGAAGCTTATCTTTCACACTGATTCTAGAATAATCTTTCTAAAACACAATTCTCATTTTCTTAACCACTTAATTCTCATCTCCAGTAGGATAAAGCCCAAACTCTTAGCACAGTATAGACAAGCTCTTCACACTCGAACTCTTTGATCTTATCTCCCAGCAGCATCCCACATGCTCTTGACAACCCAAACTACTCTCAGATCTTCCAGCTGGCCTTAGACTCCCTGTCCTTTTTACCTTCTCACATTCTGTCCTTTGTCTCTAGAATACTCTGCCCCTTCATCTTCACCTTAGTTTTGAAGACTTCAGTAGTCCAGGAAGTCTTCTCTGATCCCTCTCCACCAGGTTCTTTGTCCTGCCTCTGGCTCTAATTACCCCACATGAGAGCACATGTTCTCAATTGTTCAAGGTCTGTCTTCCTTACTAGATCAAGAACTTCTTGAAGGCGGTGTAATGTGGCTGTCCTCTGTATTCACAGGGCTTGGTGGACCTTAAACATTCATGGAATGAATATCGTTGTTGTCGTTAGGTGCCATCGAGTCAGTTCCGACTCATAGCGACCGCATGTACAACAGAAGGAAACACTGCCACGTCCTGTGCCATCCTCACAATCGTTGCTATGTTTGAGCCCATTGTTGCAGCCACTGTGTCAATCTGTCTCATCGAGGGTCTTCCTCTTTTTCTATGATCCTCCACTTTACCAAGCATGATGTCCTTCTCCAGGGATTGATCCCTCCTGATAACATGCCCAAAGTATGTGAGACGAAGTCTTGCCATCCTTGCTTTTAAGGAGCATTCTGGCTATACTTCTTCCCAGACAATGGAATGAATAATCTGGTAAATGAGAGGTAAGGGTTAATTTATCTAAGACTGACACACTCAGGCAGGCCTCTCAGGGGGGAAGCTGTACCCAAGAAAATCCCCACGGAAACCAGTGATGGTCCATATCTAAGCCAGCTGCAAGGGTTAGACTTTTGCATAGGGATGAGATAGGGAATAACGAGCAAGAAGGGTTCTTCCCCAACCATGATGATTTCTTCCCCCAGCTTGCTAATTATACAGCTGCATATTTGAAGTTTGGGTCCCAGACCTCTGCTTATGCCAGGGGTGGGGTTTGTGATTCCCCCAAAACAAATGCTGAGGATCTCTTATATGAAATGACAGTAGACAAATATACAGAGAGACCAAAGTTTATTTGTGGTTACCAGGGGCGGGAGGGAGGGAGACAAGGGGAGCCATTGTGTGGGAAGCAGTGAGTTTCTGGGGTTATAGGAACTTGGCACAGATTAGGGGTAAGGGTTGTACAACCTATTGATGTAATTGATATCACTAAGGTATACATCTAAAAAAGGCTGAATTGACAAAAGTTCATTGGGTAATACATACACACACCCTCACACATCTACACACACACATATACCTACACACACACACACACTCACACACACATATATATATATTTAAAGGACAACTGTTGATATTGTATATGTACAACCAAATACCTCATGGGATTTGTTTTTTGGTTTGGAGGTTTAGGGTCATGAGCTCATTTGATATCCCAGTCAATTGGCCTAATACTGTTTTCAGTGCTTTTTTTCTACCTCCTAGTTCATTGCCTAGTGCCTGGGGTTTTAAAGGCTTTTAAGTGACTATCCATGCTACGACAACAGATCTCCATTCACCTGAAGTAGCAGGGAAAGAAGGAGAGTCAGGAATGAGAGGAGGAAATGCTGCCTCCATGAATACCTGCCTCCTATGACATGAGACCAGAAGTGGAAGGTGCCTGGCTACCATTACTGAACATTTTGATCTAACATTCTATAGAAGAATTTTGATCAGAGGGGAGAAAACAATGAAACAGAATTTCCAATTCTCAGTGGAATCCAAGTTTTCTGGAGTTATTGAGTCTGGATGAACACCCAAAACTATTGCCTTGAGACAATCTTTAAACCTCAACCTAAAGCTTTCCTTGGAAGTCTACTTTGAACCTAACGATAGTTTAGCTCAGTTAGTGAAGCAGTTCTGCCTTGAACATTGTGCTCTTTCAAATATTTGTATATGTGGGATCGAATTGACAACAGCATCTTGAAAGGTTAGATGAGAAGCTTAGGGGGCAGTGAGTTTATGTTAATGGTGGTAGAATAATTTGGAAAAGAATAGCTAGAATGGTCATACGGCTTGAAGAATGAGTGTCGTTGAAATTTACGTGTAGAATATGTTGAAATTGTGTCTCTTTTGCTGTGTGTATTTTCACCAAAATAAAATAACCCCAAACAAACAAAAACAAAAAACAAATGATGAGTAAGCAGGATAAGGCTGGACCATAGTTATGTGATAGCCATATTATTCACCATTTTATCCCAGCCCCCGACCATGTCAGAAGAGGGGCTGGTGCTTCTCTAATCAGGTAGCATAGGGACCTCATAACCCAAGACCTGGGGTCCCTTTCCCAGGCTCTGACCATCAGCACCTCTAGATCTCTTGAATTACTATACAACACAACAGGTGGTGGGGAACCTTCACAGCTGTTACTGCTCTTGTGTCCCGCAGGTCTTGGAGGAATACTGCTAAGCAATGTATCCTTATTTACATGATAATAAGTTTCTAAACAAACAAAAATCTCCTAAAGATCTTACTTTAATTTGAATAAGAGAGACAAAATTTCTAGTTGCTTTTTGTTGCAGAGATCAGAATATCTTTCCTTTCATATAATTTAATTCTATTTGAGATTTATTGAGGTAAGTGGGCTGGGACCTGTGGGGCAATGGATCGCTTTGTGTGGCCTTTCTCGCCATGGTCTTTTAACTCCGACCCAAGTGATTGGACAGGACTGTGTGATAGGGTGATTGTGGCCCACCAAGGGGATTGGTCAGTTTTGCCTTAAAATAGAGTCAATTCCAGAGCAGAGAGAAGAGCCCACCACTACCAAGGAAGAGCAGTCAGGAACAGAGAGACACGCTTTGGACCTGAGATCCCTGCACTGAGAAGCTCCTGGAATCAGGAGGCAGAAAGAGAGAGAGAGAGAGAGAGAGAGAGAGAGAAGCTGTGGCAGAGAAATAATGGCAGGAGATGGCGTGGTGGGCTTCCCAGCCCACAGAGTGAGGAAGCTGAGTGCCTTTGGGCAGGAGGTTTGCTGGAGGAGTACGGTGCCTCTGGGCAATTATTAGCAGAGCTAGAAGAGCTTTATAACCCTTGCCCAGCAGGGCAGAGGCCGAAGGCCAGAGAGGTGTGCCTGTGAGCAAGGCTGAGGAGAGGCTGTCCTGATGGAAGAACTGTATCCTTAACCTGAACTGTGAACTGTTACTTCCCTAATAAGCCCCATAATCATGAGTATTGTCTGTGATTTCTATGTGGCCATTGCAATGAATTATCGAACCCAGCAGAGAAGTAGAGAGTGCTCTAGGAGGGACAGCTAGTGCGAGAATTGGTAAAGATGGCAGAGAGAGGAGGCACGTCTGACCTACGCCTCATAAAACTCAGCCTTGGGATATTGATCTTGATTCTCCTTCTCCCTTGTGAAGTTAGAGGTCAGACACCACCCCCAAGCCATTTTTTACAGGACCAAAGATTTATAAAGATCCTAGCCAGATCTTTATAAACCAAACCACGTATTGCATTGGGCAAATCTGCTTCAAAAAAAGCCTCTTTAAAGTGTTAAAAAGCTAAGATGTCGCTTTGAGGACTAAGGTGAGCCTGACCCAAGCCATGATATTTTCAATTGCCTCATATGCATGTGAAAGCTGGACAATGAATAAGGAAGACTGAAGAAGAATTGATGCCTTTGAATTATGGTGTAGGTGAAGAATAATGAATATACCATAGACTACCAGAAGAAGGAACTAATCTGTCTTGGAAGAAGTACAGCCAAGATGCTCCTATGTCTCACATACTTTGGACATGTTGTCAGGAGGGACCAGTCCCTGGAGAAGGATATCATGCTTGGTAAAGTAGAGGGTCAGATAAAAAGAGGAAGATCCTCAATGAGATGGATTGACACAGTGGCTGCAACAATGGGCTCAAGCATAGTAACCATTGTGAGGATGGCACAGGACCAGGCAGTATTTTGCTCTGCTATACATGGGACCTCTATGAGTCACAACCAGTTCAACAGCACCCAACAACAATGGCAGGACCCATTACGACATTATGGAGAAGAAGCTAGCACACAACAATTTCAGTGATTCATAAAAAGCCCTAAGAAACACAAAGCTGAGCATCTTGGCTGGACTGCCCGGATGACTATTTCTCCCCTTTTCAGTCTTCGGCTATCTACCCTTACTTCCCACACAGATTTTGACTTAAGGCTTTACACAATTGCCCTCCTAACATTCAGTGCCTAGCAGTGGTGTTGAAAGCCTCAAGGAATAGCCATGATGGTAGAAGCATGTGACTGAGCACCAGGCTGAATCCACAGCTCAACATGCAGAGTCCAGGCAGGCAGCCATCCATGAAGGGAGTCTGAGTGAGGAGATGTCACCTGGAGTTCCAATAAGGAGACCAGGGACTGGGAGGCACTGTGTTGGGAACAGAAATTTGAGCAGGTTGACCCCGCCAGCTTTTTGCAAACTCCTTTTTTGCTCTCTCAGTTGTCTTTCTAATGGTTCGGGGGTTACAGGATTGTGGTAGCTTTAAGCAGTTTAGAAGTTGCCATGGAGTAAACTTGGATTCATGGAGACCCCACGTGTGTCAGAGTAGAACTGTGCTCCATAGGGCTTTAATTTCTGATTTTTCAGAAGTAGATCAACAGGTGTTTCTTCTGAAGCATCTCTGGGTGGACTTGAACCTCTAACCTTTTGGTTAGCAGCTGAGCATGTTAACTGTATCCCCTAAGGACCCTGTGGTAAATTTAGCTCTTTTAAAATTAATTTTATAATCTTTTAAAAATAAATTTTAATCCAAGAAATTGAAAAAAAAATCAAATACTGAGAAAGGGCAAAAAGGCTTATGAAAAATAGTTAATCCCTCCTCTTTTTCCTCATCTCAGGTCTACTCTCCAGACATAAACTCTTTGCAGTCTTTCAGTAGCTTCCTCAGGCATTTATCTTCTCATTCTTAATAGTGCTACACTATCTCTTAATGTGCCATTTTGAAGCATTGTCTTTTAATTTTTGATCAAGAAAGATTAGGATTTAGTTTTCTTACGCAGACCTGCTACCCAGCCTTCTCACCCCCTCTAAATACTCTCCGAGTCTTCATACTCCACTTTCCAATACACTTTTATCACAATGGGGTAAATCAAGATTCAGTGCTCACGTTTTTATTACCATGTAAAAACTGTCCATGGCTGACTCAAGTAGCATACTATAATTTCATCTCTTGTGCAAATATTTTTCCCATGAAGTTAATCATTGCCTCTTTTTTTCACTTGTTTAAGTTTTCTTCGTATCCATTGGTAAGTATCTTTATAACCTTCAATGACCTCTCAATACATATGTCCACATATCAAAAGGATGAGATGATCAATCAGATTTTTATTTTCCCTTGAAGACGTCTTTCATGACTCCATAATCTTCCTGCTTCAGTCTGGATGATTGTTCTCTAGACTGTTTCATAGTTAGCATCCTGGTATTTATAATGAGATTTATCTTTCAGTGTCTTTGTTGGATTCTCTGCTTCCTGTATCTTGTGTCTTTTCTTTCTTGATTTTTTCACTTATTTCAGTAGAGTCCGTCCTTTAGTGGTCTTTGAGAAAAGTTCACTGAAAATAAAGTTTTGAGACATTGCATGTGTGGAAATGCGTTTACTCTACTTTCACATCTTATTGGTAATTTGACTTGAGGTAGAATTCAAGATTTTAGATAATTTTCCTTCAAGTATTTGAAGGATTTGTTCAATTGTTTTTCAACATCAAATATTACTAACTAGTTGTCTAATGTCATTCCTTTTCTGATGCTTTGTGTAGGATCTATTTTTTTTGTCTGTGGAAGATTTTATGATTTCATTATTTTACATTTCAAAACGATGTCTCTTAGTGTGGACCTGTTTTTATTCATTGAGCTTGACAGCTGGTAGGGCCTTTCAATCTGAAGACTTCTGCATTCACTTTAGTGAGAATTTCTGGTAATATTTCTTCGATGATTTCTTCCACATTCTTTTATTGTTTTCTGTATTTTCTATTAAGAGAACGTTGAACATCTTGAATTCATCTTTTAATTTCCTTATCTGATTTCACGTTTGTCCATCTTGCCTCATTCTATGAGACTCCTTGGCTCTATTTTCTATCCATTCTGTTGAGGTTTTATTTTAGCTGTGATAATTTTCAGGAACGTTACCTTCTTTTCCGATGGTTCTTTTCTTTTAATGAGGGGTTGGGGAAGGGGTCGATCTGACTGTTCCTTACATGCTCCTTGTCCATTTCCTGGGTTTTCACCACTACATTTCGTATCTGCCTATTGATATGTGTGATGCTTGTGAGTTCTCAGCCTTTCTCAGCTCCTATGGGGGTGAATAGCATTGTTTTTCACTAGCGTTTTAAAGCTAGTTCTGATGCCAAGGAGCCAAAAACTGTCTTCTCAGAAACCATTTTTAAGGTGGACACTCAGGTTTCAGCTTTCTCTCTTCTCTGTTTGTTGCCATCCGTTCCATCTGCTTTGGATTTTCACATATTGTGGTTCATTTATCTCCTGGTTTCATCAAAAGTGAAGTTTGTGTTTTGATTTTTATATTTTATGCCATTTGGGAATAATTTGTGAGAGAAGTGGACAGAAATATCTCCATTTAACCATCATAAATTCCTGAAATATATATTGAATGTATGATGTAGTTTTGATTTTATGAATGTCAGGCTGAGGAACCTGTCCATGATTCCACTGCTTACTTGTTTATGTCTAATACTGTTGCTGTTGTTGTTAGGTGCTGTTGAGTCTGTTCCGACTCATAGCAACCCTACGCACAATAGAAGGAAACGCTGCCTGGTTCTGTGCTATCTTCATGATCGTTATTATGCTTGAGCTCATTGTAGCCACTGTGTCAATCCATCTGGTTGAAGCTCTTCCTCTATTTTGCTGATGCTCCACTTTACCAAGCATGATGTCCTTACCCAGGGACTGGTCCCTCCTCATAGCATGCCCATAGTATGTGAGACTAAGTCTTGTCGTCTTTGTTTCTAAGGAGTATTCTGGCTGTACTTCTTCCAAGACAGATTTGTTCATTATTTTGGCAGTCCATGGTACATTCATGGCATATCATGTCTAATATAGAGCTCTAATTTTCTGTATAGTTTTACATGTGTGTATCCTGATTTTTTCATTTACCTAGTGAGGAAAAGACTGCAGCAACACAGTGTTGCCTCCACTTGAGGGGTTAAACTGAAACTCTACAGCTTTGTTAAATCAAAATGTCTGCTTATCTGAGTCTACCCGTTTTAGCAGCATTAGGTAAGCTTTGGCCTCATCCTTTGTTTAAGCTTAGGCTCTTGAGAGGTTTTTTTCACAGCTAACAATCTGACGTTGGACAGGAACTTCTCTGCTTACCCATTGTTGCCTCATGTTAGTTGCAATTTACACTTTTTTTTTTTTTAATATAGTCACATCTTTCATTATCATTTAGAATAGCTTGGTCTGACCAATTGATTGGATCCCTGTCATAACTGTCAGGCAGTACAAGACAGTGGGTGCTATAGCGTGTTCCCGTAGCACTAAAATTCTATACCTAAAATTCTCTGGCCTCCTTGCAACTTTGCTCATCTTTTTTGATCTTTCCATTTTCCCTTGTGGTTAAAGTACAGGCATGTAACCTGGTCTCCACCAATGAGGCTCACCCAAGTAAGTCTTCAATTCAGAAACCAATGATACTGAGAAGAAGGTGTTGTGGGGTATCCAGTCTGGTGCAGCAGAAGCAGACGTAGCCATTCTCCAGAGGCAGCAGGGCAGAGACTCGTCATAGCATCCAGGGTCCAGCATCAGTGGCGGGTCTCTGCCCAGAGGTGGCAGCTGTAGCAACTCCCTGGAGCATCCTGTGGTGTAACTGGGGTGTTGGGCCAGGTGGCATAGCCTCCAAACCTGGTGTTTAGACGTCTCCCAACCCTCCTCAGAATTTTTTTTTTTTTGCACTTAATGTATTTTTTAAATTGTGCTTTAGATGAAGGTTTATAGAGCAAATTAGTTTCTCATTAAACAATTCATACACGTATTGTTTTGTGACATTGGTTGCCAACCCCATGACATGTCAACACTCTCACTTGTCGACTTTGGGTTCCCTGTGACCAGCTTTCCTGTCCCCTCCTGCCTTCTCATCCTCGCCCCTGGGCTGGTGCACCCCTTCAGTCTTGTTTTGTTTTATGGGCCCGTCTAAGCTTTGGCTGAAGGGTGAACCTGGGGGCTGACTTCATCACTGAGCTAAAAGCCAACCTCCCTCGGATATTTTGATAGTCTTTAAAAATTGCTTTTTTGTAAACTAGCCGGGGGGGTTCTGTTAGTTAATCTTAAGGATTCACCAGTTAAAGACAGACGGCAACATCTTTTCGTGCCACTGTTGTTTCTGTTTGCTCTGACGTCTCTTTGAGCTTTGATTTTGTTCAGCCCTGTCATCTTAACAGCTTATGACTGATCTACTATATGCGAGGAAGAGGTTCTCTTAGTTGATTTTGAAGTTCTGGTGCCAAGAAGCCAAAAAACCATCTTCTCTGAAACTATTTCTGTGGAGGCGATGAGGAAGTGTGCACCAGGCTGGCTTTAGTTTCAGGCCGTGCTTCAGAGGGCGCGCCAAGCGACTGCTGTCCTCCACACAGTGCGGAGTCTCTAGGCACAACGGGGACCCTCAGTGTTTCCTCAGTTTAGAATTCTCCTGATAACGTGCAATGGGTACGAGGGCTGACTAAAGTTATTCTTCACCATGCTTTCTTAGGAGAGAATTTATTTCAACTTAGATGTTTTCAGTTTCTCTTTTCTCAGACATATCCCTGACGTTTTCTGAAGAGTGACAAGATGCTGAGACCCAATAGTTTCCAGCTTCTTTGGTAGATGTAGTCCAGGGGGTGAAGCTGGTCCTCTAGTTTTCAGAATAAGTGGCTGGTCCTCAGAAATTCCAATCTGCTGCATGTATCCTGAGGAGATTGTTTCCATCAGAGGTTGAAGCTGGCATCAGGATTTTGTTGACCTCTGTTTCTCAAACTGAGAGAGCTAGGCAACTAACAGTGTGCAAAGCCCTGCTGGGGGCATTATGATTGCCGGCCACTGGAGGGACTTAGAAGTTAATAACTTGATTCCACACAAAAAGCATCATGTAAAGGGCAGTTCTTGTAGCCCAGAACCTTTGTCTCTGCTTTTGAAATTGAGTCTTTATCTACGATTCCCACCTTTTGCTCTCCAGTCTTGAGCCTTGTCGAAAATCCCTCATCTATCTTGGAAACCCTGGTGGTGTAGTGGTTAAGAGTTTGGATGCACACCAAAAGGTCAGCAGTTCAAATCCACCAGCTCCTTGGAAACCCTGTGGAGCAGTTCTACTCTGTCTATAGGGTCGCTATGAGTCAGACTTGACGGAAACGCATTTGGTTTGGTTTTTGGTATCTTGCTCCTTGGAGCATTTTAGAGGGGCCAGTCAAAACAAATTATCAGAGGGGTGTTTTTTTTTCTCCCCCTGCTTTTGTTTTGTACAACCCAGGAAAAACATATCTGACTGTTTGAATGCAGCAACTCAGGGATGCAAAAAACATTGCAGATACCTGCTTGTATTTTGTTTGTAACTTATATTTCAACCAGTGGTCTCCAAACTTTTCTGATTGCTTAATGAGCATGCATCTTCTATGTATGTCTATTAATGTATAAATTATAGAGTAAGCTTTCTAATAATGCATGATATTAGATATGTATAAGTGTGTATGTTGTTGTGTGCTATTCAGTTGATTGCAGCTTATAGCGACCCTATGTCACAAAACAGAACTGCCCCATAGAGTTTTCTTGGCTATCATTTTTATGGGAGCAGATCACCAAGTCCTTCTGCCATGGAGCTCCTGGATGGGTTTGAATTGCCAATCTTTGGGTTAGCAGCTGAGTGCTTAACCACTGCATCACTAGGGTTTCTTATAAAACACATAAAACAGGTTACATTAGAATGAATGTAAATAGAAGTTGTAGTGTTGTCTGCTTGCACCCCAGTGATTGTCTTGTGTGTCTATGCACCCAGCTTTGGAGACTACTGTGTTACCTAGTCTATGCGTGAATAGAGCAAATAGATAATCAGACGTCTGAGCATTCTCTGAGAAGCACCTTAGTTTTGACAAGGTGACCGAAAAGGTTTTCTACCTGCCCAGATTCTTATTCAGATAGGACAGGTTTCTGCCCTCACCCTTACCTTACCATGTGCCACTCTCATGGGTTCGTCTGCCTGCAAAGGAGGCAGAGTGGTAGAGTGAACAGAGAATTGAGAGGCTCTTGGCGTAGCGAAATCTCAGCCCTGCCCTTAAGTAACTGTGCTGCTCTGTGATTTGTGCAAGTTCCCCCATGTCTCTTGGTCTTGGTTTTCTGGGATCAGAAGGGCTTCAAGACAAAAGGATCAGACTTGGGAGCCTACGGGCACAGCCTTGCCCTGAGCAATGTGTAAACTGCTGTCAGGTCTGTGACTAGGAGAAGCTGACACTTGTAAGAGGGGTCGAGCCATTTCGTGGCTGGAAGGGAGGTGGTGTTGGAACTAGATATTCACCAGAAGATAGAGCTGGAGATTTCTGAAGCGGGAGCTCCTGCTCAAGGCACTGCATTCACACAAGAACATCATCCGTAACATTCCTGATGGAAGGTCATCCAACTTGCAGCTCTCGGGACGGAGAACTCATTTTTTTAAAAGTATGTCATTCAATTAAGAACAATTTGAACTGAGACTATACATTTAATGCTTGAAAACCAAGAAATAATACGCCAGTGTGGAATTTATTAGTTTACTTGTTTGTATGTACATAGTGTAGTCGCTGGGTGGTGCAAACAGTTAACATGCTCACCTGCTAATCTAAGGGTTGGAGGTTCGAGTCTACCCAGAAGTGCCTTGGAAGAAAGATGTGGCAATCTACTTCAGAAAAATCAGCCATTGTAAACCCTATGGAGCACTATTCTACTCTTGACACATTTGGGGTTGCCATGATTCTGTGTTGACTCAAAGGCAACATTTTTTAGTTGCTGTTGTTTTTTTGTTTGCTTGTTGATGTACATGGCTGCCCTCGAGATATCTGCAGACAACTCTCACGCTCCCCTTAGTCTTCTTGTCCTTAAGACCCACGTCTTCAATTCTTTAACTAAGTCCTCCTGTGCTGTGACTTTCCCTCATTATTCTACTTGTCCGTCTCTGCACACTCTGGAATCAGATTGAAGGTTGCTGGCTCCCCAACGGTAGTGTCTAGAGCTGGTCATCAGAGAGGTGCCAGCTCCTGGAGAACAGTGCCTCACTTTGGGAAGCAGCCTGTTCCTACGCCCTGTTACCTACTCACTGCAAAGAGTTGATTTAAAAGCAGGCCACGCTTTCAGTCAGCTGGTTGGAACTCCATCCTTCACTTGTTTCCCGATAGCTGGCTGGAAGACTGAAACCCGAGTTGTGCATATATTCTTGGATTTTACTCCCAGTGTGTCTTCTTGTCTAGCTTGGATCTCTGAAGGCCAAATTTGGTCGGCTTTTTGGATTCTAAAACTTGGTCACGTCATACAGGTTCCCCTGATAGCCTGGATTCTGACTTCATCTTTGTCTTCAGGACTTTCAATAGCATTCTGCTATTCTCCTTGCCCGAATTCTGGGCCTTGGTTCTCCAGAATTGCTTGTCTTGTAGTTATCTCGAGCCTGGCAGAGCAAACTCTCCTTCCTCCCAGTTTCTCCAACTCCTAATGTCTGCACAATTCATTTCACATTTGTAATATACAGTCTTTATCTTGTCTGTTACTCTTATAAGCACATGTTACATTTGCCCAGGAGGATTATAAATTTTCTCTAGGTATGAAGTAGAATTTTTAACGTCTTCACCACAATGCATGGTATATAGCTCTTTGAACGAATTAAATGCTTAAAAATTATTTTTTAAATTAAAGCACAAGTAAGGTATTACTACTACCTTATGTACTTTGGGAAAAGATGAGGAGTTTTGGACCAGTCGCTATATTTGTATCTTGAAGAATTTGTATATTTTCTCTTTGCTGACTTTTTAAGTTTTATAACAGTGAGTATCCATTTTAGTTTTGATTGCAAAGAATATCGTAACTGAGTTAACTTACTATGTTGTCCCCAGGCTTCCTTTATGCTCTTCAATTTTAATTTCTCATTTCTATTTTATTAATCTTACTTTATGCTTCTCTCTTTCCCTTCTATTTTTTGGTTCAATGTTTTAAATTCGTTTTTGAAGAGAAAGTATGTTATGAACACACTTATGTAAGATTCTTTTTAATAGAAATAAATTTATTTGATTTATTTTCTATTTCAACATTCAGAAAGTATTAAAGGAACTGATCCAAAGAAGATATAAGAGGCAGAGGAAATCTGGATGCTTCCCATTGAAGGAATATTCAGAATTTTTTTTTGCAAAACGAACTGATTAGGATTTTTTTTAAAGCAACATAATTTAAGGTGAACTGTATATCCGGTACTTTAGCTAAAAAAGAGGCAAAATTACTAAGAACAGAGTCATCTGGCAGAGTCTATGTTGATATTTAAAAGAAAGAGGAGTAATTTTCTTGGAGTATATCTGCATGAAATATCTTCCAAAGTAGACAAAATATGAGTTTGGAAAACAATGAAAAATGCTGAACTGAAATCAATGTTTAACAACTCGAAAGGACGTGAAGTGACTACAAGGTAATTAGAGTTTTCATGTGTTGTTTGTGAAATTGTGCTCATTTATTTTAGAGTCCAATCTCCATATTTAGGAAGAAAGTCCTGGCGACCCACTTCTGAAAATCATCCAGTGAAAACCCTTTGAATCACAATGGTCTGATCCGTAAGCAGTCAGGGGGTGGGCAGGACTGAGCAGCATTGGTACCGTGGGGTGGCAGCTCACAACAGCATCTCTATATTACCACAATATTGCGATAAACAGAAAATGGTTAAGTTTCATATAATCAGTGCTGGATATTACAATATATCTTTTATCCAAATTTTATAGAAATTTATTTTAAACTATTTACTTTCGTACTCTAGTTTTATATTGTTCTCTAACTAATTCAAGAAAATTGTGTATGTACAGAAGACACACATGAATAAGACCTGGTACTTGATCTTCAAGAGCTTACAATCTAATAGAAGAATTTGTAGTCTGGACTCAACCTAATTCCATCAGTTGCACTCATCTTGTCTCTTCAGATATATGATGTATGGCCCAAGAGAAAGATGATGTCATATGATACTCAATACCTCCCTGCTATGTTGAGTAGCAACATCAACACACATGAAATAAGCAGGCTTTTAAAACAAGATGGCACGACATCACTATCAAACTTTTGAGTTAACCTTACCATAGATCACTGCAGTATATAACTCCAGAAGAAGGGATCACAACCTTAAAGGATTTAACAAAGAAAAAAGCATAAATATGAAGTCCCAGTATCAGCAGGCATACAAGAAATTCTCAGGGTGAGCAGCACAATATGAATCAATAATCGATGTTCGACAAACACTTCGTGTTTGATTGATTGATGTAGAAGACCAGCTAACTGATGGGAACGTTGGGACCAGGGTCTCCAGGCCACACCATTTTATAAATCACTTAATGTGTACATTGCAGAAGGAGGGAAGCACATTATCAGACATCAGGTTGGTGGCAATAAAGAAGAAACGTGCGGATTATGGCCTCGACAGCGGTGGAGTCCGGGCCAAGCCTGAGAACGAGGATCATGGTGTTCCCAGACCTGAAAAGACAATTATTTGGTGATTGGAGGTCACTGAAGAGGTAAGAAGGTAGACATGGTATCTCAAAGTTCTACCAGCTGTGACTTCTAGGGGACTGAGAAAAGCCAGATCAGAGAAAATGACCATCACCACTATCCATTTCCGATTTACAGCCAAGGGGTTTTAATGTTTCCAAAGCCACTGCAACAAAAGTGAGATTCTGCAGAAGTTTAAGTGCGTGTCTCCTGTTGTTGTTAGTTGCTGTTGAGTCGATGCTGACTCACGGTGACCCCACGTGCGCAGAGCAGAACTGCTCCACAGGGTTTTCAAGGCTGGGACCTTTCAGAAGTAGATCTCCAGTCCCGTCTTCTGGGTGGGTTTGAACTGCCAACCTTTTGGCTAGTAATTGAGTGCTCAACCATTTGTGCCACCCAGGGGCTCCCTATATATATCTGTATCACGAGACAAATTTCTGTCATGCTATTTTGCTCCTTCCTAATACAAGTTTCACCTACTTAGCATATCCTCACAGCTTATATTTGCATCACAATGTAAAGTATCAACTTGGAAAGTTTTCAGATACAGACTTTAGGTCATAAAGAAATTTTTTGCAATGATAATTATGGCAAAATTGTTACAGAATAAATTATTCCTAAGTAATAATCTCTCCCAGAAAATCCAACAGGTAATGATTGTTTAATAAAAGAATATGCTCAGAAAATAATATAATAATTGTGCCTGGTCTTTGAGTGTGAATTTATTGAGAGACCTTTTTTGTAGTAATCAAGCAAAGGATGAACGCAAGGAAACTCATTTGGGGTTGTTTTAGGCTGGATTCCTTTAGAAGGAGACCCTGACACCATGAGGAATTAAGTGAAAGTAGCTTCTCGGGGACCTGTGTTCCTAGGGGAGTCTCTGGGAAATGCAAACCGTTAACATGCTCGGCTGCTAATCAAAAGGTTGGAGGTTCAAGTCCACCTAGAGGCACCTTGGAAGATGGGACTGGTGATCTGCTTTTGAAAGGTCACAGCCTTGAAAACTCTATGGAGCGCAGCACTACTTTGCATAAACATACAGAATTGCTTATCTGTGTATACACACGTACGTACACAAATGCCCATATGCTCAAAGTTCTTTAACAGATGGATACATAATCAAGAGTTTGGGGACCACTTTTTTAATAACTTGAGACCTCACACTCTGAACAAAAGATCATGCCCATTGACAAATTCAGTTGAAATCCATTTTAGGAGTTGTTTATCCAAGAAGTCAGAAGGCAAAGAATGAATATCCTGAGGCCACTGTTTCTTAAAGTGTTTTCCACAAGGTGTGTTCAACAGAACGTTGGTCTCTCATTTTCCACTCTACTAGTGTCGGTGGTGCATGGACTGTGACAGGCATGGCACTGGACGTGCAGAACAGAACAGGGAAGCATTCTTCACCCGGAGTGCAGAACACATGGGAAGATTTGGGAGGGCAGAGAAGTGTGGTATCCAACCAAATGGCGGCAGAGGATCAGGGAGGCTTCCCAGAGGAAGACAGCACTTCCACCAATGCCGAAGGACGAGCAACTCTCATTTTCAATCCCTGGAACACGAAATCATGTAATGGAAGCATGTCTATTTTTATTAAGCAGTTTTATTCTACTATGAAGAAGGTAATTGAAATAATACAGTGAAGTGAATTGTTACTCTGCCATACAATTTATTATAATTCTTTTGCTATCAATTGAGAAAATATAATACGATATGTACATTTCACAAGCACATAGGCATTAAAATACTCACAGAACTGTATTTTAGCAGTATATGCAGGTAGCTGCCATTTTAAACAGCTCATGAAAATGGAAACGTTTGAGATCGTAAGGTTTTCTTTTTTGGTTAATGAATGATACAGAAAACTCCTTAAGAACTAATGGAAAATTAATGACATATTGATGAGGCCTACAAATTTGAACATTCCATGAAGAACCCACTATAAATAAAATAGAATTTTTAAGGTCAGACATTTTGGTTTATATATAATTTGCTCACGTGCAGTTTTTTTGAAATACAGCACGATCTCTGTGTGTTTGTGAAAAAGCTGCAAAGCCTAACTCATCTGTTTGTTGGTTTGGATGTCACGGCAACATTGGCTAGTGTTTTATGGTCTTAATTGTTGTTGTTAGGTGCTATCGAGTCAATTCCGACTCCTAGTGACCGTATGTACAACACAACGAAACACTGCCTGGTCCTGCACCATCCTCACCACCGTTGCTATGTTTGAGCCCATTGTTGTAGCCACTGGGTCAATCCATCTCATCAACTGTCTTCCTCTTTCTCGCTGACCCTTTACCAAGCATGATGTCCTTCTCCAGAGACTGGTCCTCCTCATAACATGTCCAAAGCACGTGAGACAAAGTCTCGCCATCCTCGCTTTTAAGGAGCCCTCTGGCTGTACTTCTTCCAAGGCAGATGGCTCTGATACTGTTCTGTGTGACTCAAGAACAACTTCAATTGCATTAAAACATAGAGGCCTCTCTACAGATGGTTGCAGGAAAAAGTACACATATGTGTGGAACAGAATGGGTGCCAGGAGTGTATTCATTCATCTACTCTCTCTTTTTCATTCAACCAGTTTTTTTTTGAGTGCCAACTGTGTGCAGGGCAGTGTTCTGGGGCCTGGTGGTGTCGTCATGACGAAAGTGTATAAAGTCCCCGTGTCCTAGAACTTACGTGGGGCAGGTCCTGGTTTGAAACAAACATTAAACAAGACTCAGACAAACGTTATACAATGTCATGTAGTGAAATGTGCTTTGTAGAAAACTAAAATAGGTCAAGGGCTAAAGAATGACAGGGCTTGAGGGATGGTGTTATTGTAGGTAGGTTGGTCAGGGAATACTTCTCTGATGAGGGGACCTTGGCACAGAGAGGTAAAAGAAGTGAAGGTGTGAGCTGGACACATACCCAGACAGAGGGAAAAGCACGTGCAAAGACCCTGAGGTCAGAGTGTGCCTGACATGTTTGAAGAAAAGCAAGATCTGTGTGTCTGGAGCTGAGTAAGTGAGGAGAAGAGTGGTGGGTGATGATTTTGGAGAGGGAGGTATCCAGTGGCTAAATCATGTAAGGCCTTGCAGCTCAGGTGATGGGACGCCCCACATGATTTTGAGAGAGGCAGGATGGAATCAGGTGTACGTTTTACAAGGATTGCTCTAGGTGTTGAGTGGCCTATAGACTGGGAGGGGTGCAGCAATAGCAGAAACAGGGCAAGCAGGAAGCTCTTGAAATGATTCAGGTGAGAGGTAATGGCAGCTAGGACTGGAAGGGTGAAGCTACCATGGGGAGAAGCCTGCATAGCCCAGTCTCCATAGCCAATCTCGAAAACCAAAAACACCCGACACCCACTGCCGTCGATTCCGACTCATAGCCACCCTAGAGGACAGAGTAGAACTGTCTCATAGGGTTTCCAAGGAGCAGCTGGTGGATTCGAACTGCTGACCTTTTGGTTAGCAGCCAAGCTCTTAACTACTGCACCACCAGGGTTTCCATGCAACACTTAGATGTCTTCTAACAAGAAAAGCCTTCAGAATTTGTTCAGGGATTGGATTTGGGGTGCAAGAAGAAAAGATGTCAAATATGACTCCATTTTATTTGGCCTGAGCAACTGGGTGAAGGGAGGGGCCGTTTACTGAAACGGGGAGCTTCGGGGTGCAGCATGGTTTTGGGAGGAAAGGTCAGATATTCGGTTTTGGATATTTTAATTTAAGCTAAATATTAAGCAAAGAAGGAGCCCTGGTGGCGCATTGGTTAAGTGCTTCGCTGCTAAATGAAAAGTTGGCAGTTTGAACCTATCCCTTGGCTCCGTGGGAGAAAAGACCCGGTGATCTCTTTCTGTAAAGATTACAGCCTAGGAAACCCTCTGGGGGCGGTTCTACTCCGTCATACAGGGTCTCTGTGAGGTGGAACGGACTTGGCGGCACACAACAACGGCATTAGGCTAAGAGGGCGTTGATGGTTCGCAGGTAGAATTCTCGCTTTCCGTGCAAGAGACCTGGGTTTGATTCCCAGCCAATGCACCTCATGCACAGCCACCACCCGTCTGTCATGGGAGCCTTGCATGTTGCTAAGATGCTGCGGAGCTTCCAGCCTAAGGTGGGCCAGGAAAAAGGGCCTGGCGATCTAGTTCCAAGAATCAGCCAGTGAAAACCCTCTAGATCACAATGGTGTGGTCCTCCGCTGATCATGGGGATGGGACAGGACCGATCAGCGTTTTGCTCCATTGTGACTGGTTAGCAGCTAACGTCAACAACGTTTGGCAAGACGGGGGCCCACTGATGAGACAGTTGGAAATATTTGTCTGGAGTTGAGGGGCGTGTTCAGGGCTGGAGGTGGGGATTTCAGCGTTATCGGTGGTTAGTTGGTGTTCAAAGCCAGGAGACTGGAATAAATCAAAGGATCTTCTTTTCTGTCACTCTTTTTCGTCTGTGAAGCATGAAGTAATAAGTCCTCGGTCTCAGATGAGGAAGTTAATTGTTGCACAGGAAAATTCCAGATGATAATGATGTGTGTTGGGAGCTAATTTTGTCACAAGAGCTCAGGATTTCTTTGGAAATTAAAAATATTTAAGGTAATTATTGAAAAGGGTTTCAAATCCTTTGATGCATTTAGGCTTCAGAACGAGCCGTTTCTAATCAGAATTTAAAGTAAAAACTATTAAAATCAGTTCCATTTATGAAATGAAGATGAAAGGGTCCCCTTTCTCAAGAACGTGAAAGGAATCGGAAAGGCATAAATGCTCTGCAAAGGGCGCAAAGCAGTAAAAGGTAAAATGGGAATTTGAAGGCAGGTCTCCCTTATTCGGCGCCCGCGTTTTCATGCGACTCCTGTAACAATCACTGTGTCTGGGACAGAACAAAGACGGTGTCATATCTTCTACTCCTCAGGTTTACTTTTTTGTAAAAAGTATAAAACCTTTTTTTTTTTAAATCACAAAAGTATATAAAATTAAATTGTATTGTTTTAAAAATCAGTATTTATTTCTCTTAGCAGTCTGAACTATATACTTGCTTTTTATTGTTGTTAGGTGCCGTCCAGTTGGTTCCTACTCATAGCGACCCTGTGTACCGTCCTTTGTTATATACTTTAAAAAGTTCTATTGATTTTTCTGATTACAAAATAAAACATATCCATTGCAAAAAACCACGTACTATAAGAAAACATAAAGTAGAAAAAAATGTTACTTATACTCCCACAGTTCTACCATAGATGATCACAATTAAAGTTTTGTTGTTTGTATCTCAAGATTTTTTTCCGTGCAAGCACATACACATAATACACACACACTCAAACTTGTTTCCTAAACAAAGATGGCAATATGACAAAATGACAAAGCTATGATTTATTATGGACATTTTCCCAAACGAATGCATATAGATCTACATGATTATTTGTATTAGCTTCAGGGCATTACGTTGATAGGAAAGTCATTATTTAATTAGCAAATCTATTGATGGACGAAGCCCCGGTAGTGCAGTAGTTAAGAGCTCGGCTGCTAACCAGAAGGTCAGCAGTTCGAAGCCACCAGCAGCTCCTTGGAAACCCTATAGGGCAGTTCTACTCTATCCTATAGGGTTGCTATGAGTCGGAATCAACCCCGACGGCAGTAGGTTTGGTTTTTGGTTTACTAATGGACATTCTCTACCTCAAAAATGGAGGGGGAGTTGCTAAGTCAGTTGGTGAGAGCCACGGTCCATTAGATGATGAGGTGACCGGGCGTTAAAACCAGCACCTGCACATAGCCCTGTTTTTTGCCTTCCTGTCTCTTTCCTAGACAGGTCATGGCCATGGGTGAAAGCCCCTTTCTCTTCAACACACTGCAGCTAGGGTGCATGAGTGGACTCAAGGCCTCTCGTGTGGACTGACCATCTCTCTCGCAATGCAACTAACATGTACTGGTCCCTAAATTTAGATGAGAAATAGGAGTGGGAGTTGGGAATAAGGTATGCCAGTTAGGTCCAAAGCCTGAATGTTACTGTAATCAAGTTCACTAAAGAGCAACGAGCAATTAGTAAGTTAATATTTGGACTCCCGTCCTGCTTCTGTTCCCCGGATACCGGGTTGTTGATCTGAAATCCTTTTGGGAGGAGAGATGAGTAGCAAAGAATGAATGAGGCATTCCAGGGTCATTGGCTGTGCTTGCTCTTGATAGCAATAAAACTTGGCTCATAATCACTTATGGCTCATTGTATCCACTCTGTAAACATTTGCAGAATGAATCCATAGATCGTGACTATCTCATGACCTGATGTTTGTTTCCCTTCTACAGCAGCTCTCCCCAAAATTGGCCTCTGCTTGACTAATAAAGTACCCAAGTGTCATAGGACTAAATTTTTAAATAATTAGAAAACGAGAGTTCTGTACTATATTTATTTTAGAGGAAAAAAAAACACTTGTTCATTGTTGAGACAGATGGTGGAGTTTGCACTTTTTTTTTTTAAGCACACACACAGGAGGTTTTAGAAGTCTAGAGCTAATATTCAGAGTCTCTTCTGACATCCATTTTAGTCTTTTCTTTCTTTCCTGTCGTTTTAATGACCTTTTGTTTCTTCATGTATGATATGGTTGTTGTAACCCACAACTCATCTGGTCTTCGGTCATTTGTGTTCAATGCCTCAAATCTATTCTTGAGATGGTCTCTAAATTCAGGTGGGATATACTCAAGGTTGCACATTGGCTTTTGTGGACTGGATTTAATTTTCTTCAGCTTCAACTTGATCTTGCATATGAGGAACTGATGTTCTGTTCCACAGTTGGCCTACGGCCTTGTTCTGACTGATGATATTGAGCTTCTCCACCATCTTTTTCCACAGATTAGTCGATTTGATTCCTACGTATTCCATCTGACAAGGTCCACATACGTAGTTGCTGTTGAAAAAAGATATATCCAATGAATAAGTCACTGGTCTTGCAAAATTCTATCAGGCGTCATTTCTGCCACCAAGTCCATATTTTCCAACTACTGATCCTTCTTCTTTGATTCCAACTTACACATTCCAATCACTAGTAATTATCAGTGCATCTTGATTGCACGTTTGATCAATTTCAGACTGCAGAAGTTGCTAAAAATCTTCAATTTCTTCATCTTTGGCACTAGTGGTTGGTGTATAAATTTGAATAATAGTTGTATTAACTGGTCTTAATGTAGACTTATGGATATTATCCTATCACCGACAGCATTGTACTTCAGGATAGATCTTGAAATGTTCTTTTTGACAGTGACTGTGATGCCGTTCCTGTTCAATTTGTCATTCCTGGTATACTAGACCATCTGATTGTCCATTTCAAAATGGCCAATACCAGTCCATTTCAGCTCACTTATGCCTAGGATATTGATCTTCAAGTGTTCCATTTCATTTTTGACAACTTCCAGTTTTCCTAGATTCATACTTTGCACATTCCACGTTCCAATTTCTAATGGATGTTTGCAGCTCTCTTCTCATTTTGGGTCATGTCACATCAGAAATGAAGGTCCTGAAAGCTTTACTCCATCCACATCATTATGGTCGAGTCTATTTTGAAGAGGCAGCTCTTCCCAGCTTTGTATTTTGAGCACCTTCCAAGCTCAGGGGCTCATCTTTTGGCACCATATCAGATAATGTTTTGCTGCTATTAATAAGGTTTTCACTGGCCATTTTTTACAGAAGTAGATCACAAGGTCCTTCTTCCCAGTCTGTCTTAGTCTGGAAGCTCTGCTGAAACCTGTCCACTATGGGTGACCCTGCTGGCATTTGAAATACTGGTGGCATAGCTTTCAGCATCACAGCAACATGCAAGCCCCCATAGTATGACAAATTGACAGTGTTGGACAGAAGAGACTCTGAAATTTGCTCTTGAACATAGAGTAGCTAAAGTGAACAGAAGAAAGGATGAAGTAAAAGAGCTGAATGGGAGATTTCAAAGGGCAGCTTGAGCAGACAAAGTAAAATATTATAAGGAAATGTGAAAAGACCTGGAGTTAGAGCATTGAAAGGGAAGAACATGCTCAGCATTTCCCAAGCTGAAAGAACTGAAGACAAAATTCAAGCCTCAAGTTGCAATATTGAAGGATTCTATGGGCAAAATATTGAATGATGCAGGGAACATCAAAAGAAGATAGAAGGAATACACAGTGTCACTGTACCAAAAAGAATTGGTTGATGTTCAGCCATTTTAGGAGGTAGCATATGATCAAGAACCCGGGGTACTGAAGGAAGAAGTCCAAGCTGCACTGAAGGCATTGGTGAAAAACAAGGCTCCAGGAATTGATGTAATACCAATCAGAGGTGTAGCAGTGGGGAGGAGGTCAGAGGGGGCACTCGTCCCTGGGCACAAGTCTAACGGGGGGCCAGACGAAGCATAGAATGACATTCCAAGGTATTACAAATATGAAGGCAGCTGGACAAGGAGGGGAATGTTTTTCTGCTGGTATGTTGCCATTATCAACATCTATTCATCTTGAAATTGGGGGAGTGCAACTTAGAGATTGCCCTGGGCACTCACTACCTTTGCAATGCCCCTGATACCAACTGAGATGTTTCAACAAACAGATGTAGTGCTGGGATTGCTCATTCATCTATGCTGAGAAATTTGGAGACAGCTACCTGACCAACTGACTGGAAGAGATCCATATACGTGCCTATTCCAAGAAAAGGTGATGCAACAGAATGCAGAAATTAATGAACAATATTATTAATATCACACACAAGCAACATTTTGCTGAAGATCATTCAAAAATGGTTGCAGTAGTACATCGACAGGGAACTGCAAGAAATTCAAACCAGATTCAGAAGAGGACATGGAATGAGGGATACCATTGCTGATATCATTTGGATCTTGGTTGAAAGCAGAGAATACCAGAAAGATGTATACCTTGTTTTATTGACTGTGCAAAAGTGTTCAATTGTATAAATCATAACAAATTATGAAGAACATTGTGAAGAATGGGAATTCCAGAACACTTAATTTTGCTTATGCAAAGCCTGTACATAGACCAAGAGGCAGTTGTTCAAACAGAACAAAGGGATACTGTATGGTTTAAAATCAGGAAAGATGTGTATCAGAGTTGTATCCTTTCACCGTACTTATTCAATATTTATGCTGATCAAATAATTTGAGAAGCTGGACTATGTGAAGAAGAACATGACATCAGGATTAGAAGAAGATTCATTAACCACCTGCAATATGCAGATGACACAACCTTGTTTGCTGAAAGTGAAGAGGACATGAAGCCCTTACTGATGAAGATAAAAGACCACAGCCTTCAATGTGGGTTATACCTCAATATAAACACAGCAAAAATCCTCGTAACTGGACCAATAAACACCATGATTAACGAAGAAAATATTGAAGTTGTGAAGAATTTCATTTTAATTGGACCTACAATTGAAGACCATGGAAGCTGTTGTTGTTGTTGTTAGGTGCCCTCAAGTCAGTTCCGACTCATAGTGACTCTATGGATGGCAGAACAAAACACTGCCTTGTCCTGCGCCATCCTTACATTCCTTGTTATGTTTGAGCTCATTGTTGTAGCCACCGTATAATCCATCTCATTGAAAGTCTTCCTCTTTTTCTGTGACTCTTTAATTTATCAAGCATGAAGTCTTTCCTGGGACTAGTCTCTCCTGAAAACATGTCTGTCATGGATTGAATTGTGTCGCCGCAAAATATATGTCAGCTTGGCTGGGTCATGATTCCCAGTATTGTATGATTGTGTAATCTGATGTGATTTCCTTATGTGTTGTAAACTCTATCACTGTGATGAGGTTATATGTGATCTCCTTATGTGTTGTAAATTCTGTCAGTGTGATGAGGTTATACTGATGAGGTTTACAATATTTGATAGTGTCTTAATGCAATCTCTTTTGAGATATAAAACAGAGAAGTGAGCAGAGACACATGGGAACCTCACACCACCAAGAAAGCAGTGCCAGGAGCAGAGCACGTCCGTTGAACCTGAGGTTCCTGCGCTGAGATGCTCCCAGACCAAGGGAAGACTGATGCACCACCAGGACCTTCCTCCAGAGCCGACAGAGCGAGAAAGCCTTCTCCTGGAGCTGACACCCTGAATTTGGACTTGTAGCCTACTGGACTGTGAGAAAATAAATTTCTCCTTGTTAAAGCCATCCACTTGTAATATTCCCATTGAAGCAGCACCAGATGACTAAGACAATGTCCAAAGTACGTGAGACAACGTATCACTATCTTTGCTTCTCAGGAGCATTCTGCCTGTACTACTTTCCATGGAAGTAGCAGTCAAGAAATCAAATGATGCATTGCATTGGGCAAATCTATTGCAAAAGACCTCTTTGAAGTGTTAAAATGGAAAGATGTCACTTTGAGGGCTAACCTGTGCCTGATCCAAGCCATGGTATTGTCAATCATCTCATATGCATGCAAAAGCTGGACAATGAATAAGGAAGACCAAAGAATATTTCATGCCTTTGAATTATGGTGCTGGTGAAGAATATTGACAATATCATGGGCTACCAGAAGAACGAAAACGTCTGTCTCGGAAGAAGTACAATCAGAATGCTCCTTAGAAGTGAAGATAGCAAGACATCGTCTCGTGTACTTTAGACATGTTATCAGGAGGGATCAGTCCCCGGAGAAGGACGTCATGGTTGGTAAAGTAGAGGGTCAGCAAAAAAAAAAAAAGAAGACCTTCAATGAGAAGGATTGACACAGTGGCTGCAACAATGGGCTCAAAAAATACAATTCAATACAATGACAACAACTGAACTAGTCAATCATCTATGTATTTTGTAAACGGAGAATCAGATAATCTCTACATTAGGGAAGAAGACAAAAATCAGCCTCACTGCTTGCATAAACCTGGATTGGTTCCGTTGAATTTTATGTTAAGATTTTTCATCTATATTCATGAGTTAAATTGACTAGTAATATCTCTCTCCTATACTTTCCAAGTTTTGGGTTCAAGGGGACTTTAGCTAAAAGAATAAATTGCAAAGTGTTTCTGCTTTTTCTGTCTTCTGGAGTAGTTTGTGTAAGATTGAAATAATGTTTCTTGAAAGTTGATAGAACTTACTGGTAAAATGTCTGGGCCTAGAATTTCTTGAGGGAAAGTTTAAAATTGTGAATTTAATTTCTTTAGTAATTTAAGAATATATATTCACATTTTCTCTTTATGTTGTTGAAGTTCTTAAATTTCTTCACAGGAAGTTATTCTTAATATCCTTTGATTATAATAAAAAAAAATCTTTGTAACACCTGTTTTGTTCCTGTTTTCATCCCTAATATTGTTGGGTTTTTTTCTCTGTTATTTTCTTATCATAGATTGTCAAATTAATTTGTCTTTTTAACAAAACAAATTTTGGCTTCATTAGTCTTCCCTATCATATCTGTAGGAGCCCTGGTGCCACAGTGGTTAATGCTTGGCTGCTAACCTAGAGGTCAGCGGTTCAAACCCGCAGCTGCTCTGCAGGAGAAAGATGTGGCAATCTGCTTCTGTAAAGATTACAACCTTGGAAACATTATGGGGGCATTTATACTCTGTCCTATAGGGTCACTGTGAGTCAAAATTGACTCAATGGCAATGGGTTTTTTGGTCTGTTTTTTATCTTACCTTTTTCCAATTTAATTAACATTTGCTCTTATCTGTTAAAAAGTTTATCTCCCCCTGCTTCTATTTCTCTGGGGATTTATTTTGCTGTGCTTTTCCTAGTTTCTTAATTTGGTTGCTTGGTGCATTATATTTAGCCTTATCTTTCTTTTGTAGGAGCCCTGGTGGTATAGTGGTTAAGAGCTTGGCTGCTAACCAGAAGGTCAGCGGTTCGAATCCACTAGCCGTTCCGTGGAAACCCTACGGGGGCAGTTCTACTCTGTTGTATAGTGTCACTACGAGTTGGAATCGAATGGAAGGCAATGGGCTTCTTATATAAGCATTTAAGGCTATACATTTTCCTCTTTCACTCATGTTTTAGATGCATCCTCTGTGTATGATGTGTAATATTTCTAAGTCAGGCCTAAATGCTGTTTATTTTTAGAGTGATTTCATTTTGACCTATGAGTTTATCTGAAAGTAGAGTCTTAAATTGCCAAACACGTGCCCTTTTTCTTGATGATTTTTTATTACTGATTTTAAGCTTAATTGTGTAGTCATCTTAATGAGGCCAACCGTTTGAAATTGGTTGAGAATCATCCAGTGTATGGCCAATTTTTAGAAACTTTTCATGTGTGCTTGGCAATATGGTTGTTGTTGTTAGGTGCCAATGAGTCGGTTCTGACTCATAGTGACCCTATGTACAACAGAACGAAATACTGCCCGGCCCTGCGCCATCTTCACAATTATTGTGCTTGAGCCTGTTGTTGCAGCTGCTGTGTCAATCCATCTCATTGAGGGTCCTCCTCTTTTTCACTGACCCTCTAAATGCAGTGTTCCATGTGTTCGGTAGATCAAAATTGTCAATAATTTTGTTCAAATCTTACATGTCTGTGCTGATTACAGAGAGATGTATGTCAAAATCTCTCCTTGTGATTGTAGCTTTTTCTATTTCTCTTTGTAATTCTCTCAACTTTTGCTTTATATATTTTAAGGATATATCACTTTATAAATACAAGTTCTGAATTTGAGTATTTTCCTGGAGAATTTAACCCTTTAGTGTTCTGAAATATCTGTCTTGTTTTGCTCTTTATTCCTTCATGCTTCTCAGATTTTCCTTTTTATATGAATGACCAGCTGCTTGAGGTCATTCTCCCTGCAGAATCTTCTTACTGAAAGTGATCTATTAGTTTTATTTATCAGAAAAAATATTTTTACTTTGTCTTTGTTATTGAAAGATATTTTTGCTGTATATGGTAAATGGACAATTATTTCTCTCTCAACACTGAAAGTAGCATTCCATTGTCTTTTGGTTTCTGTGTTCATTTTGAGCTTTAGCCAGCTCTAACTCTTTCGAAAGTCTTTTCCCCCTGGCTGAGTTCTAGTTCTTCTCATTTGTCTTTGGTGTTCTGTAATTTCAATACAATGTTAGTAGGTATGGATTTCTTTTTATTTTTCCCGCTTGAGATTTAGTGGCTTCTTGAATTTGTGGATTGTTGGTTTTCATCACTTCTGAGCAATGATTTTTTTTTCAAATATTTCCTCTGTTCTATTTTTTCTCTCCTCTCCTTCTAAAATTTTAATTAGACATGCTCACTATTCTTTACTCTTTGCTTTATTGTTGTTCATAATTTAAGAAGATACCTCAGCAAACAGTGTTGTTGTTAGCTGCCTTTGAGTCAGCTCCAACCATGGCGAGTTTATGTAGAACAGAGCAAAATGCTGCCCAGTCCGGTGCCGTCTTCATCATCATTGGTATGTTTGAGTCTATGTGTTATCCGTAAGGATTTCTTTGGCTGATTTTTGGAAGTAGATTGCCAGGCCATTCTTTCTAGTCTGTCATAGTCTGGAAGCTCTGCTCAAACCTGTCCACCAAGGGTGATTGGTGGCGTAGCTTCCAACATCACAGCAACACTCAGACCACCACAGTAAGACAAACTGGCAAACGGGTGGTGGACTTACTGATTTGGAGGGGGGAGAGCTTGACTTCCATATCAACTACATTAGTCACAGGGTGGGCAAAAGAAGGTGACGTTGCCACTTCTCTCTTAGCTCTCTCTCAGTCTCTTGGAACTACCTGTACTCAAGCATTTCTATATTTCTATCTCCACAAAATAAGCAAACTAGGCCAGGTCTTTACTATTATTTCAGTTACAGCTTCTTTACCTATGACTTCAGGTTCGAATCAGCATAGTGTAAACACTGAAGTCAAGGTTCTAAATGGCAGGAAGCACTATAGTCTCCAATCTAGCTGTTGCCAACCAAAACCAAACCAGTTGCCTTCAAGTTAATTCTCGCTCATGGTGACCCAATGTGTGTAGAGTAGAATTGTGCTCCTTAGGTTTTCAAGGTTGTGGGCTTTTGTAAGCCGATCAGCAGGCCTTTCTCGGGGCCCCTCTGGGTGGGTTCAGACCACCAACCTTTCAGTGGGTAGTTGAATGTCTACCCGTTTGTGCCACCCGAGGACTCCAAGCTGCTACAAAAAAACAACCAACAACCAACAACCAAACAAAAACTCATAGCCACCCGATAGGACAGAGTAGAACTGCCGCAGAGGGTTTCCAAGGAGCAGCTGGTGGATTCGAACTGCCGACCTTTTGGTTAGCAGCCTAGCTCTTAACCACTAGACCAGCTGTTACCAGGGGGCCCTAAATAAAGCTGGTAATTTTTCCACGTAGCTCAATTCTGTGTTTTTCCTCCATGGATTAGAAGCCAAGAATGGAAAAGAGTGGTAGGATCCAGACATCATACCTTACCCTGGGATTTTCATAGATTGTTGTAAAAACAAATACTCATGCAGAATAAAAGCTTGATAGGGATTACTGTAACTGATTACAATAAATACAATGAATTGGAAAATATCGAAATAAATTATAATGGCAAAATATGGCTCTTTACTATTATGTAAAAATAGGTGATTGAGAGAAAAAAATGATGAATCAGGAAGACTCAATGAAAATGACTTTGGCTATCATATATTTTACTTCTTTCTTTCTCCTTTTTTATAAGGTTACCATTAATTGATTTTGATGACTACTGTAGGGCAAGTATCAAATTTATTGGAAGTTCTTGTCATTCTTGAAACAGCACTGTAAGTTTTATTGAAATGAATACCTTCAATGCTATACTGATTTCCTCAATCTATTTTCTGAAGAAAACTGTTAAGATTTTTATGGATAGAAAAAAGAAATTACCAAACCCTGCAAACAACAATCAAAGGAATGCTCACCACTGAGTAAAGGAAAAGAGAAAGTCAAGAGATACAATGGCCTGACAGTACGTTCAGGAGAGGAGAACATGGTTTGGAGGTTTCATTACTCATCAATGAAATGCATCACCATGAAAATGAATGTCAAGTATTGCTAGAGCCTACCTGTAACACATTCATATACACAGTCTGAAAGAAGGAAAAAGAACAATGGTTTTATGGAGATTTATTTTGAAAGGTACGCCAATAAAAATTAACATGAAATTCACCTAGAATTTTGAATTCGCTTTTCTAACTAGTTCAGACTCTTTAATCTATGGCCTATGGAAGCTGTGACTTACCAAGTGCAGTTTGTTAGAGTGACAAAGCCAGCTGTTGACAGGAAAATGTCCAGACCCCGGTCCAGACTTCCTCGTTCTTCGATGCATATTCTTTCAGTGAGAACATCCCCGCAATAAATAATAGTTATTTTCTCAACAATTCAGTAGCTATTGGTAGTACACGAAGAAGTATGGCATAAAATTCGCATTGGTATATTAGCAAAACTGGGCAAAATTATCAATATTTACGTATGTGAAAGTGCACAAATATCTAGCTGTCTAGCTTCCAGGAATTTCGCTGGAACCGTAATGTGAAAAGAGAAGGTACAAAACAGAGTGACATTATTCAGAGTGACATTATTCAGAGTGACATTATTCAGTCCATTCTGTCCATTGTCTAATCTATTTGCTCCCTCAGGATCAGATTTTCAGTTTTTTATCAAATCACATTTGCCTCAGAATTAAATAAGAAATAATTAAATCTTTTTGGGGAATTAAGCTGTGACTTCTTTATGTCTAAAACACAATCTTTCCGTGTATCCGAAGATACTTTGGTATCACAGGTGAATTTTTCTTCTGGTGATAATAAAATGCTAAGCTTCACAGATGAAAAAACTGGGATCATCATACCATGGCCTTGCAACAAAACAAAATTTAAAAAAAGCAATAAAAGTTAGAATACAGTGCATACAAATTGCTGGTTAGTATGATATTTAACGCTTTTTGCTGCACTTAAGTTCTCAAAAACAGCGTATACGCTGACTGTGCTCTCAGGGCTAAAAAAATGAAAACTTTAGCTTTTCATACATTCTTGAAATAATACTATGTAATTTACCCATGTTGTTGCCTCAACTGCGCTTTTCAAATCCCGAAATTTTCCTTGAGCAAAGCTCTTAAAAATTATTTCTAACAGTAGAAAAGTTAGAATCTTTAAAAACCAAAACAAGTAAGACAAAAATTGCTGGCAGTCGTAATGTCTATTTTTCAAACATCACCTTTTTTCCCCACAATCAAAAAGTGATCAGGTCTTTACTTTCTGCTTTTCTCTAGACCTTTCTTAAGTACACACATACACACTCACACACACTCACAAACACTGAAATAATGAGGGACCCCACACAGGAGAGATAATAGGATAAAGTTAAGAAGATACAAAAACAACTTATGTTTTACATATTTAAGTCCTAAGAGAAGTCAAATTGATCCCAAGTGAGCTGTTCGTAGGAATTGCCTTCCACCCGCTAGGAGCTAAGCACCAATGTGTCTCTAGAATGTTTTCAGATAATTTTAGTACAATAGTTGAACGATAATTTCAAAGTCGTCGTATCTGAAATAAATAAATTATACATTACATTTCCAGTTAGTCCTATCAAGGTTGCTTAAGAAAGCATGGACTTGCTAAACAATTACGTAAACAATGAATATTCAGACTACAAAAAGTGTGACCTCATTTTGCAGAATTATCACTTGCTTCTTTTGATGCATTTAAGTGTTGGTTAACAAGCGTTATCCACTTGGCAGAGGCCAGCAGAAAGGATAGGTGTTCTACTCTGACACACGTGGAGTTGCCATGAGCTGGAGTCCACTCAACAGCAACTTTTCTTACTTGTTTTTGTAATACCTCTAGAAGCCGTTGCCGAAACAAAACCCACTCGGAAATGGTGATGAAGTCTCTCTGAAGCTATCATAGAAGGCAATAAAAATAATACATTTTTATTAATAAAACAGGATTCACACAACATCTTCAGAAATGTATCTTTCCACAATCTTTTTTCCCCTTTCCTATGCGGTTGAATTCTGGGTTGTAAGAGCCCTCTCGCCCCTCTTATTTGAGCGTAGTCGTAGGACGCTCCTGAGGACGTTTCCTCCACGGGGCCGAAGAGCCTTCCTACCATCTTCCAACTCTTTTCTTTCTCCTGTGGAGCTGCGTGAATGAATGGTTGCTGACTACAGTCTATCATTCTTCGATAAAGAAGAAGAGGAAGGAGATCACATAGCATCTGATAATCCTTTGTTAAATGTTTCTCTTGGTTTAGAAAAATTCTTTATTTTCTTTTTATATTTTTATGAACAAATAGGGAAATATTTGCCCATCAATGTCTTAAAATAAGGTAAAACACAGTTGCACCAGAATATCACCAAGGCTCATGGGGAAAGTGATATTGTATGTGTGCCCTTCACCGTGGCCACGCAGACTTACTTCACAGAACTTACAGGCAGCAATCCCTCCACTGTTGGACCCCACTATTCAGACAGTGAGTTGGCTAACAAGTCGAAGACTCATTAGACTTCACTGAGCAGGGTCAAGAGCAGTGTAGGTCTTTATCTGGGAGCTACCTGTCCTGTGCTTGGTAGGAGTAAAGGGAAAATAAAAACTTTCGGCCACTCCTTGCCTCTTGGTGTCTTGAAATTCTTTTCTCACTGCTGTCAAAAGATTCAAAGTTCCATCTTGCCCAGGTTAGGGAGGTGCCTTAAACATAGCAGCTCTTAAGGCAAGAATATATTAAATTTTAATCTGGTAAATAGTAAAAAGAATGTAATATGTCAAAAAGGAATAAAAAAATCTAAGAGTAATTTTTAACATAAAATTGTATTTTACATTTAATTCACAATGATTGTTCCAGATTTCTACAAATGGCATAATAACTCAAAAATCCTTGGGGTAGGTATTCAGAGAGATACTGTCTAGCCAGAATTAAGTCTATGCTCCCTATGAGGCCCTGTATCTTATATATGATGGTGATGGGAAAACGGTGAAAGTATCCAATGTAACTTTTCCCCCCAAAGGCTACTGTTTACATTTTCTCATTATTTTACATTTTCTGGCTCTCAATCTTCCATATTACACAGAAGTAATCTTTCCCTAGGAGCAACTAATGGATTTCTTGGAGCACTTACTAAAAGGGAGGAAGAAAGAGAAAAGCAATATTCACTTTGAAATTTGCAATTGTGAAAGTTGCTTTAGTACTCTGCTTTGTAAGCCTCGTTTCTTCCCCTTCTTAGGGAGAAAGGGTTATTATTATAAGCAAAAATTTCCCTGTGCAAAAAGTAAAATTCCTTTGTGGTTTTCTATAAAAGGTAAGTAGATCTACATGTACAGCCTACAACCTTGCTGGTTGCCATCGAGTCGATTCCAACACTTGGCAACCCCATCTGTACAGAGTAGAACTGCTCTACAGGGTTTTTAAGACTGCAAGCTTTCAGAAGCAGATTGCCAGGTCTGTCTTCCAAGGCACCTCTAGGTGTGTTAGAACTGCCAATCTTTCTGCTATTAATTGAACACGTAACCTTTCGTGCCACCCAGGGACTCTGTGTAACATATAGGTTTACAAAATAAGCTGGCAGTGAAACACTTGCAAAAGCAAAATCTGAAAATACATAGGTGTAAATTTTATACACAAGCAGACTATTCCAATATATATTATGCTAATTCCTTTTCTGCTTATTGTCTACTAAATGACTTGATCTATTTTCTATTGTCAGTTCAGAAGGACAGATTTTCATCTGGACACTGAGAATCTTTATATCTTAGACAAGTTTTGCTAAACATATGCAGTAGGATAACCTGATTGAGAAATCAATTCTCTTATTTTTCAGTCTGAAGGCTAATTGGAAGCTCATCATGAAAGGCTGAGGCCTTTTTTTCACCCTTATTCCTCCTGGAGGGTCAGCCAAGCACTTGTATGACATAGGCCAGCGTTTCTCCAAGTGGTCCTAGAAATGCCTGTTTCAGATGTATCCAGGTCCCTCTGGCACGTTTCTGGGATCCACCCAAGAGTGACTAAATAAGATAGTTAAAAGATACTGTAGGCTTCTCAAAAAGTCTAACATAGAACTACCATATGACCCAGCAATCCCAACCCTAAATATACACCCAAAAGAAGTGAAAGCAAGAAAGCAAACAGAAATTTGTACACCAATGTTGGTTGCAGCACTATTGACAATTGTCAAACGGTGGAAACAACCTAAATGTCCATCAACAGATGAAAGGATGAACGAAATGAAGTACATACACACAATGACAAACTACTCCGCTGTAAAGGGAAATGAAGCCCCGATACGTGCTGCAACGTGGATGGACCTTGAAAACATTATGCTGAGTGAAACAAGTCAGTCAGAAAAGGACAAATACTGTAGGAACCCACTTACCTGAAATAGGCAAATGGCCAGAGACCAGAGCTTACCCCGTTAATTACTACATTTTTTCTCCTTAATTGTTTTTTTTTTTTTTTTTTTTTTGGATGACATATGTTTTTAGTATTGGAACATGCTTATTAATTGAGTGTGTTTAAATTTTTGGTTGGTAATATGGATTTTGAGACATATGATCTGGTAATACAAGCCACCAATAACTATCACACAGGGAAGACATAATTATGCTTGCAAGCCTTATCTCACAGAAATAAAAGAAAAAAAAGGCAAAATTTACAAAACTAACACATCCAGAAAGCATCACATAATAGAATGTTCAACTTACACAACAAGGAGGCTCCAGCTCAGGTCTGCTGAGCTTCACACATTTCAAAAGGGACCCACCTTGGCACTAAATGCATTAGAATAGGAATAACACCTTACCTCTGAGGTCCACAGGCCTCAAAAACGACTGGTATACCATAAATCCAATGGTAACGGAGGAGTTATTAGTGGCTACCAGGGGCGGGAGGATGGGGGAGAGAGGGGCCTTAGGGATACTGAGTTTCTGTTAATGGTGGTGGCAGTGATGGTTTCACACCATGATGAACGTAATCAATATCACTGAATTATACATGTAAAAATTACTGAATTGGCAAATGTTTTGTTTTTATATATATTTTTACCACAGTGAAAAACAAAACAAATCAATAAGTACTTCAGGTGATTCTCAAGTACCGTGTGTTTTGAGAACCACTGATCAAGGGCCCCCTTGCAGCCCATTGCCCTCATTTCACCCACAGAGTCTCTGTGGCGGAAGTCAGGGCCACCCAGCTCCAGAGGAGAGAATGAGGGCAGAGAGGCTGATGCTTGGAAAGAAGGACATGGCTGAAGAGGACGCCCCAAGCCAGGCAGGTATGATGGGGATGGATTCAGTGAGTGACAGAGATCTGCACACTTCCTCAGGGGGTTGCAGGGCCCCTGGTGGGAGGGGCCGCAGGATGCTTGGGGACTGGTCTGTAAGCCTGCAGGTCAGGGGTGATGGGCCCCTGTGGCCGAGGTGCAGCCTGTGCTCATGACCTCTGTGAGGAGCATCCCTCTGGCTTGCACTGAGAAGCGGAGTCTGGCAGATGTTCAGCAGTGGCATCATGAGCAGCAGAAGGAAAAGTGACAAATATGGACACCACCACAGACCAAAGACATTACGGAAGACTTTTGCATAAACCGGTGCATGGATGTGGGGGGGCAGGAGGATGAGAGTGAACACTCAGTACTCAAATACAGACCCAACTGAATTAAATATACTATAAAGCACTTGACAACTGCATCCATGTGACATTGAGCCAATTCATATGACTTAATTATGTCTGAATTTATATATTCATTGAACACAATAGTTATATCTTAGAGAGTTATTGCAAGTTCTCCATTTGTTCTGTTTCTTATCCCAATGTACATAAATATAAAATATTTATGAAACTTATGAAATAATTTCTGTAAAACCAAAAACCCATTGCAACAATTTGATTCCAAGTCATAGCAACCCGCTAGGACAGAGTAGAACTGCCTCATAAGGTTTCCAAGGAGTGGCTGGTAGGTTTGAACTGCCAACCTCTTGGTCAGCAGCCATAGCTCTTAACCACTGTGGTTGGTGTAAAAAGAAAGGCATATATTTTGATTCAGTGAGGTTATGTGAGAGACGGAATAAGCGTCCCCGGTCGCGTAGTGGTTAAGAGCTGGGTTTTTTTAAATGTAAATTGAAGGGAAATTCTGTTTCCTCGAAATCTCAGTAGTATCTAATGTTTTTGGGGAAAGCACAAAGTTGTTTATTAAGTATCTGTCCTTCTCTTAAACTATTGATGCGAGTATTTCTATTTCTTGAAAACCCCCTGTGATGGTTAAGGTCGTGTGTCAACTTGGCTGGGCCATGAGTCTCCGTGGTTTGACAGTTGTATGATGTTGTGATCACTTCCATGATAAGATCTGTTATGTGATCACCTCCATGATGCGATCTGCTGTGAGTAGCCAATCAGTTGAAAGAGAGTTTCCTTGGGTGTGTGGCCTGCACTGAATATAAGTGGACATTCTGGCAAGGCTCGTGGGCTTTTGCTTGTTCTGGATCCTGCAGCTGGCTCCTGTTCTCTGACCTCCGTTTCTTGGGATGTGAGCTAGCAGCTTACCTGTGGTCTTGCCTGCCAGTCTTGGGATTCGTTGATCTTCACAGCCTATAAACAAGAGCCCTGCTCTCCAACCTGCTGATCCTGGGTTCACCAGCCCTGTGGCTACGTGCATCTAGAAGCCTCTGTCCTGACCCATTGACTTGGGACATTCCATCCTCTACAGTCGAGTGAGCCATTTCCTTGATATAAATCCCTCTCTCTATTTATATGCTTTACTGGTTTTGCTTCTCTAGAGAACCCAGCCTAAGATACTCACCCCCCCCAAAAAAAAAACCAACAAAAAACATTGCTTCAAGTGGATTTTGACTCATAGTGAATAATATGTAAATCATATAGCTAATGATAAGATTAAAACATTCTTTTGATATCATTTTCTCTCATTTCTGCATGTGTATAGTGAGGTGAAAATTAAGTTATTTTGAATTGAGTTATTTTTGTTGTACTAATGAAACCATTAAAACACTTTCTATTATCTGGACATTTTCAAATAATTTTCAAAAGTTTATTTGAATGCTAGATAACTCTCCAAATTCCCCTGTTTCTAATAGCCCAAGTGTTCTAACGAAGACGTAACCTGATCTTTCTTCTCCTCCTCCTCCTCCCCCTCCTCCTTCTCCTTCTTCTTCGTTTTAAAGAGAAAGGCAATCTGAATCACAGCACTATAGACTATCCTAGGCTTTTTAATCTTTTTCCTGTGAGTATTGTGGCAGGGAGGACATCTTTAATTAACACATTGGATATGAATGAAAGCCTTTGGGTTTGAGGAAATACTTGTATCCGGTCAGGATGTCAGTGTCCTAGAAATGGCTGTGCACCATGAAGAAGACAGCCAGGCTGCTTGTTCTGACACTGTCAGCAATTAGTTATGTGCCTCAGAAGTAAGTCACTTCATGTCTCTGGGTCTTAGGTTTTACATCTGTAAAATGGAAATAAAAGTCTCCTTTGTGCCTACCTTCCAGGGCTGTTATGAGTGTAACTTGAGCTTCTCTCTGAGGCCCAAGTGCTTCTTGGGATAAAGGCAAAATGGATGTCACCTGTGAGAAGAAGGACAATGAATAAATGGCTGTAGATGCCACAAACACCAAGAGGAAGAGAATTCAGGATATAGTGATGGTGTAGGCTCAGATCATGGAGAACTTGCTGGAGAAAGAAGACAGCAAGGTCAACAGCAGCGGGGGCTGGGATCGCAGACACGTGGGAGTTTAGGTATTCGAAGTCCCAAACATTCTTTTCTTGGCTTAGCCAGGGACATTGTCAGTGTCCGCTGTCAGCTACAAACAGGACCATTCAGGGATGGAATGACAGGAAGAAACTGAGAAGTTGGGGGTGGAGGGTATGAAGAAAGAGGAGAAATGAAAGGCACAAAGGAAGAAACAGATATTTCTGGTATTCCCATCTGGTCTTCTGCGAGGATGATACAATGAGAGGAACAAGAGAAGGAAGAAAGAGGGAAACCAGCCTCCATGGCTTCTGCAAGGGGAGGGCAGTAGGAAAACCCTTTCAGGGAAGGATTTAACTCAAAATCTGCTGAACATGTAGTTATAAGGAACAGTGTAGCTAGAGGGTATGTAGTGGAGACTGATTATACATCTAATCTGGATGAGTACAAGATGCACATTTGTTGTAATTCAGATTCTGGAGCTAGGAACAAATGCATTTTAGAACAAATGCTAGTTCTATTTTTAACATCATTTTAAGAGAGATAGGACAAGAATTGCTAGACTTTACTTGAAGAACTCATCATCTGTCACCTAGATTAGGGTAATTATCCTCGTTTTTCTCCCTACTGCCAATCACTTCTGATAATTCATCTTGGGCATTGCTGTCAGAGCGATCTGAAAAACAAAATAAACCAAACCAAACCAACCTCAAAAAACCACACAAATCTGATCATCTCTTAAAGCTACCCATTTCCTGTAGAATAAGGTTTAAATTCTTCAATGTGTAATCTGCCCTCTCTGTCATACTCCAGCCTGCCTCTCTACCTCTATCTCCCAACCCCCTTGATTACAGGAAACCCAGTCTATTACCAATTTTCTCTTCCCACAGAATTACTGGAAACCTTGAAAACATATTTGTCCTGTATGTCTCTTGCAGATCTAGCATTGTCCAGCCCCGGATTTCTGGTCTCCATGTTGCCTGTGGGCCTCTGTTCATTCTACTCAAGATCACTTTTACCTGGGCTGTAGCTGTTGTTATGTCTGAAACTGGGAAAGGTCTGAGATGTTTCCTACTTGCAAGATAACAAGTTAGCTTGCCACAGTTGTCTATCTATCTATCTGTCTGTTTGTCTGTCTGTCTAATCTATCCATCCATCCATCCATCCATCCATCCATTCCTCATCTCTAATCTTGAAACATGACCCTGGGATCAGGGAACAGAACTTTTACCCACAGAGCAGCTTGCATCGGCTCCCTATGCCCCGATTCCCCATGGGGTGGCACAGTGAGAATCAAATGTACCTGTGCATGCAGCGATTTGCACAACAGGAGAGGAACCCCCAAATTATGAAACTCAGAGTTTATATAGGAGCTGCTGGCACATAAGCCCATCCTTGCCTGGCAGAGATGGAGGTGGGGAATCAAAGGGAGGGAGAGAGAGAGACTGTTGCTCTTCCTAAACCAATTGTCTCTGCACAGCAGACAGGAACATCTCTGCTTCACCACCCTGGAATGTAAATAAAGTCCAAGGAGGTAAATCTCTGTCTTTTTCTGGATGTCTCTATCCTTAAGGTTGTTACTCAATCATCCTTTAGTTCAGGTGCCAGTAATCTTTGCTCGGAAAGCCCTGACTATGCAGAAATGTGGAAATATTTATGACAAGTGCTGGGAGCAAGCAAGGAGCCCTGGTATCACAATGGTTAAGTGCTCAGCTGCTAACCGAAAGGTTGGCAGTTTGAATCCACCAGCAGCTCCATGGGAGAAAAGACCAGGTGATCTGCTCCCATCATGATTTATAGGCTGTGAACCCTGTGGGGCAGTTCTCGTCTGTTCTGTGAGGTCACTGGCAGCGGAAATTGATTGGCTGGCACACAACAACAACAGCAACAACGTGAGCGGCCACTTGCCTCTGAACAGGCGTCCTTTCTTGTGCCATTGCTGGCCGTGGGTTCTCATCTGAATTACCTAGGCGAAAATTGAGATAAGACTACAAGATTTATCAAGATTTTAATGGCAATTTGGGGATAATGGAAGAAAAGCACAACACAGCAAATAACTTGTAATTGGTTCTAGCTTTGATCACTTTCAGAACTCACAGGTCCAGGAGCAGACCTATCCTCTGGGAGTGCCTTCCAGATATCTCCCTGCCCACATCACAGGGACCCAGCAGCTGAGCCCATCTTACCTCCTCCAGATAACACTGCCCCGGAGCAGACTGGTGCTTGGAGAGCCTGCATTAATACTCACAGAAACCAAAACCCATTGCTGTCGAGTGGATTCTAACTCATAGCGACCCTATGGGACAGAGTAGAACTGCGCCGTAGGGTTTCCAAGACTGTAAATCTTTACGGAAGCAGACTGCCACATCTTTTTCCCACAGAACGGCTGGTGGGTTTGAACTGCCAACCTTTTGGTTCATAGTCGAGCACTTAACCACTGGGCTTAACCAAGAGGGCTCCTTGTATTAGTACAGTAATAGTCAGGCCATGCTTCAATTTAAACTAGATTTATGACGAAGCTGACATTGCGACAAGTGAGGAAGGGATATAAGATCCCAAAAATGCTTCTAGGACAAAATTTAACATTGAAGCAATTAAAAACACCCTAAGCAAAATGTGATTTAAAGTAGATTAAATATTTAAGTGTAAACGACAAAACTTATTCTATTTGTTTTGTAATTATGTACTAAGAAGTCAGTTTCCATATCAGACTGGGAACTCCTTTTGTCAACTGTGTCTTGTTCATCATTTTATCTTCAATTACAATACTGTTCCTGCCGCATAAATGTGCTCACTGCACGTTGCTTGAAAATTTGATTTGAGACCCAGAGATGTCTCTCTGTCTCTATAATTCTTTGCAAAAAATATGATAATATTGTTTATTATTTCTCACTGCCTTTGTTTTTAAATTTGTGATATTTTATATACAATTCCCTAAGAATTTAAGATGAAAAGTATTACAGATGTCAAAGGATTAAAAGGAGCCCTGGTGGAGCAGTGGTTAAAGTGATTGACTGCTAACCCAAAAGTCAGCTCCACGGAGAAAGACGTGGCAACCTGCTTCTGTCCAGATTTACGGCCTTGGAAACCCTATGGGGTTGCTATGAGTTGGAATCCACTCGATGGCAGTGGGTGGGTGGGTTAAAAAGATTAACAAATAAAAGGTAAAATCAGGGAGAAACTAGAATTGTAAAAATTTATTTTTTCCAAAAAATTAAAAAGTTTTGATGGATAATTAATGGATTACTAATGGATAATTTTAATAAATGTCAATGGATAATATGATATGGATAAATATAAACAGGTGATATTAGTAAATCTTAATGAGATTATTTAAGGGAAGGCTGTCTACATTGCTTCCCAGCTCTTATAACCCCAAATAATCACTAAACACGATGAATTAAGAGTATTTAGCCTCCAACACGTATTTATTGAATCAGCTGAATTAATGAACTTAAAATAATTTTTGATGCCAGCAAATTTAAATTCCTATTCGTCAGGCAGTTTATACTACTGTGTCTTAGTTCAGGGGCAGAAAATGAAGGTGATGGTAACCAGTCTAATAAACATTTGGCTGGATTATACAATAGCACCACATTTACGATAATGTTGGGATGTGCAGTGGGCATTTGTCATTTGTTTTCATCACTCAGACGTTTTCCCGTGTTTGGGGATCCCCCACCCTGAGGAGGGAGACCGACAAAGACCTCCTGCTAAAGGTGTCTCCTCCGTCTCCCTTGAAGTTAGAGTACAGACGTATCAGCCAGTCTCCTCAGGTCACTCAGCATCTCTCATGTCAGACTTCATCTCAGGAGCCAGTGACGCAAGAGGGAAGGGGCGGGCAGCTTTCTTAGATCACAGCAGCCACAGTAGCCGTAGGCTGAGCTCCTGAGTGCACAGGTGGATGGGCTATGGGAATGGCTGCAGCTCAGTGAAGCGGTGGTTGAACAGGTAACGGTGGGACGTCCCCTCTCTGAAGGGGGCCTACTCACAATCCAGCCCGTAAGGCTTTGTCCTGGGGCCTCCAAAGCACACCTTTTCCAAACTCTGTGTTATTCCCTTTTGAATAATGCCATGTGTGGAGCATTATACTTCTAGGCCCTCTTCACAGTTTCTTGTTTGCTAGCAATAAATATCATTTTTCTTGAGTCTTTAGAATCTTTGCCTCCAAATGTCCTATGAGCAAGCACTTGAACTCAAGTGCGCACGTGCACACACACACACACAGACACACGCACACATCCCCACATGAACAAACAATACAAAGTTGTAAGGCAGTGTCTATCCATACAGAAAACAAGAGACATCTATCTCAGAAGAACAATAAATCTTCTACTAGAAACATCTGTACTCAGAATGGCTGCTGTGCCGTTGAACGGTTTTTTGTTTTTCCCAAAAAATGAAGGAGCCATTTGCCTCAAAGTGTAACTCCATTCTCCATCTGTCAGGAGACGAAAGTACTTGCAGTTTTAAAGTGACAGCTTTTCCAGTTTTTAGCCACAAGAGTAAAAAAGAACCATTAGGCCAAGCATCTCTTACAAAAAGGAAGGTGTGAAAGTAGGAAGAGCAAGACTTAAGAAGCATGAAACAGCAGGGTTTTGACTACAGCGAGTGAAAGACAACGTAAGGGGTAGGCATCTTTTTTCGTAGGGGCAGGCAGCCCAGCCCTCGGCCCATCTTATCTCTAAACGCTCTCCTTAGGTGGGCCTTGGCAGGAAGCAGATCCAAACTTTCACTGTGGAAATTGAACAAAGCCAGTCGCTCCCTCCTTCTACCATTTTAGCCAGAGCACAGACATATGATTTCAGCTCAGCCCCCTGGACACGCCTGCCTGGGGACTTGACCCTTGAGACGGTGATGGGTAGACACACTGGGGGCCAGAATTTGTTGTGGAGCCATTTGGTTTTAGCAGTGACTATGGCAATGTGTGACTGGCGATCACACCCTGCTGCCGGCCTCCGGAGCCCTCTTTGTTTTGGTTCACCTTCAAACCTGCTCCTCTGCCTTGTGACCCCTGCACTGTTTTATTAATCCCCCCTCTACGTAAGAGCCGCCACCGTCTGTCGGTTTGTCATACTGTGGTGGCTTGCATGTTGCTATGATGCTGAAGGCTATGCCACTGGTATTTCAAATACCAGTAGGATTACTCATGGTGGACAAGTTTCAGCAGAGCTTCCAGACAAAGACAGACTAAGAATAAAGGTATGATGATCTACTTCCAAAAATTAGTCAACGAAAACCTCATGGATCACAAGGGAATATTGTCTGATACAGTGCTGGAAGATGAGCCTCCTAGGGTAGAAGGCTCTCAACATACAAGGTAGACACGACAATGGACTGGAGCACGCCAACGATGGTGACGATGGTGCAGGACCAGGCAATGTTCTGCTCTGTTGTACGTGGGCGGCCATGAGTGAGCCCACTCGGTGGCAGCTAGCAACAATTACTGTACTAATTTAGTCATTCTCAGCCAATTCCTTCCTCGTCTTTATAAAACCTAAGTTAAATAACTCCTCTAGCTTCTAATTTGTGTTTGTAAGACTGATGTTCAAAGTATCGAACAGCAGATTTATCACCTGCAGTGACCAATCAGAGTGACCTCTAGTGAAACAGGGTTCTGGGGTCCCCTGCAGTGTGAATCTTTATCCCTTTAATTGATGGATCATGAAGACATGTGGTAGATGGAAGAGGGGGAGATTTGGGGGAAGAGCCACAAGAGCCAGCCAGCAGCTATTTACAAACACGACGGAAAATTTCAATATTATAATGACACTGGTACAATTGCATCAGCATCACCAGCTGAATATTACCCCAGGGTATCCGACCCAAGATTAGGGCAAATATTCTGATTTCTAGAGTGGGCAAAGTCAGGTAAGAGCACCCCTTATAGAAATGTGTAGGAAGGGTTCTTTTTGTCTGTTTAGCCCAGGAGTCATTAACCAGTAAGCAAGGTATGCACAGGCTTATGGTAGGCAAGGTACACGTGGGTTTACAGTAAGCGAGGTAGGCACAGGCTTGCAGTAGGCAAGGTCCGCACGGGTTTACAGTAAGCGAGGTACGGGAGGGCTTACTTGTGTTGACTTACTAATCCGTAGTGCACAATGTCCCATGGGTTTCACTACAACTTTGATGTGGTGAAAAACAGGTGAAATCGTGCACTGCAGATTAGTAAGTAAGCACAAGTAAGCCAGTGCGTACCTTGCTTATTGGGTAATCTGTCCCTGGGTTAGGCTAACTTCTCAAAAGCAGGCAAATTTATCAGAAGTTGAGAATCAGAAGGAGAATAACAGTTTTCCTCTAGAGCAGCGTGCTTGTGTGTACCTATGTGTGTTTGGGGGGAATGGGTGCTGCCCTTCCTTGTCCACCTGTTCTGCCTACCCTCTTTTTTGCTCCCGCACAGAAGGACATTCTAATAGGCTGCTGGTGCTGCTGGAAGTGCTAGCATCACCGTGTGCCGAGAGGATGTGTCTCGGTCGTTCCTATCCCAGCCTCCATCGGGTACGCGGACTGTGAGGTCGGCTCTCTTTCTCCTGGCTTTGCTTTAGAGGTCCGTGCCACACAACCAATTGGAGGACAGTAAGAGCTTAGACAGCATTCTCTCAGGGCTTTTAATCTAGGCCAAGTGTTCCGATTCTGTCTTGACTGGATTTGGAATATGGTGCTTTGCATAATGTTTGTTTCATCCTTCCAATGTTTGTTTTCTTGGAAGACTCATGGGGATAGAGTGACTGGCCAGGAAGAATTAGGGCATCTCTTGGTATGCTAATCAAACACCAGTAAAGTTTCACCCTACTAACTAAAAAATAGGATGAACTTTAAAATATAAGAAAAATGATTAAAGGAAGGAATGCCACGATCCACTTCAAAAATGGCAGGCGTGTTAAGGCACATATTTCAAAAAGGAAAGGAAGTAATCAGTGAAGGCAAAAGATAGAGAGACTTTAAGGAACATAATAGATATTTATATAAGCTTAAATACAATCAGTGAAGGTGATAGATAGCAAAAAATAAAGATAAAAGAATCTTAAGTAGACACTGAACATCTGCAAACAAATAAAATAAGAATCAAAATTAATAATAGGAAGATAGAAATAGTCAATGATAGCAGCATCGACAAAAAAAGGCACTACAGACTTCCTAAAATTTTCAAGAAGAGAATTTGAGCAGCAAGAAGCTGGAAAAACACCCTGCTCAACATGTGGCATTTATACAGAAATGACGGAGAACGTGGTAATTATGAACTGAACTATTAACACACACAGTGTGGATGATCGAAAGTTACAGACATGTGTTTTACTAACTTTGTCCTTTTACGTTTGAGAGTTTTGGAAACATGTATGATCGTTACATTCCTTAGGAGTTTGACTACCTCCTAATCTAGAGATCTAATCTACTATCTTTCATCGGAGGTTGAGTTCCCTGGGAGACGACATGGAGACTGAGATTTGTGTACAAGAAGCTGAATGGGGGACTCTAAGAATGACACCTATGAGGGAGCGAGGGGAGCAGCCAGTTTGGGCAATGGAGGAAGCTGAACTGTGATGTAGTCACAACTTAATGCTCAGCCTGTCCCACGGGGAGTTCTGGAGCTAGCTGGGCTCCTCAGAGTTGTCCAGAATCAGGAAAAAGGGCCAAGGCAAGGGAGCCCAGCCTTCATAACTGAATTAGCCAATCGTTGGAAGTGGGCTGCCCTTCCAAGAGGCCATAAATTTGGGGGAGGCAGCTCCCTCTGGCTGAGGACAAGTCCCATCTGGAGCAGTCAGAGGCCAACTCTGCCAGCAGCTGGTGGAATGAGCACCTTGGTCCTGAAGGCGGGACCTGGGTAGCATCCCACAGCATCCACAATACCAGTTTTTATGAAATATTTACTCTTAAGTAGGAGAATAGTTCTTGATCTTTTCTTCTAAAGAAGAGCGTGTTAACATAAGGCAGCAGGGCAGACTATCCTGCGGGAGACGTTGTTGTGGTTGTCCAAGACACGTGCATAGAGGGAAAATACAAAACCCGAACAAACCAAACCTGTTGCTATTGAGTTGATTCCGACTCATAGTGACCCTACGGGACAGAGTAGAACTGCCCCATAGGATTTCCAAGGAGTGGCTGGTGGATTTGAACTGCTGATGTTTTGGTTAGCAGTCGAGCTCTTAACCACTGTGCCACCAGGGCTCCGAGGAAAAATATAAGATTTAAAAAAATCAAATTATCACTCTCCTGGGGAGGTTTTCCTCGGTAGATAAGTTAATGGAAACCCAGTAGCCTGAATTTACTCTCTTAAACCATTTGGAACAATTTACTGTACCACCTGATCTAGTGATCTGGAAGATTTAAGGTAGCTACTGAAAATGTCTATTTTTCACTGGAGAATAGCTTATGCTTGATAATTGCTATGCTAATGTTAAGAAGCCCTGGTGGAGCAACGGTTAAGTGCTCAGCTGCTAATAGAAAGGTCGGTGGGTTCAAACCCACCAGCCACTCCCTGAGAGGAAAGACCTGGGGAGATTACAGCCTAGGAAAGTTTACAGCCTAGGAAACTTCATGGGGCAGTTCTACGCTGTCCTATGGGATTGCTATGAGTCGGAATGGACTGGACCGCACACAACAACAATGCTAAGTTGGTTTCCTTGGGGACTCAACCTGATCAATTAAAATGGAAGTGATAAATGGCCCCTGAGGCATGTCTATGATTATTCCATAGCTGTGAAAATAAGAAATTCATATTCTGGAACATAGGGATGGATTACTCAATAAGCGAGGTATGCACGGGCTTACTTGTGTTTACTTACTAATCTGTAGTGCACAACTTCACCTTGCTTACTGGTTAATCTGTCCCCGGGAACGTCTTCAGTATGCTCACCTGTTGGTGATAAGAAGTGGGTTAAAGACAAATTAGTTAATAGAAATAAGAAAAAATTAAAACAGCTATTTAACTCCAAATCTGTCAAATCTCATGCTGATTTTCTTTCCTCAACAAAACGGGAGGAGATCCAACGGTGGGTTGTGGTCGTATGTTACTTGACCTCTGCAACATTGACACTGTGGTCAGTCTCTCATTCCAGAAACTTCCCTCCCTTGGCTTTTAAGACATCAGTTTCTTCCTGCTTCTCCTTCTCCCTTTTGGCTGCCCTCCAGCTCCTCCAAGGACTTCACTTTCTCTCTCCACCACTTAACCATTGATACCTCTCGGGTTTTTATTGTTGCCTCTCTTCTTTATTCACATTACACTTGACCAGGGTAATGTAATCTACTCTCATGCCTTCAAATCTACTAATATTCTTATGATATTTAAATATCTTTCTGCAGAATCCCAGACCTATAAATCCAGTTATCTGCTGGACATCTTCTTTGTATGTCCACAGACATCTCAACTCAACCTGTAAGAGAGAGAACACACCTACTTCTCCATTACTCTGTCTCGGTGGATATCATTATCATTTACGGTAGTTCCAGTTGCCCAAGTAAGAAAACAAAATCGCCCTTGAGTCCATCTCTCCCTCCACAAAGCTGGTATCCAAGCAATCTTCAAGCACTGTTGACTCTATCTCATGACTATGTCTTAAAATAATAGTTTTTTTATCTGCATTGTTACTATTTCAGGCTTTTATCCCGAAGAGATGAGACCAGTGGAGTATCTTAGATGGCCGCTCACAGGCTTTTAAGACCCCAGACACTACTCACCAAGGTAGAATGTAGAGCAT
>NW_004444123.1:1319575-1336695 GCF_000243295.1 Trichechus manatus latirostris | reverse complement strand
TCTTACTCCGTTTGGTGTTCGGCTGAGTTCTTTATCTCTTCATTTGATGTTCTAGGGTTTCAGGATTGTTGATTCTCTGTTTGGCTTAGTTTTTCAGATCTTTGTTGTGGAGGGACGGCGTGGTGCTTCTGCCTAGACCGCCATCTTGCCAGAGTCTCTGTACCTAACACTTTTGTTCCATTGCAAACTTGCCTTCCTTTCAGTCATTCTTAACAAGATGAAAAATATATAATTCTCTTAACAGTTGGTGTGAGAATTTCTTCTGAAGAAGAAATGTTCTTTACGGGAAGATGCCTTGATAAGTCTGCTTGGGGCCAAGTGAATCACCCCAGGACAGGGATGTCTAGAGGGATAGGAGATCAAATGGATATTCCAAAAAGAGGGTGAGAGACTCAGTGGTACACAGGAGAGACAGAGACAAGGAGAAAGAGAGAGTGCTCAGGGATACTCGGTTCAATCCAAGGTAGTGACCGATGAGCATTTTAGGAATGATGTTTCCTATACCCAGCAATTTACATTGTTGTGATGCTAACCTTTCTGTATCTCCCCTAAGAAATCTTCAGGGTAGTTTTCAAAGCCAAAGAAAACAAACAAAAATAAAAACACACACACACACACACACAAACCAAGATGAAAGACTTGGTATACTTGGTATGCTTGTGTGTGTTTGAAACTGAAGGAGGGAGCTGCATTTCCTGTTAGGAATGTTGAAAGGGTGTTGACATGGAACAGAGGTCTGAGAGACTGGGGAGGTCCAGAGACAAAAAGCCCTGGGAATTAGAAGAACCAGGAGCTCCTGTAAACCATGGACTTGGGTGTGATTCAAGGGCATTTCCATTGTGTCAGTGGGCAGGGTCAATGCTCTGACATCTAGGTTATGCATTTGTCACACTGCACTCAGAGCCACTGTTATTTCTAAAGCACAAAGACGTCTTTCCTAAATTCTTTAATGGCTCCCAGTAGCTTCCAGATAGAATCAAAATTCCTTAGCAGTGAATCCATGGACCTTCCGGATCCTCACTCTGCGCCATTATCTCTTGCCATTTCCTCCTCAGTTGCTGCACTTGAGCTAGGTGGTTTGCAAACACGTCCTGAACTTGACTGTATCTCTCGTGCATTCGATGCTCAACTCCTAAACTTTGTCTGGCCAAACTCATCTTTCAGTTGATTTAAAAATATTTTCCCCACCCTCGTCCTGTTCCTCTGCCCTTCCTCCTTTCTTCATTCACCTGACTATGAACCTTCTGCTGAGTCATCAGCTTGGGAGTTGGAGGATGGGGAGATTAATTTCCTTGGATGTATATATATTTAACATATTTGAATGAACGTGTAATAATTTATGACTTTATGAGATGGAGAAAATAGCATTCACTGGAATTCTTGGAGAAAGCAATATGTTCGCAAGAAACTCAGTTGAGTATGCTCATGTTCTTAGGGATGCTAGCTAAGGAATTAAACTCTAGTACATATACGAACAAGAACAATCGCAACGCAGTGTAGAAAATATGATGGAAGGGGTGGGCAGAAAGTCCTAAGGGATTATGTGAAAAGGGCACTTGACCCAGTCTCAGGGGCCAGGGAGTGGTTTCTGAGGCCCAGGTACCTGGATCTATAGGACAACTGGAAGCTATTTTTAGTATTTGTGAAAAGCCAGCTGAAATGATTCATTTACTGTGGCAAAGCAGCCCATGTTAATTAAAATGTCAAGCTTCTTTCCCTTAGCCTGGAATTATAATTAAGGCACTGTGGAAATATTTGTTATCCAAGGCTGATTAGAAGCTCTGACTGGCAGTTGTGTCTTTGATGAATGAAACTTGGCAAATGGATTAATTTACTTAATTAATGAAGTTTGGCAGGTAAAAAACTTAGGAAACAAAGGTTTTCTGTGGAAATACAGTATAAAACATATTGGTGGTGTAAAAACTGGCAAACCTTCTGCTTATAAACCTATTTTGTACCTTAAAATCGAAGAAGGGAATGGCACTGGTTTATATGGTAGTCATGTGCACACTTCAGCCTTTTCCCCTCTCTCAGTGCAGATTTAATCTCCATTTATTTGACACATAGCATGAGCCACCTTTTCGGTCCCTCTTTCACACACTCGGTTCGCTCCTGTACAGTGAGGCAAAGCTGCCCACGCAGATCCCCAATTCACTACCCAAATGTCGGCTGTCACCATCTGCCCGAACCCACGCGATAGCCTTGTTTTTCTCCCACTGAGCAGCAACTGGGGAAGGCCCTGTTAGCATGCTTTTCGCAGTTGATTAACTTGACTGTCTGGCCCAGCTACCAGAGAGTGCAAACAGAGGCTTAGCCACCTGGCTGAACACACATGGAAGTCACCATTATTAAGGTGGACGAAAGGCAGCTGTCTCTAGCCAGTGACGACACTTCCACACCTGGGTCAGCAGCGACAGCCACACTGATGCTGAAGTCCACGTGAACGGCCAGCTGTGAACAGCACAGAACGCTTTCCTCACCGCTAGCCCCTCGCTGCAATCAGAGCAGAGGCTTCCAATGACAGATGAAGAAATGCAGAAAAGGAGAATTTGAGAAGTCTGTTTTGGGGTTAAAATTGAGGAAACTGCCCCCATTTACTGCCTGTGTGAGCTGAGAAACTCGTCTCTCCCCGGCCTCACTTTCTTCTTCTCTCAAGTGTGGATTCTAATATCTGTTTTGTGGGTTGCATTTAAGGTAAGGTAGGTATACTGGGTTGGAGGTGCCTGGGTGGTGCAAACACTGTCCGCTAGACTACTAACCTAAAAGGTTGGTGGTTCGAACCCACCCCAGAGGTGCCCAAGAAGTAAGGTCTGTCAATCTGCTTCCGTGAAGATTACAGCCAAGAAAACCTATGGAGCAATCTACTCTGTAACACACGGGATCACCATGAGTCAGAATCAACTCAACAGCAATGGGTTTATAGTGGTTAGTGTCCCTCCAAAGTTCATGTCCTTCCTGGAACCTCAGAAAGACCTTGTTGGAGATAGTTTCTTTGCAGCTGTAATTGGCTAAATTAACACGAGCTCACGCTGGAGTAGAGGAGGTCCTAATCCAATATGACACAGACCCAGAGGGAAGATGGCCACGTGAAGACAGAAGCAGAGAATGGAACTCTGCCACCACAAGTCAAGGAATGCCCTGGGTTACCAGAACCTGGAAGAAGCAAGGAAGCACCCTCCCCTAGTGGCTTTGGAGAGAGCTTGGCCCTGCCCACGTGCTGATTTCAGACTTCTAGCCCCCAGAATTGTGACAGAATGAATTTGTGTTGTTTTAAGCTTCTCAGTTTGTGGTACTTCGTAATAACAACCGTAGGAAACTAACCCAGTAGATCAAGACCCTGGCAGATGGTTGGATCTCTGCTGTGTGAGGCTGCCCGGCTGTGCTCTGTCCTCAAGTCTGCTTCTGGAGTTTTCGTTCCCCCATTTCTTCTCTCTCCTGATCCCACTCTATCACAAGATCCTTTTACTGTATGCAGATATCTGCCTGTTTTTCTAAGGACAATATCTACTTCTTGGACTCCTTTTTTAACTGCTGTGATAGGTATAATTTCAAACTGATTCTTGGCAATTTCCCAGTTCTCTGATTTAAGCACAACCTTTCTGTTTCATTCTCCTCCTGGTGAGTTCCATTTGCCTTGCCATAGATTACAGGTGCAATTTTCACTTCTGACAATGGGAGTTCCTCCCGTGAAATCAATTCCAAGGAACCCTACTGGGGAGGAGAAGAGCGTCAGGCCAAGAATAGAAGCAGAGACATTTGCTCTTAAGCAGAGGTGTAACTAAGGGTGGTGCACCTGCTTTGGGCCCTGCTTGAAGGGGGTGCTAATGAGGAGTTTCCGCTGGCCATCGCAGGTTCTATCCACAGCTGTGAGGGATCATTCAGCGACTTAAAATTCATTGCCATGGGCACTGTTTTCTGTAGCTAGGTTCCTGTTCTTAAGGATGTTGTAGATTTTTGGACACTTCCTTGAACTCTTTAAAAAAATATTTTCTTTTCATGTATTTTTTTATTGTGCTTTAGGTGAAAGTTTACAGAGCAAATTAGTTTCTCGTTAAGCAATTAATACACATATTGTTTTGTGACATTGGTTGCCAACCCCTTGACATGTCAACACTCTCCCCTTCTCGACCTTGGGTTCCTGATTTCCATTCATCCAGCTTTCCAGTCTCCTCCTGCCTTCTCGTCCTTGCTCCTGGGCTGGTGTTCCCATTTAGTCTTATACACATGGTTGAACTACACGTGTTATTGTTTGTTTTATAGGCCTGTCTAATCTTTGGCGAAAGGGTGAACCTCAGGAGTGACTTCAGGACTGAGTTAAAAGGGTGTCCAGGGGCCATACTCTTGGGGTTTCTCCAGTCTCTGTCAGACCACCGTGGGCTCTTTTGTATGTAGGGTAGAAGCCCAAGTGGGAAGTCACTCAGATCCTTTGTGCTTAGGATATTAGGAATTTTTTAATAGACAGGGAACTGCCAGAAACTCAAGCTGGATTCAGAAGAGGATATGGAATGAGGGATATCATTGCTGATGTCAATGGATCCTGGCTGAAAGCAGAGAATACCAGAAAGATGTTTACCTGTGTTTTATTGACTATGCAAAGGCATTCAACTTTGTGGACCATGACAAATTATGGATAACAGTGCGAAGAATGGAAATTCCAGAACACTTAATTGTGCTCATGATGAACCTGTACCTACCAAGAGGCAGTCATTCGAAGCGGATACTGTGTGGTCTAAAGTCAAGAAAGGTGTGTGTCAGGGTTTCATCCTTTCACCATACCTATTCAGTCTGTCTGCTGAGCAGACAATCTGAGAAACTGGACTCTATGAAGAAGAATGCAGCATCAGGATTGGAGGAAGACTCATTAACAACCTGTAATATGCAGATGACACAACTTTGCTTGCAGGAAGTGAAGAGGACTTGAAGCACTTCCTGATGAAGATCAAAGACCACAGCCTTCAGTATGGATTACACCTCAACATAAAGAAAACAAAAATCCTCACAACTGAACCAATAAGCAACATCATGATAAACGGAGAAAAGATTGAAGTTGTCAAGGATTTCATTTTACTGGGATCCACAATCAACACCCGTGGAAGCAGCAGTCAAGAAATCAAACAATGCATTACATTGGGCAAATCTGCTGCAAAAGACCTCTTTAAAGTGTTAAAAAGCAAAGGTGTCAATCTGAGGACTAAGATGTGCCTGACCCAAGCCATGGTGTTTTCAATTTCCTCATATGCATGTGAAAGCTGGAGAAAAATAAGGAAGATCAAAGAAGAATTGATGCCTTTGAATTATGGTGCTGGCAAAGAAAATTGAATATACCATGGACTGACAGAAGAACAAACAATCTGTCTTGGAAGAAGTACAACCAGAATGCTCCTTAGATGCAAGGATGACGAGACTTTATCTCACATACTTTGGGCATGTTATCAGGAGGGATCAGTCCCTGGAGAAGAACATCATGCTTAGTAAATTAGAGGGTCACTGAAAAAGAGGAAGACCCTCAACAAGATGGATTGACATAGTGGCTGCAATAACAGGCTCAAGCATGAAAACGTTTGTGAGGATGGTGCAGGACCAGGCAGTGTTTGGTTCTGTTATACATAGGGTTGCTATGAGTTGGAGTCAACTTGAAGGAACCTAACAACAACGATACCTTTCCAAAGCATGTGGTAAAATGTTTTAAGAGTGATTTTACATCTATCTTCTTATGTGGTTCTTCCAGCAGCCCTTTCCAATAATCATGAAATCATGGAGGTAGCTTGGAATCTTTTAGGTTAGTATGTTCCTCTTGCAGCAGAGGAAGCCAACTCTGGAGAAGTTAAGTAATGCAGACCTGGGTCCAGAACCACTTCTATCAAGTTCTAGTTCTATGCCCTTTATTGAACAACATGACCCTATCAGCCAGAACAGATCCACCTCCTTGACCTCTTCCAACTATGGAAGAGCACACTCTGGGTTCTAGGTTAATTCTAGATTACTTCCAGGCAATGGAACCAAGAACTTTGAATTTCTTCTACCAAAAATAATTAAATAAAAAATAAACAATTTGGAAATGGGTATTGGTGATTGTGGTGATTGTGGTACAACATGATTGTTGTACAACATGGTGAACGCAGTTAACGTCACTGTACTGTACATATCAAAATAATTGAAATATTTTGTTACATATATTTTACCACAATAAAAACTTAAAAAACCCACCACTGGAGAGGAGTTAGTTACAGAGGTATGAGAGTCAGGGAGGAGAAGATAGGGTAAAGGCTTGGAAAGATGACGGGGGCCTCCCTCCTCAAACCGTCTCGACCTCCGAGAGCAGTTGTGAGGTTCAAATGCATTAATGCAGGTAAACTCCTTAGGACAAAGTAAGAGTTCACCATAGTTTATTATTTCTCTGTGTCCCCAGTCCTCTAAGGGATTGTGATAACACTCGAAGATTAATCCTATCATATGAGAAGTACAAACATTTAAGCAGCAGTGGAGAAGTGAACCCATAAATAAGATGAACTGTTTCCATTTAGATCAGCTGAGGGGTCCCGTCTTTCCAGCAGTGATGAAGTGTAGCTGTAGATACCTTTCTACTTTTACAGGTTCACGTTAGAAGAAATCACTCATCAACTTCTACAGGTTTACCAGGTTTGTGTTCAGTTACATTTGACATTTTTTCACCCAGCAACCCTTTCAGAGGGCTTATCTCATGTTCTTCTCAATGCCTTACCACTAACACATCTGTTTTGTGTGTCTCTGATTCAATCATTCCATCTCTGGTAGAGAACACTTCTTCTTATGAGAACGTTAGTCCGTTAATGTCCCTGACTTTAGGGTACTCAAATGCTCTAAGTTTTAGACATTTACTGAAATGTTAGGATTTTCATGACTCTAAATGATTTCTGTTGTTGTTAGTTGCTGCTGAGTCAGCTCTGGCTCTCGGCAATCCCACGGATAGTGGAATGAAGTGCAGCTCTATCTCTCCGCAGTCCCACGGATAGCGGGATAAAGTGCAGCTCTATCTCTCCACAGTCCCACGGATAGCGGAATGAAGTGCAGCTCTAACTCTCGGCAATCCCAGGGATAGAGGAATGAAGTGCTGCCTGTCTTGCCTCATCTTCAGGATGACTGGTATGTTCGAGTCCATTGTTGCAGCCATTGTGTCAATCCATGTCATTGAATGTTTCCCTTGCTTTTGTTACCCCTCTGCTTTACCAAACTTGATGTCCTTTTCTAGCGATCAGTCCCTCCTAATGATGCATCCAAAGTGAGTTGAAGTCTCAGCCAATATTGTGTGATCCATAGGGTTTTCATTAGCTAATTTTTGTAGGTAGATTGCCAGGCCTTTCTAACTAGTCTGTCTTAGTCTGGAAGCTCTACCAAAACCTGTCCATCATGGGTGTCCCTGCTGGTATTCGAAATACTGGTGGATTGCTTCCAGCATCGTAGCAACGTGCAAGCCACCACAGTGAAACAAACTGCAGATGGGTAGTGGAGATATTTTCTGAAGCCAGTCATAGGAAAGGCATAGAAGGAAGTATCTAAGAGAATAGACTCAGAGACAGACTGCTGGGGTTCTATTCAAGCTCCATTGCTTACTAGCTCTGTAGTCCAGGCAACTTATTTAATCTCTCTTTGCTTTAGTTTCCACATCTGTAAAATGAGGATGATAATAGTACAACCCGATAGGATTAAACGAGTTAGTATTCATAAAACACTCAGAGGGGCGCCTAATGCTTATACTAAGCATTATACACTGTGTTTGCCACCGCTATTATTCTATAAGTAAGAACCATATTAAGATCCTTCTCTAAAATTCTCTATGGGGATCAAGTAATTTATGTGATACGTTGCTGTCTTAATTACCTGCCCTTTAGAAACATCTACTGTGGGTCTTTGGATGCTCAGTGTTGAATAAAGATGCTATAAACCACAAGGAAATAAAAAGTAGTTTTGGAAACCAAAAGCCTGTTGTCATCGAGTCGATACTGACTCATAGCAACTTTATAGGATAGAGTAGAACTGCCACATAGCATTTCCAGGCAGCAGCTGGTAGATTTGAACTGCCAACCTTTTGGTTAATAGCTGAGCTCTTAACCTCAGTGCCAACAGGACTCCAGTTTTGGGAAAAGAAAAAAAGAAAAATAATACTGTTGAAGAATCAAGGAAGGCCTAAGACCAGGAATTTATTAGCTGTCTGCCTACAGGGCCCCAGTATGTCAGGGATGGATTCAGAGACTAGACTTGCCCTTAGAGACTCCAGACACCCATGGCCAAAAGTAATGGTGAGATCTCTTTCCATCTTTAGAGAAATAGGCTTTCTATTTTTGTTGTGGTTTTTCTAACCACTCAATAGTGAGTTTTTGTGTACTGTCTTTCTTAAATGCTTTTTGTGAATTTAATCCTAGCCCTTTCTTGAGTGGCCCTCTGAAAATAAAGAGTTCCCCCATCCAGTACCAAGTATGCAACTTTTCATATACTTGAGTACTAATTCCTTCACTCATCTTTTGACTAAGAATCTTTACTCCAGCACCATCTTAGTTTTAAACTAGTAATGTTATTAACCCTCAAGAAATTAACTTAGTTTGGATCCCGGTCTGCCTTGGGAAATGTGAAAATCAAATGCCGAAAATATCAGTAATGTAAAATGTGCCATTGATCAGGACATTTAGTAATGATCATTTATGAATTATCAGGTTAAGCACTTGGTCAGATGTCTGAGTGTCAAACCCATCAGCTCTGTGATGTTCAGTCACTAACTTTTTGTGCCTTGGTTTTCTTGTATCACAGTAGTGATAAGACCACTTGATGGGGTTAAATAAGACAAGCAGGACAGGTCTCTGCAGCATGTGGCACAAAATGAGCATTCAGTTGCCTCCTTGCAATCCATTGTTCACCCAGCAGCTGGGTGAATCAGGCCCTAGCTCTGCTGTGTTGAACCCACCTTCAATGTCTTTACATTGGCTCTGGGATCACACTCAAACCTGGTCTATGACCTACAAGGCCCACGTGGTACGGCCTCTGCCCACCTCTCTGCTCTCATCCTGTTGCCCTATCTTCCTTGTTTTGATGGCCAACTTTCTGCCACTCCAACAGCCACATTCTTTCCTGCCTCAGGAATTTGCTAATTCTCTGTACATGGGAAGTCCCTGGGTGGTACAAATGGTTAAGGCTAACTGAAAGGTCAGAGGTTCACGTCCACCCAGAGGTGCTATTATGGACTGAATTGTATCCCCCCAAAATGTGTGTCAACTTGGCTAGGGTATGATTCCCAGTATTGTGTGGTTGTTCTCCATTTTGTAATCTGATGTAATTATTCTATGTGTTGTAAATTCTAATCTCTATGATGTTAATGAGCAGGATTAGAGGCAGTTATGTTAATGAGGCAGGGCACAATCTACAGGATTAGGCTGTATCTTTTGAGATAGAAAGAAGCATAGAGAGAAGCACCAAGAGAGAAGAACTGAAAGCAGAGCGCGTCCTTTCAACCCAGGGTCTCTGTGCTGAGAATCTCCTAGACCCACGGGAAGATGACAAGGACCATTCTCCAGAGCCAACACAGACAGAAAGCCTTCCCCTGGAGCTGGCACCCTGAATTCAAACTTCTAGCCTCCTAAACTGTGAGAGAATAAATTTCTCTTTGTTAAAGACACCCACTTGTGGTATTTCTGTTATAGCAGTGCTAGATAACTAAAAAGAGAAAGACCTTCAACCGATGGACTGACACAGTGGCTGCAACAATGGGCTCAAGCATAACAATGATTGTGAGGACTGGGCAGTGTTTTGTTCTGTTATACATGGGGTCACGAAGAGTTGGAACTGACTCCATGGCACCTAACAGCAACAACAGATAACTAAGACAGGTGCTTTGGAAGAAAGGCCTGGTGATTTACCAAAATATCAGCCATTGAAAACCCTCTGGAGAAGTTCTACTCTGACACCCGCGGGCTTGCCATGAGTAGGAGCTGACATGACAGCAACTGTTTTATTTTTTCTTTTCTGTACCTGGAAAGCCCTTGGTCCTGCTCTTCACAAGAAGGGTCCTTTCTCAGCTTCAGGTGTAAAGTCAGGTATCGTCCGCTCTGAGAAGCCTTCCCTGACCTTCCCATGCTCCCTCCTCTCACGTGTCCCTGTTCGTTTTCTTCAAAGCACACGTTATAATCTGAATCCGTGTTTACAGTTTATTAGTTTGTTTACTTGTTTACTGTCTGTCTCTCGCTTCTGTGGAGGAGAGATCTGTCTACCTTGTTCACTACTTGTATTTTCAGCACTGAGAAAACTGAAACACTGTAGGGGCAAATAAATAATCTTAAAGTAACATTTGTAGGATAGTCAGCATTAAGTAAATTCTATTATTAATTGGTAAATATAGTTTCTTACATTAAAATGTCATCCTTTATAATAATATTATGCGATTATCTGAACAATTATTGAAAAGTAATAAAATGCCTTGAAGCTTTTATAATCATTAATGGTGAGACTTATTCCAGGGCTATTAAGAAGAAAAGCCTTGAATTGAAACACTGGGCTGGGTAACTATTTGGGTTAAATTTAAATAATTGCAATTTCTAAGTTACATGTGTAAATCTCATCAGATAAATTACAGAAGGCTATTTCTGGTAACATCTAGAACCATGTAATGTTGATGATTTGCATGCATAGGTCAAATCATTAGATAAATATTTGATAGGCTGACTTCACGCCAGCTGTGTGAGCCAACTAATTAATTCTCTTTTGCTTAAACTAGTTTGAGTTGGATTTCTGGCGGTTTAACACAAAGAATCCTATCCATATACTCTCTAAGCTTTGTTTTCTAATGTATAAAATGGTGATGAAAATCACTACTTCATAGAGCGAGATTTGGATTCCCTGGGTGGTGCAAGTGGCTAACCCGCTCGGCTGCTAACCAAAAGACTGGAGGTTCGAGCCCATCTAGAGGCACCTCAGAAGAAAGGCCTGGCAATCAATTTCAAATATTAGTCATTGAAAACCCTACGGAGCGGAGTTCTATTCTGACACACGTGGACCACCATGAGTTGGAATCGTCTTGGTGGCAACTGTGGTTTTGTTTTTTTTTTGAAGAAGAAGATTTAAATGAAATGCTGCCGGTAAACCGTACAACACGCAGTACATCCTCATTAAATGAACTCTGGATTCAACAGCAGACAAGCTCTCGGGTTCCTCCACCACGGGACGCCTCGCAGTGGTTTCCCTCCGCCTGATATCTGCTGTTCTTGTTTCCTCCCGGAGAGGCCACTTGGTTGTGGGGCTGCTTTTCCCTAACGGAGGTGGTCGTGGAGCCTGGTCCTGGTCTTGGTGGGCACACGCTTTTAGGAAGGCCAGGTCTCTGCCCTGCTGTGCCCCGGAATTGTGAAAGACGTCACCTAGAGAAGACAGTGCTCCCACAAGATGCCCAAGAAGACCACGTTGAAAGCTCAGATGAGCTGATTTTGGTCCTGGTTCAGGAACATCTGGAGGAACAGCTGTGGATGACAAGAACGTGTTTATCCCTTTTGAAAAGTGGTGAATAGGCAGGGTCCTCGGAGAGTGCCGAATGACAACATAGAGATCTGTTCCCATCACCCAAACTTGGGATGGAAAAATCATCGGATAAAAGCACAGCTTGTTTATAAATCAAATAGCTTGAAGGGTAATGAGTCGCAAGGGTACAAAAGAGAACAACTCAAGCCCTTTAAGCCACTAGCCTTTGTGCCTCCCACCCACTGCTAATGTTTAATAGTGAGGATGTATAAAGTAAATCAGTATCTCATCTCGAAATTTCCTCCACTGGCAAAATCGGTACTTCTTCTTTATTACTGGAAGGATAACTCCCTTAGGGTTTTATTTGGGAGGTGGTGTTATTGATAACTTAAAAAAGTCACCAAAATATACCATACTTCTCAAAAGTTAGTACTTTTTTTTCTTTCCTTTGGCCTGATTGAAAAGACGATACTATGACTTTTTCACGGATGAATTCAGGAGCTTGGGCTTCAATCTTACGAGTTTATGATCACAGCTTTTAAAAGAATTTTGTTTTTAAAAAAGTGCCTGCATCGTATGTCTTCAAACTAGCAAAAATACAATTTAAGCATGTATGATATTTGGACCAAAAGGAAGCTAGTTGTAATGTTATGATCTGAACTGACTATAATAACTATGTATTCTCATTCTTGTAGCCAAGATACTGAAGGTTTCTTTTTTTTCCCACTCTCCTTATAAGCTGATGAAGCTTCAAGAAAAGGAAGAATTAGAACCTGGTAATATGCTAACTGGGAAAGCATGTTATATTGGTTATTTCAGGTATTTTTTGAATCCTCCTTTGTGTGGGAAACTTTATAAAAAATCAATTTTAGAATAATAATCCATGCTTTTGGAAGGAAGAATTTCAGGTCTATTTGTAAGAGGGAGAAAAAGGCTTACAGAACATATGCGTTTAGCTTTATAGGAAACAGCTTCTAGACAAACATAGATGAAGGATTTCACAGCAGCAGGAGATCCACTTATGTAAATACTGAACTGTGGGGCTCAAAAAAACAAACTCAAAGAAAAACATTATTAATCAGCTTGAGGGTTTTTTTTTTTTTCTTTTCCCTCTCAACATGCTAAAAGAACAAGCAGATCAACATTAAGGAATGCTTTCAACAAGAACAACAAGCAAAACACGGTTTGGTGTTTCCCTTGATTAAACTTTTCGGAGTATTTAGAGACTTTTTCTTAGCTAGTCTTAATTTTGATAAAATATTGATTGTTCAACTTCTCATTGATCCAGCAAATATGCTGCACACTCTTATGATGAAAGTAGGCGTTAAAAATACCCCTGACTTAGAGAATAATTTACCCAGATTTAAAGTGCCTGACTGGATAGTATCTTTTCTGCAGAAAGAGACAATAAAGAGTCTTAGCTTGGAATCCTATATTAGCTAAATATGTCCATGAAGAGATTTAAGACACTTTTTATTAAGTAACCTAGGTCTGAAACACTTTCACCTGAAATAATCAGGACATTGAAATATAATTTTTGTTCCTCGATCTATCACTATAATATTCTCCATTGAATACTTCTTGTTAGTTGCTGTTGAGTTGGTTTCAACTAATGGCAACCCTACATATAACACAGTGACGCACTGGTCTTGCACCATCTTCAGGATCAAGTCCATTGATGCAGCCACCGTGTTGTTTCGAGGGACTTCCAATCTAGGGGGCTCATCTTCCAGCACTATATTAGACAATATTCTGTTGTGATTAGGGGCAGATTACCCAATAGGCAAGGCAAGGGAAGCATGGTGCATACTGTATGCACCATGCTTATCAGAGCATCTGTAGTGAGCAATTTCACATGGGTTTCACCGCATCAAAGATTTAGTGGTGAAACCCATGTGAAATTGTTCACTACAGATGAGTAAGTAAGCACAAGTAAGCCCATGCTTACCTGCTTACTGGGTGATCTGCCACTGTCAGGGACTGTAAACTGGGAAAGAGGCTTTGATTCTGTAGGAAGGTGCTGCAGGGTTGGGAGAGAGACCAATGCCAGCCATACCTAGAAGCAGAATCTTTGATGTGGTGAAAAAATGTGAAATTGTTCACTACACATGACCTGGTAAGCAAGGTAAGCACCATGCTTACATTGCCTATTGGATAATCTGCCCCTGGTTGTGATCCATAGGGTTTTCATTGGTTGATTTTTGAAAGTAGATCGCTAGGACTTTCTTTCTAGTTTGCCTTGGTCTGGAAGCTCTGCTGAAACCTGTCCACATTGAGTGATCCTGCTGGTATTTGAAATACCAGTGACGTAGTTTCCAGCATCACATTACAATGGATGGACAGGTAGATAGGAGACTGAATGCTTAGTGTAGCCAAAATCTGTGCAAACACACCTGTTTTGAAAGCCAGGTGGTAGACTCTAGGCACCTGCTAGGTGAATGTTCAGCACATCACATCCTACCAGCCAGAAGAAAGGGTCCTTTGGCTCAGTTCCTTTGTGGCCCTTTATTTTCTTTTTCTTTCTTTCTATTCTTTAGTTTTGCTTACACAGGAAGAAATTTATTGCAGAGGTCAGGATGGGGCCAGTTTTAGATATAAAAACAAAACTCTTCACATTTTTCTAAATAGCATTTTGACCATGAGGTTAATGCATTTAGATTACTGGGTGACTAATGTTAATTAGAATCTGCATTTAAATATCCTTTTATAAATGTCTTTGACAGGATTAAGGCTGTATTCAACTGTGTTTATTAATGCCAAGATGCATTCCACTTTATTCTTATAAATAAATAGGTATGTTGTTGTTAGGTGCCTTCCAGTCAGTTTTTACTCATAGCGACCCTCTGTACAACAGAACGAAACACTGCCTGGTCCTATGCCGTCCGCACAATCACTGTTATTCTGGATCCCATTGTTGCAGCCACTGTGTCAATCCATCTCATGGAGGGTCTTCCTTTTTTTCACTGACCCTATATTTTACCAAGCATAATATCCTTCTCCAGGGACTGATCCCTCCTGACAACATGTCCAAAGTATGTAAGACGTTGTCTCACCATCCTTGATTCTAACGAGCATTCTGGCTGTACTTCTCCCAAGACAAACTTGTTCTTTCTTCTGGCAGTCCATGGTATATTCAATATTCTTCACCAACACCATAATTCAAAGGTGTCAATTCTTCTTTGGTCCTCTTATTCATTGTCCAGCTTTCACATGCATATGAGCTCAATGAAAATACCTTGACTCGGGTCAGGCGTACCTTGGTCCTTAAAGTGACATCTTTGCTTCTTAATACTTTAAAGAGGTCTTTTGCAGCAGATTTGACCAATGCAACATATGTAGTTTTGTTTCTTGACTGCTGCTTCCATGGTGTTGATTGTGGATCCCAGTAAAATAAAATCCTTGACAACTTCAGTCTTTTCCCTGTTTATCGTAATGTTGCTTATTGGTCCAGGTGTGAGGATTTTTGCTTTCTTTGTGTCGAGGTGCAATCTGTACTGAAGGCTGTGGTTTTTGATCTTCATCAGTAAGTGCCTCAGCTTGCTCACTTTCAGCAAGCAAGTTTGTGTCATCTGCATAATGCAGGTTGTTAATGAGATTTCCTGCAATCCTGATGCCTTGTTCTTCTTCATATAGTCCAGTTTCTCAGGTTATTTGCTCAGCATACAGATTGAGTAACCATGGTGGAAGGATACAACCCTGACACACACCTTTCCTGATTTAAACCACGCAGTATCCCCTTGTTCAATTTGAACAACTGCCTCTTGGTCTATGTACGGGTTCATCACGAGCAGAATTAAGTGTTCGGGAATTCTCATTCTTAATAACATTATTCGTAATTTGTTATTATCAACACAGTTGAATGTCTTTGCATAGCCAATAAAACACAGGTAGACATCTTTCTGGTATTGTCCGCTTTCAGCCAAGATCCATCTGACATCAGCAGTGCTATCCCTTGTTCCACGTCCTCTTCTGAATCTGACTTGAACTTTTGGCAGTTCCCTGTCAATGTACTGCTGTAACCACTTTTGAATTATGTTCAGCAAAATTGTACTTGTGTGAGATATTAATGATATTGTTTGATAATTTCTGCATTCTATCAGATCACCTTCCTTTAGAACGGGCACAAACATGGATCTCTTCCAGTTGGTTGGCCAGGTAGCTGTCTTCCAATTTTCTTGGAATAGATGAGTGAGCACTTCCAGCACTGAACCCATTTGTTGAAACATCTCAGTTGATATTCTGTCCATTCCTGGAGCCTTGTTTGTCACCAATGCCTTCAGTACAGCTTAGACTTCTTATTTAATACCATTGGTTCCTAATCATATGCTATCTCCTGAAATGGTTGAACATCGACCAGTCCTTTTTGGTGTAGAATCCTTCAATATTGCAACTGGAGGCTTGAATTTTTCATTCAGTTCTTTTATCTTGAGAAATTCTGTGCGTGTTCTCCCTTTTTGGTTTTCTAACTCCAGGTCATTGCACATTTCATTATAATGCTTTACTTTGTCTTCTCGAGCTGCCCTTTGAAATCTTCTGTTTAGCTCTTTTACTTCATCATTTCTTCTGTTTGCTTTAGCTACTCTATGTTCAACAGCAAGTTTCAGAGTCTCTTCTGACATCCATTTTGGTCTTTTATTTCTTTCCTGTCCTTTCAATGACCTCTTACTTTCTTCATGTATGATGTCCTCGATGTCAGTCCACAACTCGTCTGATCTTTGTTCATTAGTTTTCAATGCATCAAGCCTATTCTTCAGATGGTCTCTACATTCAGTGAGATATACTCAAGGTCATATTTTAGTTCTCATGGACTTCCTCTAATTTTCTTTAGGTTCAACTTGAACTTTCATATGAGCAGTTGTTGGTCTGTTCCATGGTACGACTCTGGACTTGTTCTGACTGACGATATTGAGCTTCTCCATCATCTCCTTCCACAGATGTAGGCGATTTGATTCCTGTGTGTTACATCTGGAGAGGGCTACGTGTGTAGTCGTCGTTTATGTTGTTGAGAAAAGCTATTTGCAATGAATAAGTCATTGGTCTTGCAAAATTCTATCATGTGATCTCTGGCGTTATTTCTATCACCAAGGCCATATTTTCCAGCTACTGATCCTTCTTTATTTCCAACTTTCACATTCCAATCACCACTAAATATCAATGCATCTTGACGGCATGTTTGATGAATTTCAGACTGCAGATGTTGGTGAAAATCTTCAATTGCCTCATCTTTAACATTAATGTTTGGTGCATCAATCGGAATAATAGTTGTATTCACTGGTCTTCCTTGTAGGTGTATGGATATTATCCTATCACTAACAGTGCTGTACTTTAGGATTGATCTTGAAATGTTCTTTTTGAGGATGAGTGCGATGACATTCCTCTTCAATATGTCATTCTCGACATAGTAGACCATATGATTGTCTTATCCAAAATGGCCAATACCAGTCCATTTCAGCTCACTAATGCCTAGGACATCGATCTTTATGCTATTTCATTTTTTTTTTAACTTTAATTTTTTTTTTTATTGTACTTCAGGTGAAGGCTTACAGAACAAATAGTTTCTCATGAAACAGAACTACACATGTTGTTTTATGACATTGGTTAACAACCTCACAACATATAAACCCTATAACTTCTCAACCTTTTTTTTT
>NW_004444123.1:1277808-1319005 GCF_000243295.1 Trichechus manatus latirostris | reverse complement strand
AAAAAAAAGCAACACTAGCAGCCAACAAATGGCACTCAGAGAGCCAGCTAGTGCGGGCTGGTGTTTCTGGACAAGAGACTGTGTCCATGGGAAGCAGAGGGGGCCGAGTGTGGGTGAAAAATGTTAGCGAGTGGGAAAGCGTATATCACAAATTACTGGAGCTCTGCAGCCCCTCAGGAAGAAGCAAAGATGGTGCACGGAGCCAGGTACTTGAGCGAAGGGAAGGGGAGGTGGTGAGAGGCAAGTAAGAAGTCAAAAGAAGCGGAAAAAAGGCAACACTAGCAGCCAACCAATGGCACTCAGAGAGCTAGGTAGTGCGGGCTGGTGTTTCTGGACAAGAGACTGTGTCCGTGGGAAGCAGAGGGGGCCAAGTGTGGGTGAAAAATGTTAGCGAGTGGGAAAGCATATATCACAAATTACCAGAGCTCTGCAGCCCCTCAGGAAGAAGCAAAGATGGCGCACGGAGCCAGGTACTTGAGCGAAGTCAGGGGGAGGTGGGGAGAGGCAAGGAAGAAATGAAAAGAAGCGGAAAAAAAACACCACCAGCAGCCAAGAAATGGCACTCAGAGAGCCACCCGTTCGGGTGTGTGGAATCCAAGCAGCTGCTGTTTCCCGATCAAGAGACTGTGGCCGTGGGAAGCAGAGGAGGCCGAGTCGGGGTGAAGAAGGGTCGGGGGTGGGAAAGCATATATGGCAAATTACCAGTTGTTTTGTCTCCCACTGGACGCTCTGTGAGGCTGCTTTCTCGTACCCCCATTTGCTGGTCTCCAATAGGAGTCCAAGATGGTGGATCCGTGTTGCGTTAGCTGATAGGGGACCTCTGCATGAATCTCTCCTCGCTTTCCGTTCTCTGTCAGTTTTCTCACTCCATTTGGTGCTTGGCTGAGTTCTTTATCTCTTCATTTGATGTTCTAGGGTTTCAGGATTGTTGTATTCTCTGTTCGGCCTTGTTTTTCGGATCTTTGCTGTGGAGGGACGGCGTGGTGCTTCTGCCTAGAGTGCCATTTTGCTAGAACTCCTGTCTATTTCATTTTTAATGACTTCCAATTTTCCTAGATTCATACTTCGTACGTTCCATGTTCTGATTATCAGTGGATGTGTCCAGCTGTTTCTTCTCATTTTGAGTTGTGCTACCTTAGCAAATGAAGGTCCTGAAAACTTTACTCTATCCATGTCATTAAGGTCGACTCTACTTGGAGGAGGCAGCTCTTCTCTAGTTGTATTTGGAGTGCCTTCCATCCTGAGGGGCTCATTTTCCTGCACTATGTCAGACAGTATTCTGCTGCTATTCGTAAGGTTTTCACTGGCCAATTTTTTCAGAAGTAGACTGCCAGGTCCTTCTTCCTAGTCTATCTTAGCCTGGAAGCTCAGCTGAAACGTGTCCACTATGGGTGGCCCTTCTGGTATTTGAAATACCGAAGGCATAGCTTCCAGTATCACAGCAGCATGTAAACCACCACAGTGTGACAAACTGACAGACGTGTGGAGATAACTACTCTTATTGCCATCTATGCTAGAAGCTGTTGCTTGTTGTGTTTTAGCTTTGATTTTTATGAAGTGCTTTCATCTGCGTTTTTTTTTTTTGTGCATATCTACATTCATAACCATGGAAAGCAAATGTGGTTATGAGGTATTTAAAATATGGAAATAATTAAAAAAATTTGAGACCAAATGCCTTTTTCTGTTATTGAACCTTAAACTCTGCATTTTAGGATCATAAGGATGAAATGCAGTATGACAAACAAAAAGTTGTGTTCGAGTAAGTATTGAAATTTTTGTTCTTATGGACTTTTGATAATAATTGAGTCTATTCCTGAATCTAAAATTATACTGACACTCTCTGTATCCTCTCTGTTCTGGTGCGCATTAAAGAATTTCATCATGTCAGTGAGTCTGCTTCTTGAGTTTTCATTCTGTAGGGAATCACCCAAAGCCAAAGGAGAGAATGCTAGACAGAGATGTGCTGTGCTCCTAACTTGAGTTATCTGTGGAGCCCAAACACATGCAATTATTAGCTCTTTCTTCACCTCTATGAATAGTGAACATTTTTTGCATGCTTATTATTTATTAAGCATTATACCAAATCCTTTACCATATTTTCTCCTTTAATTCTTCTAATAAGTGTACAAAGTTCAATCCTTTTACCAGTGAGGAAACAAAAATTCACAGAGATTAAAAACTTGCTCAAAGCCACCTAACTTTGTCGGGCTCAGTGCTGGGACAGAATGGAAGCCCAGGTATCAGATACATGTAATCACGAAATTATCACAAATTACCGGAGCTCTGCAGCCCCTCAGGAAGAAGCAAAGATGGCGCACGGAGTGAGGTACTCGAGCGAAAGAATGACAAGTTTGATAAACTCTCAATTGTTGAAGAACATCTCATTTCTATCATTATCCAGGGATTTAATGTCTGCATTCCTGAGCCTATTGTAGAGGTGTCTCATCTCTCATAATATTATAGTTTTGTGGGTTTTATACACAATATGCTATGGGACCATCTTGCACATATTTTCCATGAGGAGGTCTTTCAGTATTTGCTCAAGGAATTGGGCTCCCTTTTCCTGGAGATCCCTGAATATATTTGAGGGAAATGGATCAAAATCTGAGTCAGTTTTCTCCATGGAAGTGATCTAAAGATTCATGCTATATAAGAGAAGATAGCATAGAAGATGCTGCTTTTACAGAGAGTCATATTACAAGAGTTTACCTTCCATAGATAAATTTCTCTTTAGCTAAAGAACTAGGATTGACAATGTATATTAGGATTGCCTGGCAAGTTGTGTTTCAAATTTTATCCATATCGTGTTCCTTTCTTGAGATAATGTTCTGGCAAGTTCGTCTTTTGTGGCTGAAAGACGGGCACCATCAATTCCTGCCACGGCTATTGAAGCCCCTGGAGACCACAAAATCAATTGGAAAAGCTGTAAAAATTATGAGTCAGTTGTCTTTCTCAGAGTAGAAGTCTTTCAAGAAATAACTAGAAAAATCATGCTCAAGTTGTATTCACTAGCTAGAATAAATTTAACTAGAAACGCGAGCACAGGTTTCTGAAAAATATCCTTATGATATTCTGCATTTATGTATTGTTAACTTCCATTTTGATTAAGCTCTCGGCTTGGATCTGTTTACATAATTTTGAAATGTGTCTAACTAAAGAGATCATAATAATTATGACCGAACCATCTGCCACTTACTTCTTCAGCAGCAGAGAGTGGCGTGTTTTAAGTTATTTAATTCCTAGCTAATGAGAAATTTTTAGAAGTATGATAGATTTTACACTACATTTTATAATCAATATAGCACTATACATAGTTATGGAACATATTTTTCAATAAATTTTCAAGAATGTGGGCACCCTGGGAAAAAGAAAATCAGATAAAAGCATTAATGTCTTGTGGAGAGAACTCACAAGGAAACAGTCTAAAAATTTATCGGGTGGTTCATTAAACATTTATTCAATATTTACACGGAAAGGTCAAGTTGACTTACTATCTACAGGGAACAAGGCACTGAATTACATGGGGGAGGGTTGAGAGCCAATAGAAATTAAGATGGTAGGAAACATTGCATCTGTTCTCAAATAACTTCCTATTTTAGATCTGTGATTGAAACATCGACGTAACACAATGATGTATTGTTTTATATGTAAAACTGACAACACAAACTATTATCGTGGCATGTGCTTTACAATAGTCTTGCATTAGCCTGTCAACAATCAATCCTTTGGTATCTCTGGTTTCTGGTAGCAGGGATGTATGAAACCACATAGAGGTGAAATAATGAATTCTCAGTTTTAGATGGTTCTTTTTTTTTCTATGTAAATTTTTTTTTTTATTGTACTTTAGATGAAGGTTTACAGAACAAATAGTTTCTCATTAAACGTCAGTACACATATTGTTTTATGACATTGGTTAACAAACCCACGACATGTCAACACTCTCCCTTCTCGAACTTGGAGGACATTTTTTTGTGAAAATATACATAGCCAAAGTCACACCATTTCAAAAGTTTTTACATGTACAATTCAGTGACGTCGATTACATTCTTCCAGTTGTGCTGCTATTCTCTCTCTCCTTTTCCGAATTGTTCCATCACCATTATCTTCAACTCACTGCCCCCAGGCTTCCCATCAAATCTTATGAGTTGTTTTTGTCCGTTTGATCTCACATAGATAATTCTTTTTTTTGTGTGTGTGTGTCTTAGATGAAGGTTTACAAAACAAATAGTTTCTCATTAAACAGTGTACATATTGCCCTATGACAATGGTTAACAACCCCACGACATGTCAACACTGTCCCTTCACAACCTTGGGTTCTCTATCATCAGCTTTCCTGTCCCTTCCTGCCTTATAGTCCTTGTCCCTGGACTACTGTGCCTCATTAGTCCCGTTTTGTTTTACGGGGCTGCCCAATCCCCGGCTGAATGGTGAACCTCGGGAGTGACTTCACCACTGAGCTAAAAGGGTATCCAGGGCCATACTCTCAGGGTTTCTCCAGTCTGTCAGGCCAGTAAATCTGGCCTTTTTTTGTGAGTTAGAATTTTGTTCTACAACCTTTTCCAGCTCTGTCCAGAACCCTCTGTTGTGATCCCAGTCAGAGCAGTCAGTGGTAGCCGGGCACCATCTAGCTGTACTGGACTCAGTCTGGTGGAGGCTGTGGTAGCTGTGGTCCATTAGTCCTTTGGATTAATCTTTTCCTCGTATCCTGTTCTCTTCATTCTACCTTGCTCCCAAAGGTGTGAGACCAATGGAGTATCTTAGATGGTTCTTGAACTGGGTTAGGTTGAATGAGAGGTAATCAAAAAGTAGTTTAATTTCCTAGATATTCTGACTGAAACAAAGGATATATTCTCTCTCTTTCTCTCTACTTTCCTCCGATAATTGTCATTGAGTCAGCCGTACCTTTCTATGGAATGATGGAGAGCTAGCTATATCTGCATGGAATCAAGAAAGAACTCTTGAATTGACAAAATTTAAATACTGTTAACATTTTCTTTGTCTCCATATTCCTTCTAATTTAGCCCCAAGACTTTGGCTTAGCTATAGGAAGATGCATTTGGTTATAGGAAGGAATTTTTTTCCCTTCCCTCTATATGCATAGTTGAAAATCAAAGGGAATTTTTTGTATAATGTAGTACAAAATACACTATATTAGGAATTGGTAGTATGGATTTTAGTCCCAGCTCTCCTAATAAGTAGCCACTAGTTAGCAGGGTGACTATGGGCAAAGTGTTTAAGTACTCTTGGTTCGGGTTTGCTTATTTGTAGAATCAAGGGGATTGGATCAGGCAACTGCTAAGGCTTCTACCACTGCTGTGATTCTAAGACTCAGAATTTATTGAGCTAGTCCTCTGCTGAGTATTATGGACAGTTCAGAAATAGTATTGGACATTGTCTTTGCCCTCCAGGCATTTGCAATCTCATCTCAATAGGAAGATAAGATTAATTTCATTATGTTGTTTAAGAAAATTTAAGTCTGTTGGATACGTCTCTATTCTCATCTTGTCTTATGTTCTAAGGGCTTTAGAAAGACCTGGACTTCTTCCCTTTGAAACAATTCTCTTACGTCTCCCAGTGCCACACTCCCTCTGACCTCATTGGCTGTGCCTTCTCCGTCTCTTTGATGGCTTATTTTCCTTGCTAAATATTTTTGTTTCCTTTCTTTGAGTGTTCTTCTCTCTCTGTTTTCATACCCTCTGCCTAAATTAGGTTATTGATACTCATGGTTTTAAATGTTATCTATATGCCACTGACTCCCATATTTATATTTTTGCTAGAATTTTCCTTTGAACTTCTGGCTTCTATTTCATATTATCTACTTGACCTCTCCACTAGGATGTCTCAGAGATATTTCAAATTCAGCACGTCTGAATCTGAACTCTTGAATCCTCTACTCTCCCCACATTCAGTCATCCTAGTATAGTACAACCATCTGTCCAGTTCAAGCCAGAAATCTCAGACCCTTCCTTCCCTCCTTCCCCCCTGCCTTTCTTTCTTTCTCCCTTTCATAGTCAAGCCATCAGCATGATCAGCACATCTTGCTAATTCTCCTTCTGATGCTCTTTGTGATCCTGTTTACGTCGCTTCATGCCGCCATCTTGGTCAAGGCAACCACACTTTCTCATTTGGTCCATATCAGAATGCTAATTGGTCTCCACTGATACTTTTGTCTTCTGTAGTCCTTCTTCCATAGAGCAGCCCGAGCATCGTCTTAAGATGTAAGTCGCATTACGTCACAACACATCAGAGTCTTCTCATTACTCTAAAGTTAAAATCAAAGCACTTCAAGACCCTGACCCACTCTACAGCTTCATCTAGTGCCAATTTTTCCTGGCTCACTGCTCTCATGGTCCCATTAGTCTTTTATTTCCATAAACAAACCAAGTTCTTTCTTGTCTAAAAGGCTTTGCATTTGCTCTTCCTTCTGCCTGCGTCATTTTTCATTCCATTGTTTGTAAGGGCTACTCCTTCTCATTCTTCTCCATCACACTTGGTCACCTCTTTAAGGAGGCCTTCCAGGTTTATCTTATTGAAAATATTCCATTCTCCATTATTTTTTATAACAGCCCGTCTGTTTCCTTGCACTTATCACGACTTATAATTATTTTGCTTATTTTATTATTGTTTTTATTTTTGGGGAAATCTTCCTGATGCTGACACTGTGAGATGGCTACCTAACATCCATTCCCATCAGTTGCCGTCAGGTGATTCTGACTCATGGTGACTCCATGTGTGTCAGAGTAGAACTATGCTCCGTAGGGATTTCAAGGGCTGTGGCAGATCACCGGGCTGAAGCAGATCACCGGGCTGTCCATCAGAGGTGTCCCTGGGTAGATTCAAATCACCAACCTTTCTGTTAGTAGCCAAGTGCCAACCAGCGATTTCATTCCTACTTAACAAACTCTGATATTTTTCAAAGCTGCAATGTGTCCAGCTTTAAAAAAAAAAAAAGAAAATTACATCCACAAACTCTTCTGCTCCTAGGTGTGATGATGTGATACAGGTATGGCCAAGAGTTTTAAGCTGATAATTTCTGGGTAAGCGTTAGCTTTCCTGATATCCTCCTGCTTCTAGAGCTCCTCCGTTATTTCTACCTGAAATGTAGATGTTTGATCTAGAAGTTCAACAGCAGTTTTGAAATCATGAAGATGAGAGCCACGAACTAAGGATGATGGAGCATAAGCCTGGATCCTTGACAAAAACAGCGCTTGACCAGCTGTACTGCGCCTGGACTAACTTTGCATCTCTTGTTAAACTAAAACCCCATCTACTTAATCTATTGATTTCTAGGTTTGTGGTTATTTGGCTGTCTAATGCGTCCCTTGTAGTTACATTTCCCTTAGGCAACTGTACAAGCGAGAGCAGGAACCACGTCTATCTCGTCATCCCAGCGTCTTGTAAAGTGCTTGACATGTAGTAGATTTTTAATTAATAATTGTTCAATGAATTATTTAGTCTAATGTTTGAACCACAAAAACAATAACAAGGACGAGTTCAAACAACAGTCTAGGGAAAAACAGTTTGAATGTATTTGGTAGAAAAAAATGTTAATACCTTTAAAATATGAAGAGATGTGTAAAGGAAAACCGTTAAGACTCTAACAGATAAATGGGCAAAATATACCAAAACACTATTCACCTGAGAGAATAAGATGAATAAAAAAAGGAAAAACATACCAACATAGTTAATAATTGAATAAATTCAGATGAAAAACGAATTAGCATATTTTGCTTATTGAATTATCAAAATCTTTGGAAGAACCGAACGTCATAGAATGCAATGTGAAACTGATACTTTTAATTCTTACCGTTCATAATGTAAACTGGTTCAACACTTTGGAAATAATTTTAGTGTTATGCATCAAAAACTATAATAGTTGTTCCTTTTGATTCAGTAATGCTTTTTCTGAGAATTTATTTCTGAGAAGTAATTTTTTAAAAAAGGCCAATAATTTATACAGGAGAAACATGACTACATCATTACTTACCATGTGGGTAAAGAAGAAGCAACCTAAATCTACAACTAGAGAGAAATAGCTGCTCCTCAGCTTCTCTGGACTATTATGCAGCCATTACATCTGATTAGAAGTCTTTGCACAATTACAAAAAATGATTAATCCAGTTGCTGGCACAACCAAAATGAAGAGGTATGAATAACAATCTTCTCTCTGTTGAACCATGAATGACAGTGGCAAGGTCTTTACTGTGGGTACCATATATGGTTGCAGTTTTAAAGCAGCCAAAGAATTTCAGAATTGTCCGGGCGGAGGCAGCCACAGAATATGTGGAAATTTGACATTTATTAAAATCAGAACATCACACTTGGGGGGTAGCTTTGAAGTCTGAGGAGACCTGTTTTCCATGCTTGATTATAACTGGTTTAAGTTAGAGAGAAAGGAGATCCCTCCATCTCTGTCACACTCAGCATCTTAACAGCAGGTATACAGGAAATGCCCCTTATCTGCAGGGGATTTGTTCCAAGACCACCATGGATGCCTGACACCACAGACAGTACCGAACCCTGTATATACTATGTCTTGTCCTATACAAACATACCTACGATAAAGTTTAATTTATAAATTAGGCATGGTAGGAGATTAACAACAATCATTAAAATAAAATAGAACAATTATAACAATATACTGTAATAAAAGTTCTATGAATGACAGATTGGAACAGCGTGAGATTTCATCACGCTCTGTACTCACTTAATATTTTTGGACCAAGGTTGACGGAGGATAACTGAAACCACGAAAAGCAAAACCAGGGATAAGGGGGATTACTGTATTGGCAGCAAGGAGTCCCTAGGTGGCACAAATGGTTAAGCACTCAATTGCCAGACCCAGACCCCCAGAGGCTACTCGGAAAACAGACCTGGCAATCTGCTTCTAAAACATCACAGCCTTGAAAACCGTACGGAATAGTTTTACTCTGCACACATCGGGTCCTTATGAGTCAGAATCAACTCCATGACAACTAACAATAACATATTGGCAGCAAAACACAGACTGTCACAGTTGGGTCAACGGTGGCTGACGGTACTCTTCTAAGTTTAATAGAAGGAACTGGGATTATGCTGATGATACTTTCCTCTGCACGATTTTCCAGTGGTCCTCAACTTGCTGAAGATCCTTCCCAATTGTCTCCAGACCATTATACCCACTCATTCAGACACTGCAGGTGATTTAATAGGCCTGAAGTCCCAAGGTTAACAGTGCATAATTTCGATATAAAATCTCTTCTATATAACTAAAGCAGGTGGATTTAGGATCATCATCTATTTTATCTAGCTTTGCGATCAGTTAGGGAGTACAAGCATTCCTCAGGTTACGAACGAGACCTATTTCTAATTGTGTCTTTAAGTTACATTTGTAGGTAGGTTGGGACAGGTGCATATGGTTCTTACTTCGCCTTACTTTAGTGCAAGGAAAGGCTCCAAGCCTTTTCAGTGATTTAAAAGTGAAGGTGATAGTGATGAAGAATTTGTTGGGAGTAGGCGTTGGTTCAGTCGTTTCAAAGTGAGGGCAAATTTATGTAACATTAAAAGGTAAGTACAAGTTGTCCTTCTTCGTACCCCAGGGGCCGCCTGTGTCTATTTCATAATTAAGTATTGGATCAAGGATTTTGGCATTGGCTTCTTTAGGCAGTGTAAGCAGACAATATGGTTAATTCAGAATTCAGTCCTATTCTTCACATGCAGTCACCTGTTAATTCAGGAAAGATGTGCTTAATTTTTATTCATTTATTTCCTGCTAAATTTTAAAGAATTACATTAGATATGGCTACTCTTTCCACATAGTTTACTAGAAAAGAAAAACGTCTTTGAAGAACATGATATTTATCTTCCAAATTAATATTCAGCTACAGAAAATATGAAGATATCTGTTCAAATTAAAGCTGAAAATATCACTGAAATAGTGATAGCCAGTATTAATGTATCACTAACATAAAGAGCCCTGGTGGCACAACAGTTAAGTGCTTGGCTGCTAAATGAAAAGTCGGCAGTTCGAACCCCCCTGGAAGCTCTGCAGGAGAAAGACCGGGTGACCCTGTGCCACCAGGGCTCCCCCATAAAGATTACAGACAAGAAAACCCTATGGCGCAATTCTACTCTGTCACATGGGTTTGCTATCAGTCTGAATTGACTCAATGGCAGCTGACAACAGCAATATACATTAGTGGCGTATGTATATAACATATTATATATATAATATATATACATACTATATATAAATACATACGTATATATATAATATTATAGTATGTTCCAATAGTGACAATAACTGCTTCAGAATGATCAGGAAAATCAGCAAAGATGGACAAAAACATGAAATATTCTGACAACGATTGAACACAAACAATTACTAGAGCTGGCAGAAGAAAATAGACATCAGAGAAGAAGAAAATATAAACTGAATGGGACAAGACAGGAAAATGAATATAAGCATCTTCCTAAGAAATTAGAAGTTACAGAAGTCAAGACGTCCAAGATTTACACCGGCAAGTATTTCCAGACCACGTTCTTCTGTTTGGTTTCAACCATCCTAACCCAAAATCATTCACGTAGAATCAGAATTGTTTTCCCTGCAGTGTTGATGACTGTCATGTAAACATCCCTATAAAGTTTGCAAACATAGGAAGGGATGGAAGGAAGGAGGGTAGCTAAGTGGAGCAGCTTAAACTGCTGATTCTGTGATGTATGAATGGAACAAAGCAATTATCCAAACGACTCTGTAGAAGTCAATTCAGAGAGCAATCAGCTCCACTCCGTTTCCTGCCTCTGAAGAGTCCTTCCCGTTTTGCTTGAGATGTGGTTCAGCTGAGACTGAGGTTATTTTATTTTACTTTTGTCCCTCGGGCTCCTGGTTTTGTCTACACAGGCCAATTTAGAAGGGGATTGGAGGAACGGTCCGTGACAAAATATAAATGGCTGCCATTCATGGAACTCTAGGAGGTTCCCTTCTTTTGTGGTGGATTATCTCGATTAGTCCTTACAATAGTTCTGGAAGCTAGATATTGTTTCATCTTTCTCAGACAAAGAGACGGCAGTTTAAGGAATCTTTTATGGCTTCTGCCAAGTGACCCAGGCCTCTCTGGTTCCGAGGACCATGATTTTCCACCACACAAGCAGCCTTTTTTAAAGAAGGGTTTTCCTCTTTTGAGGATTTAGCTTTGCCTGTGCAGATGCGATTTTCCCTTTTTCCTAAAGACAAGGGTAAAGAAGAAAGACTTGGTACACATGTACGTCATTTGCAGATTTTAGTATCTCTGATTTAGGAAGGAATTGTAAAAATGCCACTCAGTATTCCACCTACCTCTGGTGAAAGGAAGCTCAGAAGACTGGAAAATGTGACATGACCTGGATGTGTTAAATGCTAAATAGTGCTGCACGGGGTGAAAATTCTTTGAAAGAAGACCATGAGTAGAACTATTTTTGCAGGTGCTTTAGAGCAAAACTGTTCACTCAGTGAATCCACATTTTTGCAAAGGATGTAACTAGGAAAAATTTTATATATTTTTTTTCAAGGAAGGGGCATGAAAATACCAGAACTATAGAGGTAATTATTTTGATCAAGTGTTCGTGTTACTTATGATTGCAAGTCAATTTGTAGTTTATGGACTCATTTGTCAAAATGGTTGGAAATATGGCACATCGGTAATTGCAGCGAAAGCAATTGCGCTTGGTTTCTTGATTAAGAAGAAAGAAAACGAGTATTACCCATCAATTACCAGAACTATAAAGAATCTCAATTCAAATATATACTTCGTTGCTTGAAGAATACAAGGTGATACGGTATTTGTAAACACCGCATGCAATTTGGGTAAGGAAATTCAGAGTTTCTCAGGGTCAAGTAAAGAAGGATTTAAGTTTTATTGGTAACCCATTCAACAGAATGCAGAGAAAAAAATCAGGGTTTTCAATAAGGAAACTGTTGATCTATCAAGAAATACTACTAAGGAGAAGGGGTTCACATTAGCAACTTTTCATTTAATCTTGGAATATAGCCTTGCACTTGACCATAATCCATACTACATATCTGTATATAACCAGATGACCAGATGACAACTAAGGTCAACAACTCGATTTAGACCTTTTGTGAGGACCTGCTAGCCCTTGAGACTTCCCTCAGCATCTGAGTCTACACAGAGCAGCATTGAATATCCTGGAATTGCATCGAGGAGTCTGATCCCAAATAAGGCTGATTGCTCTTAAAACCACAGGTTAATTTCCATTAAGATGCGAGATTTCTTTGAGGAACTTTCTTGTGTGGGCTGCCACCCATTTTCATTACTGTGGTTTTCTTCCTTCATCATTTAGGACAATTCATTAGAAAATCCACCAAATTTATTTGAAGTCACCCAATCAATCCTTGAGATACAACAATTAATATGCAAATCATATCACACTAAGAATCTCCGGAGGAATGAATTAAATTGAAAACGCACAGCCCTTCAGATATTAAAAAGAGATACTGTTTTACCATCACAGATTTTCCAGATTCATGTGATTTTTCTTCTATAGCTCATTTTATTATCTCCTTGCTTAGAAATACCAGAAAAACAGCCATGCCTGTCCTAAATGCATTACATCAGGAACCTAATAGAAAGACATTAAATATGATAGTCATATTGACAAAAGACCTGACGGGGCAAATAACAATATACATAAATAAATATAATTCAGAGCAGAGTAATTACATCAAAAAGTAAGTGATTACTATTGCCATTTCCTTCTCAGAAACGCTCGCAGGGAAATCAAGGACTAAGAGGTCATTTTGAGAACACTACCGAACATCTTCACTCATGCATCTAAGCTCCCTGCTACAATTAGGGTTTAAATGGTTTTTCCTGACCACTGGATAATGTTAGGGAGATATGAGTGTTGTCAACGAAACACCTTCAAGTAGTATCCAATACTCACCGAGTGCTTTCTACATATGTACAACTCACTGTTCTCAGCACTTAGCATGTAGCTTAAACTTCACAAAAGCCCCGGAAGATAGGTACTATCATTACCATTGGAGCCCTGGTGGTGGAGTGGTTAAGAGCTCAGCTACTAAACAAAATGTTGGCAGTTCAAATCCGCCAGGCACCCCCTACGGGGCAGTTCTACTCTGTCCTACAAGGTCGCTATGAGTCGGAATCAACTTGATGGCAAAGGGTTTGGTTTTTTCTCGTTCATCATTACCATCTTTCAAGAAATGAGCCAGAGAGCAAAGTAATTTTACTTGAGGCTGCCTAGATAGCAGTGCCAGGATCTGGGCCCAAGAATCTAACATTGCTGTTGTTAGCTACCGTCAAGTTGGTTCCGACTCATCGTGACCTCTTGTGTACCAGAACTAAACGTTGCTGGTTCTGCACCATCTTCATGATTGTTGGTATCCTGGAGCTCATTGTAGTAGCCATTGTGACAATCTATCTCATTGAGGGTTTCCCTCACCTTCACTTGCCCTCCACATTAGCAAACATAATACACTTCTTCAGCAATCAGTCTCTCCTGATGACGTCCAAAGTAAGTACGTCAAAGTCTCAGACAATATTCCTGACCCATAGGCTTTTCATGGGCTGATTTTTAGAAGTAGATCACAGGTCTTTCCTCCTAGTCTTTCTTAGTCTGGAAGTTCTACTGAAACCTGTCCACCATAGACAGGTATTTGTCCCCCATGGACTGATACTTGAAATGCTGTTGGCATACCTTCTGGAATCCTAGCAACATGCAAGCCACCACAGCAGGACAAACGGACAGACAGGTGGTAGAATCTAACGCTAGAGACCCTGTTTCTAATCATTCTGCCATTTCTGAGAAAAGCGCCAGAGAATAGCATCGGCAATTTTCTGAGATTCAACGAGGTTAAGTTACGCTGTTAGGAGATTACAGACATGAACATTGTTGTAGCGATGATGATCACATGCACTTCTTGCTATTATCCTTGCTGTTATAATTCTGGAGCCCTGATGGAGCAGTGGTTAAGAGTTAAGGCTGCTTATCAAAAGGTTGGCAATTTGAATCCACCAGTTGCTCCTTGGAAACCCTCTGGTGCAGTTCTGCTCTGTCCTATAGGGTCGCTATGAGTTGGAATCGAGTCGACAGCAAAACAAATTTGTTTTTTTTGTTTGTTTGTTATTATTATTCTAAATACGCATGAGAATTTAATGCATGGGTGCCTTGTTTCTCCACTTAGTTTAGGAGGATTTTAGTGTATCGTTTCATTATTTTACCTCAAACTTTCTCAACAAGAGATGGGAAGAAGCCAAATTTGTCCTCATATTATAGAGAATATTGATATGGCTACACAGATATTGGGAAACCCTCGGTGGCACAGTGGTTAAGAGCTCGGCTGCTAACCAAAAATATAAGCTATTCAAGTCCACCAGGCACTCCTTAGAAACCCTATGGGGCAGTTCTACTCTGTCCTATAGGGTCCCTAAGAGTTGGGATGGACTTGATGGCAATGGGTTTGGTTTGGTTTTTGGTACACAGATACTGGCAGTGAATATTTGAAAGCGATTTCAGTTAATTATCAAAATTATTTTGGAAATAGTTACTTTTGACAAAACTACCCAGCACTTAGGTTTTCTCTTTCTTCCTGCATACCTACCATTATTAATCATCATCATCATCATCATAATCTTTGTTTTTTTTTCCCAAAAGATTTTGAGGCAACCGATTGGACTCCACACTTTAGGCAAAAGTCTCAGCCAGAAATTAATTAATTCAATTAACAAGTGATTATTAATTCAATTAATAAGTGATTATTAAGCATTTATTCCATGAAAAATGCTGCATTACCTACATTAAGTGCTGTTACTAATAATTTTAAAATGCTCCAACTTTCTAGAGTCTGAAGTTTAGTTGGGCTGATAAATCATATACACAATTTTAATCAAAGGCCTTCTGAGAGAAGACTTTTAAAAAGTACAAAATTATACAGAAATTCACAGGTTGTTTCCAGCTGGGGATTAGGGATGGCAGGAGGGGACTCTGAAAAAAGGCACTAGGAAGGGGGCTTTGGAATTGAGCTTTGTGGGAAGAATAAGTCGTGTGTGGGTGGGTGGGTATAAATTTATTATGTGGCAACTTTGCCAAACTGTCTCTTAAAAGCAGAATAGTCTTTATTGAGAAAAATATCTCACTAGCTCTCACGGATTCAATTGTGTCCCCCCAGAATACCTGCCAACTTGGCTAGGTCATGATTCCCAGCATTGTGTGGATTGTCAACCATTTTGTCATCTGGTGTGATTTCCCTATGCGTTGTAAATGCTATCACTATGAAGTAATGAGATGGATTAGTAGCAGTTATATTGATAAGGTCTACAAGACTAGATCGTGTCTTAAGCCAGTCTCTTTTGAGATACAAAAGAGAAGTGAGCATAGAGACAGGGGGACCTCATACCACCAAGAAAGCAGTGCCAGGAGCAGAGGGCATCCTTTGGACCTGAGGTTCCTGCACTGGAGATGCTCCCAGAACAAGGGAAGGCTGATGACAAGGACTTTCCTCCAGAGCTGACAAAGAAAGCCTTCCCCTGGAGCTGACACCCTGAATTTGGACTTGTAACCTACTAGACTATGAGAGAATAAATTTCACTTTGTTGAAGCTATCCACTTGTGGTATTTCTGTTATAGCAGCACTAGATGGCTAAGACAAAATTTGGTACCAAGAGAGTGGGGTGCTGCTCTAACAGATCCCTAAAATGTAGAAGTGGTTTTGAAACTGTGAATGGACAGAAGACTCGAAAGTGAGGAGAACTGTTAACCCCGGAGAAGGTGCAGATGGGGAGAAACAGCAGCAGAGGAGCAGCAGCAACAGAACCAGGAGATCAGCGCCAGATAGGGCTGGAGCCGACCCATGGAGTGAGAGAGCTGAGTGCTTGTGCACAGGAGGCTTCCTGGCAGAGTGGGGTACCTCCTGGCACTTTATTGGTGGAGCTAGGCTTGCCAACCCATGGAGCAAGGGAGCTGAGTGTCGTGCACAGGAGCCTTCCTGGTGGAGTGGTGTGCCTCCAGGCACTTATCTGTGGAGCTACTGAGCTTTGGAACACTTGCCCCACCAGGGCAGATGCGGGCATGAGGCCTGAGGAGCCCAAAGGCCAACCAGGAAACAGAAGCCAAAGAGACAGAAGCCAAGCTGCCTCAGTCTCAAAAGGTATGGTCAGGACCTCAGGGGTTTCAAAGGTAGAGCCATGGCCCCTGGTGTTTCTAAGGGTTGAGTCGCCACTCCAATGGACTAGGAGAAAGGTGTGCCTAAACCCTAGGGAGCAGAGTTGCTGTCCCAGTGGGCCTGGAAGACAGAGCTGAAGCCCAGGGCAGAGGGGCCTCCACTCAGAATCCAGAGAGTGTGGCCAATATCTAGAGTCTGGAGGGCAGGGCCGTTGTGGAAATCGTCTCAGAGAACAAGGAGTATTTGCAAAGCCTCGAGGGCTAATGTAATGTGTTCTGCTGACTTGCTTGGTGCCTGTTGTGCCTTCTTTCCCTCCAATTTCTCCCATTTCTGGTGGAAATGTCTAGCTCGTGCCTGCCTGTTGACCACTGTACCTTTGGAAGCAGACAACTTGTATTCTAGATTTCACAGATGAAGAGGAATTTTTTGGATTTTGGACTTGGAGTTGATTTAAGACTTTTGTTATGATATGATGGGGTGAATATGTTTTACATGTGGCAAGGGCATGAATTTTTGGGGGCCAAAGGGTAGAATGTCATGGATTGAATTGTGTCCCCCAAAAATATCTGTTAACTTGGCTAGGTCATGATTTCCAGTATTGTATGATGGTCTACCACTTTATCATCTGCTGTGATTTCCTCATGTGTTGTAAATGCTATCACTTGATGTAATAAGATGGATTAGCGGCAGTTATATTGATGAGGTCTACAAGATTAGATAGTGTCTTAACCCAATCTCTTTTGAGATATAAAAGAGAGAAGCAAGCAGAGAGACATGGGGACCTCACACCACTAAGAAAGCAGTGCCGGGAGCAGAGCGCATCCTTTGGAACTGAGGTTCCTGCGCTGAGATGCTCCCAAAACAAAGGAAGACTGATGACAAGGACCTTCCTCCAGAGCTGACAAAGAAAGCCTTCCCCTGGAGCTGACGCCCTGAATTTGGACTTCTAGCCTACTAGACGGTGAGAGGATAAATTTCTCTTTGTTGAAGCCATCCACTTGTGGTATTTCTGTTATAGCAGCGCTGGATGACTAAGACACTAGGCTGCAGAGTCAGTATAGCACACAGTATGACCCATAGCTCTGCTGCTTAGTCACTGTGTGATCTTGGGTAAAGCTCTATGCCTCTGTTTCCTCGCCTGTAAAAATGGGGATGACAGGAATATCTACTTTATAAGTACAAGTCAGATAGAGAAAGATAAAGTTTTAAGGACTCATGAGCATTAAATGACTGTTGAATTTACCACTTCACTTTGCCTGAGAAATCTTAGCTTTTTGATAAGGCTTTAAGGACAAGTACATTGCCCAAATATTGTCTATGTGAAGCTGGGTAAAGCGCTAGAGATAAAACAGGTGGGATCCACTGAAAAACTAATTGGCCCTTTGAGAGGATATCTCTAAAAGAACTCCTTCCAAGAGAATGAAAAACAGTTATTTTCTTCTGCCCCAAATGTTTATGTAGCAAAGAGGCATTCTTCATCTTTGTCTTCCCAGAGAACAAAAATGATTCTCAACACTCTACAAGAATACGGCATAATACTTATAGGAAAATGCTCCTCTTTAGCAGCTGTTCTTCACTCTGATGGTTTGTTGTTATTGTGAGCTGCCGTCACGTCAATTCCAAACTATCCGATGAGCGCCGTCAATATTGCTAACCCGGGTGAACGTGGAAGGCATTCATTCCCAATCTCACCGTATCCCAAAGCTTTAGGATTTGTTTTCGCAAGGGTGCTCAGATATTTATAGTAAAAAGCCACCTGGAGAATCTTGTCTAACTGTATCCAGGTGCGTGGTAATTATTTTTCCTCCTTCTACTGAAATTCGCATAACAGGAGAGCCAGCTGGAGGCTGCTTATTGACTGACTGGAAATCTTGGGCTTGGGAGATACTTGGAAAAGAACAGAAGGGAAAACTAGCAAGATACGAAAGAAGACAAGTGTTCTTCCTGATAATCGGATACAGTATTTACCCATTTACCCACTGACTATTTCCTTTATGAAGCTTTTGGTTCAGAAATAGGCTGAAAATTAAATTTACCTCTCGTATCATGCTCCAGAATGATAAATGTATCTTTCGGCGTTTGATGTTTGTTGATGGGTACTGGTATGTTATAATGAACTGGTATGTTTCTATTTCAGAACCCTTTGTTTCAAATGACAGTCACTCAATTCAAAAATTGTTTAAGCAAAGGAGGGAATTTATTGACTCATTGAACTGGGAATATTTCAAGGGGGGTTCTGACTGAGGCATGACAGGGGCTCCAATAATGTTGTTTGGATGAACAGAAAACGGAGGCTGTTACTTGAAATAAAAAGATGCACAAGAAATTAAATAATCAAGTTACAAAACCCAGCTGCCATGGAGCTGATTCTGATTCGTGGTAACCCCACGTGTGTCAGAGGAGAACTGTGCTCCATAGGGTTTTCAGTGGCTGTATTTTCAGAAATAGATTGTCAGGCCTTTCTTTCAAGGCACCTTTGGGTGTACTTCAACCTCTAACCTGTTGGTTAGCAACGGAGCGCATTAAACATTTGTGCCGTGCAGAGATTCAAATAATCAAGATACCTGGGTAATAAAATTCAGGCTCATGTAAAACGTCAATGACGTTAATTTTTATTTGGAATTAACGAAAGGGAAGCTCGATGTCTCAGTTCTGTCACTCTTGGTTTCACTCAGATGATAATTATCGTAACTGCCATCATGCTAAGGAGCCCTGGGGGCACAGTATTTAAGTGCTCGGCTGCTAACCCACCAGTGGCTCTGCAGGAGAAAAGACCAGGTGATCTGGTGATCTGCTCCTGTAAAGATTACAGCCTAGGAAGCCCTATGGGGCAATTCTACTCTGTCCTACAGGGTCTCTATGAGTCGGAATCGACTGGACGGCACCCAACAAACAACAGCATCGTTATGACACTTTATGGATTTACACCATCTTGTATCTTCTTCACAAAAATCCTGAGGGGAAACCTATTTGAAATTCTCTGTTATCAACTGTGGAGTCCTGGTGGCATGGTGGTTAAGAGCTTGGCTGCCAACCAAAAGGTTGGCAGTTTAAATCCACCAGCTGCTCCTTGGAAACCCTGTGGGGCAGTTCTACTCTGTCCTATAGGGTCGCTATGAGTCAGAATCGACTCGATGGCAATGGGTTTGGTTTTCTGGTTTATTATCAAATGTAGTTGGGTCGTCTTACTGTCTAAGCAAAGACGGCGCTGTTAAAACTGTAAAAATGTTCTTTTGTTTTTTTTCCTGACCACCATGTCTGGCCCAGTTCCATTTTTTTGGCCTTTTTTTGCAGGCTTTGGATTTCAGAAATTAGGTGTCTTGGTTCTTACACCAGCCATGAATCTAGATCTTGTGTTCTGTGCTATTTGTTTTACTTGATGAAGTTTTTCATTTCTGAATGTGTACTTGCTAGTATCTGGAAAATAATGGCTTGATTCAACTTTGTCTCTGGTGCTTCTTCTGCTCCTTTTATTTTATTAAAAACAAAATTAAAAAAAAAATCTTTTAGCCCTGATGGGAGTCACATTTGTTTTGATTCTGGATTCATAAACATACTGATGAAGATAACAGCAATGTTGATGAGGGTGACGAGAATGGACTTTAACTGATCATGTACAGTACAGCGAGAACTGTAACAAGCACTTCACATGCACGAATGCAATTTTCCTGATAACCTTAAACATCTGCACCATCACTCCATTCATTTTGCACACAGGGAAATCAAGGCACAGGACGTGAACTACTTTGCCTCAGGTCACAGGGGCAGAAAACAGCACAGCCAGGAGCGAACCCAGGAAGTTTGCCTCGAGAGCTCCCTCAGTATGAGGGAGAAAAATATGCTACATAAAGTTTTAATATTAATGAAAATAATACTATTTTTTCACTATGTGTCATTCAACTTTTCAATACTAACAATAATTATGATAATGAACATAATTATATAGGTACCTAACATTAATATAAAATTTTATGGTTTACAGTATACTCTAACTGCTTTATATTCCAGAATAGTGGCTCTTTCTGGGATACAGGTAAAGTTGGGGAGTTGGTGTTGTGGGCATCAGAATCAAAAGACATGTAGACTCAAGGCCAACTGATTAACAGGAATAATGACTTAGGGGAGACATTGAGTGCCATGTAGGAAAAGAATAGAGTATGGGCATCAGCTTCAACTCCAGACCAGTAGACCACATTTATCATCAAAACAAAGTTCGGTTGTACATAGTCCCTAATTCTTGTTACATTTCCTTCCAGAGGAGTTTCTGTCTCTGTATTGACAGGCAAGCAGGGCTACCGTGTGCTGAATCGTTTCTTAATCCAGTTCTGTCCAGTTCCTTCCCCAAAACTATTTAATTAGTATTTCCAGAGGTAATTCCAGACATATTTCAAAAGCTGGGTGTATTTCAAAAGCTGCCCTGATAATTCTGATAAGCAGCCCTAGCTGAAAACCAGCATAGCAGAATCCTAGACTCGGAAGGACTTCGGCAAGTTCCAAAACCCAAACCCATTCTGTTCCGTCAATTCTGACTCATAGTGACCCTACAGGACAGAGTAGAACTGCTGCACAGAGTTTTCAAGGAGTGACTGGTGGATGTGAACTGCCGACCTTTTGGTTAGCAGCCGAGCTCTTAACCACGGCGCCACCAGGGTTCCCAAAACTCAGAGACAGGAAGCAACCTGCAGACACAGTCGCTGGCAGAGCTGGAGACAGAAACCAACTCTCCTCCTTTTTCTCCCTGCTCTGTCTCCTGTTTGACGTGAATGGCATTCCCAAGAAGTGGAGAAGAGTTCACTCATTACTACTCTTCCCTCATTGTCTTGTTAAGGGCCCCGTAAGTAGTAGAGCTGGCATTGAACATGTGTCCGTAGGACTTCCACTTTGCCAGGAGAGATTCTGGTCCCTGTCTCAAGAGTGCAGCTCGAACACTGAGCGTCTGACTGTGGTTGTCCTACTCCCCCCTCTGCCACTTCTCCTTTATCCCAATCACCCTCTTGGAACGTGGTTCTCTTTCCCCATCCCACCCTCACCGGCTTTGTTAAACATCTCAGTTTTCCACCATAAATTTAAACCTCAAGATAGCAAAGGTCTATCCTGACTTGTTCTCTGTAGTTCTGATAACCTCCTGGCTTACTCAGAATCTGTATCATTTGTACAATGTAACACATAGTCTATCTCTTTATAGATTTTTTTTTTCAGTCTGAAATTGATCGGACATGCAATCAGGATGCATTGATAATTCCTGGTGATTGGAATGCGAAAGTTGGAAACAAAGAAGAAGGATGGGTAGTTGGAAAATATGGCCTTGGTGATAGAAACGATGCTGGAGATCGCATGATTGAATTTTGCAAGACCAACGACTTCTTAATTGCAAATATCTTTTTTCACCAATGTAAACGGTGACAATACTCGTGGACCTCACCAGGTGGAATACATAAGAATCAAACCAACTATACCTGTGGAAACAGACAATGAAAAAGTTCAGTATCATCAGTCAGAACAAGGACAGGAGCCGACTGCAGAACAGACCATCAATTGCTCATATGCAAGTTCCCAGAGTTTGATGATAGAAAAATTATAAGAAAGAGAAATACCTAAAAAGTTGTTGTTGTTAGGTGCTGTTGAGTTAATTTTCAACTCATAGCAACCCCATGTGACAGAATAGAAGTGCCCCATAAGGTTTCTTAGACTATAATGTTTAGGGAAGCAGATTGCCAGGTCTTTCTCTTGCAGAGGTGCTGGGTGGGTTTGAACTGCCAACTTTTTGGTTAGCAGCCAAGCACTTAACTGTTGCACTGCTAGGTCTCCTTATTTAAAAGGTAGTTGGTGAGAGCTTTCCGCTCAAAACGAGGAGATGAAATCTTGTAAATCTATAGCCCATTGCTGTTGAGTCAATCTTGACTCATGGTGACCCCATGTGTTACAGAGTAGCATGCTCCATAGGGTTTTCTTGGCTGCAATCGTTATGGAAGCAGATCACCAGGCCTTTCTTCTACAGCACTACTGGGTGAGTTCAAACTGCCAACCATAGGTTCATAACCGAGAGCAAACTGTGCCACACAAGGACCTTCTTATAAACCTGTTGTTGTTTTTGTGTGCCATCAAGTTGATTCCGACTCATAGTGACCCTACGTGCCCCATACAGTTTCCTAAGCTTTAATCTTTATGAGAGCAGTCAGCCAGGTCTGTTCTCCTGTGGAGTGGCTGGTGGGTTTGAACCACTGACATTTCTGTTAGCAGCCAAGTGCTTATCCATCGCACCACCAAAGCTGCTTCTTATAAATCTAGGACCTTATAAATCTAAGCCTTCAAATGTTTCTACTTTCTTGGTATATACACAAACTGAAAATAAATCCATTCCTCAGAAGGTGAGAGCAATGGATATTGTCTGTCTTAACATCGCTGCTGAGTGAGGTGACAAACAATTCCTTGACCATTTATATCTGTAATCCAATCCTTCTACAGATATGTAATCTCAATTCATTCTATCTATATGATTACAAAACAAAAGCAAAAACACCCTCATGTTGAGGTATTAGTGAAAATGATCTTGTGATTTTAATGCTGCCACGTGTGCCTGGCAGAAACGAACAGACTGTCTCAGTAGGAATCTTTATTTTAGGCCTTGAAGTTCCCACAAGTCAAGTTTAAGATACATGAGTGCACAGTCAAAAATCACAGAACACTCGAGCACATAAGGTACCGTCATTAGAAGCAGCAAAAAAAAAAAAAAAAAAAAAACCACAAAAAACAAACAAACAAACAAAAAAACAGATCAGCAGAGGCTTCAAGTATCAACATGGAGTATAATATAAATATGCTTAATATGTTTATTGAAATTACAGAGGGAATTGAAAGAGGGATGGAAAAACAAGAGACTTAAATTTTTCTAGGTGGAAACAGAAACAAACGGGACACCAAGTAATGGAAAATAAAATAATTAACATGTAAACACGTAAAGATGAATTCAACAGTAGATTCAATCACTTAAGAGTGAATTGGTATAGTAGAAGATAGATCTGAAGAAAAAATTCCCCAGGATGCAGGAAAATCAGCAAACTACGTTAAGCTACATGTAGGTGTGACGTAAATCTAACTAAAGATAATGGGGAAGAGTGGACCACGTTAAAAAATAATGGCTGAGAATTTGGATCAGAATTGATCGAAGACGCCAATCCCTACATTTAGGAAGTTCATTAAATCCCAAGCAGGATAAATGGGAAGAAATCTACAAGGAGACACATTTTGTAGAATTATAAACGAGAGAGAAACATTTAAAAAGCAGAAGAAGGCAAAGAAAATTTAACAGTAAAAAAAGCAATTAAACAGACATCCAATTTTTAATAGTCGGAAGATATTATAATAATGTACAAAGAGAAAATAATTACCAAATTAAGACCCTCTGAAAGTATCTTTCAATAATGAAAAGCAAAATAAAGACACTTTCAGTTAAACAAAAACTGGAAGAGTTTGATGTACTTTAGGCAGAAAAGAAATGTTTCCAATGGTCTGAGAGGCAAGAAGTAAGTGAGAGCAAAGAAATGGTAAATAATATCTACATAAATATTGAAAGTTTAAAATTATAATAATGTTTAATTTATTGAATTAAAAAAGGATAATTTAGAAGTTGGGAGCAATATGAAAATAATTTAAGGATTATTAGAACCTTACATTTTCTTAAAATAAGTATGGATAATAAATTGCTGGGATAATTCCTAGGAGAATAGAAATGTAGTGCATAGCTTTCAAGTTGGAGTGGGAAAAAAGGAATATACAAACTTCAACCAATTAAAGAGAGAGCAAGAAAGGAGAGAGAGAGAAAACGAGAGAAATAGTTCAAATAGAAAGAAATAGAAAGAAAAATAAATATAATTTTCTTTCTATTTGAACTATTGTTCAAATGTATATGTCAGTTATCACAATACATATAAATGGACTAAGTCTCCATTCATTGTTGTTAGGTGCCATCAAGTCGGTTCCGACTCATAGCAACCCCACGTACAATAGAACGAAACTCTGCCTGGTCCCGCACCATTCTCACAGTTGTTGCTATGTTTGAACCATTGTTGCAGCCACTGTGTGAATCCATCTCGTCCAGGGTCTTCCTCTTTTTAGCTGACCCTCTACCTTACCAAGCATGATGTCCTTCTCCAGGGACTGGTCCCTCCTGATAACATGTCCACAGTACGTGAGATGAAAGTCTCACCATCCTCGATTCCAAGGAGCACTCAGGCTGGACTTCTTCCAAGACAGACTTGTTCATTCTTCTAGCAGTCCATGGGATAGTCAAGATTCTTCGTCAACACTGTAATTCAAAGGCGTCAAGTCTTCAGTCTTCTGTATTCATTGTCCAGCTTTCACATGCATACAAGGCAATTGAAAATACCATGGCTTGGGTCAGGCATACCTTAGACCTTAAAGTGACATCTTTACTTTTGAACACTTTAAAGAGGTCTTTTGAAGCAGATTTGCCCAATGCAATGTGTCTTTTGATTTCTTGACCGCTGCTTCCATGGGTGTTGATTGTGGATCCAAGTAAAATGAAATCTTTGACAACTTTAATCTTTTCTCCATTTATCATGATGTTGCTTATTGGTCTAGTTGGGAGGATTTTTGTTTTCTTTATGTTGAGGTGTAATCCATACCGAAGGCTGTGGTCTTTGATCTTCACCAGTAAGTGCTTCAAGTCTTCACTTTCAGCAAGAAAGGTTGTGTCATCTGCATAACTCAGGTTGTTAATGAGTCTTCCTGCAATCCTGTTGCCCCGTTCTTCTTCAAATAGTCCAGCTTCTTGGATTATTTGCTCAGCATACAGATTGAATCGGTATGGTGAAAGGATACAGCCCTGACACACACCTTTCCTGACTTTAAACCACGCCAGTATCCCTTTGTTCTGCCCGAACAAATGCCTTTTGATCTATGTACAGGTTTCTGATGAGCACAATTAAGTGTTCTGGAATTCCCATTCTTCCCAATGTTATCCATAATTTGTCATGATCCACACAGTTGAATGCCTTTATGTAGTCAATAAAACACAGGTAAACATCTTTCTAGTATCCTCTGCTTTCAGTCAAGATTCGTCTGACATCAGCAGTGATATCTCTCATTCCACGTCCTCTTCTGAATCCAGCTTGAATTTCTGGCAGTTTTGTGTCGATGCACTGCTGCAAGCATTTCTGAATTATCTTCAGCAAAATTTAAGAGACAAAAATTGTCAGGCTCTATAAAAAATAAAATGCATCTATTTGTAAGAGATCTACCTAAAATACAGGGACGTACAAAACCAAAGCCAAACCAGTTGCCATCGAGCTGATTTCGAGTCGTGGAGACGCCACGTGTTTTCAGAGTAGAACTGCTCCGTAGGGTTTTCAGTGGTTGTGACCTTTCGGAAGCAAATACTCAGACCTTTCAGAAGCAGATTGTCAGACTTTTCTTCTGAGGCGCCTCTGGGTGGGTTTGAACCAACAACCTTTTGGTTAATAGCTGAATGAGTAATTAATCATTTGTACTTCCAGGGACTTTATATAGGGACATATAAAAGTCAAAAGACTAGAAAAAGATACACAAGGCAAATATCAAGACTTGATTTATAAAGCTTTCTAATTAGCACCGTTTGGTAATCGTGCAGGGACAGTCACATGGGTAGGTCACCAGGGTCTGCCGCTCAGCGGTACTCATGTCAGACTTGGACTCTGGAGCTAGTGACACGAACGCAAAGGGGTGGGCAACCCCTGCTGGTGGCACTGGAGGTGGTAGAGGCTGTAAAAGTGGCCTCTTGGGGCTGAAGGGCAGTGGGGTGGGTGATGGCAACGGTTGCAGTAATGTCGACTTCCTGGTGCAGAAGTCTCAAACTCTCATTTGTGCTTGGTGGATCTGCAGCATTTTCCTCATTAGAACAGTTCTGCAGTGGGATTTTGGATGTTTTTTCTGGAAGATTATCTGGAGCTAGGAATTCTGTGTGCTACTCATAAAAACCAAAAAACCAAACCCATTGCTGTCGAGTTGATTCTGACTCCTAGCAACCCTATGGGAAGAGTAGAACTGCCCCATAAGGTTTCCAAGGAGCAGGTGGTGGATTCGAACTGCTGACCTTTTGGTTAGCAGCCAAGCTGTTAACCACTGCACCACCAGGGCTCATATCGAGAAATAAGCACCTTCAGCTGTGCTTTTTCGCTTAGAGTCAGCTTCTATTGCTGGCACCTGAGAACCCTGACTAATACAGAAAGGGGCTTCTCCAAGAGGAAGAAGAAAAACCCTCTTCCAAGTGCTTGACCCAGGATTGCTAAGCGGGACCTGTCGCTTGGTCCTTTCTGCAAAGTGGAGCACAGCCTCTGAAACTCTCCCACTTGGCAATGATTTTACGTTCCTCCATTTTCCAGCAAAATGTGAAAGGTCGGGAACTCTGTTCAGAAGTACATCAAATTCAGAAAGGAACTGAGATGAGAAATGCTTGTTTCATCTACGGCAAATTTCTCTTTTCAGAAGTTGGTGAACAGAAGCTGCAGCTGTGAAGCCTTGGTAAACGAGATGGATTACTGTTATGTGGTAAAATGGGTATACAAGTTGGGCATTTTCTTTTCTATCCTTTCCACCTGAATTATTTCTGAAATTGAGTCCTGTTTTTGCACCCATTTGACGGAGCATTAGTTTGAGTAAATAATTATTCATATAATTTTTGTTTAACGCGTGCCGCCCTGGGAGATTGTAAGCCTCCGTATAACAGTGGTGCCCAGCTCGTTGACTCCCGTTTGCCTGGGGCCTAGCGCCTCGCCTGGCACATACTAAATGACTGATAAAAATATTCTAAGGAAACCAGAAATAAGAAATGAGTGGAATACGGTAAGCAGACAGCATTTTGTTTTTTACTGTTACTATACTATGGATAAGATCCCTAGTGGTGCAGTGGTTAAGAACTCGACTGCTAACCAAAAGGTCGGCAGTTCGAATCCCCCAGCCGCTCCTTGGAAACCCTGTGGGGCAGTTCTACTCTGTCCCATAGGGTCACTATGAGTTGGAATCATCTTGATGGCAACGGGTTTTATGTTATGGATAACTTTGAAGGAGCCCTGATGACAAATTGGTTAAGTGTTCGGCTGCTAATGGAGAAGTCTGTGGTTCGAATCCACCTATTGGCTCTGCAGGAGAGAGACCAGGAGATCTACTCCTGTAAAGATTACAGCCAAGGAAACCCTGTGGTGGCGGTTGCATTCTGTCAGGTGGGGTCACTATGCATCAGAATCGACTTGATGGCACCTAACCACAACATGGATAACTTCTGTCCTCAATTTGCTCCCTGTTTTCTATCAAAAGGCAAAACTGATGAACTGCGAAATTCCTTGACCTGCAGAAGGAGTCGGTACTAGTTCTGATCCATACACAAACTATTTTAAAAAATCGGTAAAGTGGCCAGTTTAGTCTGAATGTTTCTAAATGTAATGCTATTAAAGACGTTTTAAAATGTAACACACCTGACATGACTGGGTAGTATCAAAGAATATTGTGAGTTCATATCTCCAAACCAACAAGGTAACTTGATGTATAGAGGGTTGAAGCTCTCATTCGTATGTCAACTTTTTCCACAATATTTTTTTCTCTATTGAATGGCCTTAAGGTAGTTGGAGAGTTTACATCTCATGCAGGCCCTTTCCCAGAGTTGTTCTCACGACGTCTATCTAGCAGTTTCTGTTTTAATGATCTCAGGAACTTGTTTTCAGTCTGTAAATGAGAGTTCCACTTCCTGCCAGGACCCTGTTATTAAACGATTCATCTGCCAAGTCAGCGCCTAGTTCTTCCTCTTCTAGGTTAATAGTTGTCTGACCGTTTTACTCCAAACATTCTGTCTTGATATTTGGGATTAAAAATGAAATATGAAGTCAAATCCGCAGTGGACTTCTCAGATTGCGTTTGTGCTTTTTTTTTTTTTTTTTTTTTTTGGACTTTGCACTTAGTTGGCTTTGAAATGAATGCAAGGGGTAGTGGGCTGATGGTGAGATGATTAATTTATGTTGAGTATCTCTCGCAAAGGTCGGGTCTCTTCATTCCAGGCTCCTTCTCCAAGCTGCCAATCCCCTTCCTCCTTCCAGCCCTTTGTCTGAATGATCAGCTCTCAGTCATTCCCTGTGGGACAGAGGAATCTGGGGCTTTCTCCATGTTTTGAAATCTGTTTTTATGATGTAAACTCTGTATCTGGCTTCTTTGGGTGTCAAGAGCCTCTCTGTGAATCGTTTTTGTGAATCGTAAAAACCCAGCTTTTGTTGTTCCTCCTTCTTGTCTTCCTCCTAGAATAATGTTAATTTCCCTCCAGGGTACGATTGACTAGTAAGATTACGTATAAACACAAGTGGGGAACAAAAGCACCTGGGTTACCATATTAAGACAGCATTTCACTGCTCGTGCAATTTTCCAGGAAGGGTGCTGGAACTTCCTAGAACTAATTACCTCAATCACGTGGACACAGATGGTGTCAGTTTACACAAGAGACAACTGACATGCAGAGAGGTTAGGTCAGCGCTTAAGGTCCCTCAGTCTGTGGTAGCAGTGACAGAATTGGCATGCAGGCATGTCGGTCTTTAAAACTCAAGCTCTAATTGTTAACAGTGGCTACTCTCAATTTTAAATTGAGCACACGTGCTTAAGCGCATTTATAGGCTATTACAGATTCATTTTGCTTATAGTTAATGGAAGGAGACTGTTGAAAGAATAAAATGGTGGCCTGCTCTGAAACTGGCATAGTAACAATTACTAGAGTTCATGGTAACCCAACCAGTCGCCCTTGAGTCAGCTCTGACTCATGGCAACCCCAAGCATATCAGAGTAGAACTACACTCCATAGGGTTTTCAATGGCTGATTTTTGGAAGTAGATTGCCAGGCCTTTCTTCCCAGGTGTCTCTGGATGGATTCGAACTGCCAACGTTTCAGTTAGTAGCCAAGTGTGTCACTGTTTGCACCATCCAAAGACCCCTGTTGTAGGGTCTTCTTATGCCATATGGTACGCAACGAAGAATGAATGAGCCTCATTTTCTGTTCTGTGGTTGTGACGCTGTACATTTGGAAAACTCTGGAAGACGGCTTTCCTGGGTTTTCAATAGGGCAGAACGGGAGAAAAAGTCACTCCCTTACAATGAAAGGAGCAGCACCCAGGCCACTTTGGTTCTCTAGGTTTTAGCCCACTCTGGGGGGAGAACTACCAGCTACTTTGTACCTCACCATGCCCTGTCACTTGTCCATACTTCTCACCAGACAATACCGAGAAATGACAGAGCCAGTAGGCGTATGAGCTACTGGCGAGAGGAAAGAATTTCAAGGGATGCAGAACTTTTCTGTTCTACATTTCAGGAATATTTTCCTCTGCAGAAAGGAAAATGACCAACTTAATAATTTTGATGATGATAATCATAATGACTATGAAATGGTGGAAATTATTTCCATGTGCTGTATTTTGGCCTGTGCATGGTTTGGGCATATAATTTCATTAGTGAAGAAAAAAAAAAAAAAGATCTTGACAGACCCGTTGAAATGGAATAAAATAATAAAATTAATTAAATCTATTTGTCATTATGCTTGGCCGGTTTTATTTATAATAACATAAATAAATAAGTTTGTTTATAACAAAGTAAGTTCACATCAATTAGTTCATCTTTCCTTTGGAAAATATCTGTTACCACTTTATTATCTCACTAATAATTAAATTTTATCCAAGAGATTGGAAAGCACACATTAATGAATGATTTCTTTACTAGACCAAGGGCTAGAAAAAGCTCCATGATGCCATACAAGTAGAGTGAAGTAAATCTTGTGGGTGAAATTGGGAGGACATAGTTTCAAAGTTCCAAGTTGATTAAGGAGAGGTTGAAGGTTTGGGCTTGTTTACCCATCAATGGGAAAGAAGAGATGTCTAAGGGAAGAGCATTATAGAGGAATAAGACTTGTTCACCATCTCCAACAAAGGAAAATTAGAGATGGGTTTAAATTGCAGGTTTTAATTAGTAGTAGGAATACCTGGATGGCACAAATGTTAAGTTCTCTGCTATTAACCAAGAGGTTGGTGGTTTGAATCCACTCAGAGGTGCCTTGAAAGAAAATCCTAGTGGTCTGCTTCCAAAAGGTCACAGCCACCAAAAACCCAATGGAGTGCAGTTCTTCTCTGAAACCCATAAGGTGGCCATGAATTGGAATCTACTCAACGACAACTGGTTTGCTTTTAATTAGTAGTGGAGAATTTTTCCAACTTTAAAGTTGCAAAATCCAGATAAAGGTTAACAAGGGAAGATCATTCACTAATTCATTTACTCAGTGTTTTTTGAGTGTTATGTGTGAGGAACTGGGTAGGCATTGGGCACACAGGAACAGATGAGAGACACAGTCGTTGGCTTTATTTATCGTATAGTCTTGCAGGAATTATATAATCTTCCTGGACATCCTAATGAATAGGACAGAGGTCTCCAATGAGATTATTACTTTGAGGTTCTGAGGCCTTACCTGGTTGAATCTAGAAGAGGAATTGCCTTGTTCCCTGAGGTTTGCTTACCTTTTTAAAGTGTAGACAAGGATAACCATTTTATGTAGTCCCATCAAGGACTGGGCAACATTCCCCTTCCTCCTGCCTCTAAGTCCAAGAAAGTTTTAAAAAGGAGCTCAACATCAGCATTAGGACAAAAACCTTGCTTTCTGGGGTGGTTAAGTAGAAAGTCCACTTCTCAAGCACCTGTGTGCCAGTAGGCTGAGAGGAAGTAGTGGAGGTCTGAGAAAGGGAGTGACAGAGAAGAAAAGGTGTCAAAGCTTGAGAGCAGTGAGGGGCCAAGGAGGGAGGGGCTCTCTGCAGAGGTCCATGGGTGGGGGGCGTATTTTGCAAACAGCTGGGTGTGTGCTCTCAGTTTGCCTCAACATTTAGCCCTTGGTGAGATGGGGACACTCGTTTTGAATGCCGTGCCACGTTCCCAATTTCAGGGAGGTGTCTTTTGGCAAGTTGTCCATCTCGTGCTTCTTGAACCAGAACACTTGGGAGGCTGCGCGCCCGTCTGACTCTCTCATGTCCACTTGCTGGACCTCCTTAACACTCACTTGCAAACTGAGTCCAACTCAGGTCCTAAAACCAAGTCTTCCTGCTTAGGGAGAACGAGTCTGCTCCCACTCTGTGCATTTTTCAATTAAATGGGCGCCTTTCTTGTCTCCTGTGACCAAACCCTTGCTTGTAATGGGGTCCCTGTCTTAATACTTGCCTAGAACCTTGGTTCCTTAGCTCCTAGCTTGCTCCCAGGAGTCTTTCCTCCTCTCCTCTTAGAATGACAGTTCCCAAGGCTGGTCATTGTCTCCTCCTGCTAGGTCTCCTTGATGCAAACTGCATCTCAGCTGGAGGTTTAGCTGTTGGGACAGCCCCCTGACCTCCTACTCAGTCTCACCCATATGCAACGCACCCTATATTTCTGTCCTTGTTTGGAAAAGAGGGATGTGGAGGATCATCTCTTAACTCATCAGAGCCCTTTCCCTTTTTATACCCAGTTTGTAATGATGCCAGTTCTGGCTCGTTGGTGTCATGGAAAGATTGCCTATGATTAGTGCTCGCTGTGTATATAAATCATAATGTTGGAAGTCATTTGTAGTGGTCAGATGAGACGTTCCCTAAGTTTACCTCTTACAACTGCATGAGACAACAGGAGGGAAGAATGCTAGCTGCAAATGTTAGGAGTGAACTGGGAGATGACACGTGGTCCATAATACTAAGAACCCCCTGTGGAGGCGGGGAATGGCCGCTAGGCTGCATGGCCTCCTCCCCTCTGGGCTCTGTGCGGAGCAAGTCTTCTGTTCCCCGTCTGCCTGGAGCCCAGGGACTGCTGTGCCCAGAGGTATCCTGCCCCCGAGAGTCTCTGGCCTTACGCAATTCTCAGGTCAAAGCTTCTTTTTTTCTAGCTCCCGGCAATTAGAGGTGGAAGAAAGATACCCAAGGCTGCAGCTTTTTGTCCTCTGCTCCGCTAAATAGACTCGGGGACCAACTTTCACTTTTGGAAGAAGAAGAAAGAAACTTTAATTATAGTTTTGACATGCAAACCCAATTTACTTCGCTTGCTGTGAAACTGCTGTGATACTCCTCTTTCCTGTCCCCACGCTATCCTATCCCACGGCCTCCTGATGGCAGCTTTCCTGCTTGTAGTTTGGACTCTGGTGTCAGTCTAGATATTTTATTTTATTCATCGATTCATTCATTTAAAACACGAAGGCACTTAAGAAGCAACTTGTAGTGTTAGTTGCATTGTGAATGTGAATAGCTACATAAGACATTGTCCTTGATTGGAGGGAGGACAACTAACAGCTGGATGAGTAGGTGGCATAGCATGCTGCGGAGACCGTGACAAAATACGTACAGAACACAACGGAGGCGAAAGGAGGAGGGGCAAAGGCCGTAGCTGAACTGCCCCTCAAGCGAGTTTGGAAAGTCCCCTGAGTATGTCCCCAAACCATTGAACCCTGGCTCTAACTGGGGCTCGGCCAGGCTTGCTTTCCATAGGGAAGCCCCTTGGGCCCTCTTGGACTTATTGGTCTCATCCACAAAACAGCAAAGAAACAATGACTCCAAAGTGTTTAGTTATCTTCAGCCTGAGGCTTTAATTAATCAGGTTTTGTCAGTTTACCATCATCTCAAGCAAAAGCCAGAAAACGTGTTGTTGTCGGGTGCCTTCACGTCTCTCCTGACTCATGACCCCCCCGTGTGTTATAGAGTGGGCCTGCCCCTACAGACTTTTCTTGGCTGCAATCTTTATGGATGCAGATCACCAGGTCTTTCTCCTGTGGAGCTGCTGGGTGGGTTTGAACTGCCAACCTTTCAGTCAGCAGCTGAGTGCTTAACCACTGTGCCACCAGGGCTGCTGAGAAAACTTCATAGTAGAAGGGATAAGCAATTTTTTTTTTTTTGCTCTGAATTAACAGAAGATTGAAAGCTGTAAAGAGGTAGCTTAGAAGCTTAAAATTGAGCATTGCTATGTGCTTAGACTTCATCAGTTTGAAAATAAGGATGCTTCACTGTGATTTAAAAGCAGAAATAAAAACTTTAATTTTAAGAAACTGTCACTGAATGTGTTTTTGAGAGTTGACATATGGCTTCATCTTCAGCATCTCGATAACTGTGCCTCTAAGGGTTGTCTGGATAGATAGATAGTCACTGCTGTTTGACTGTAATGATTTTTCAAGTATTGACTATCAGTATTATATGATGTGATTAGTTATGTGAAAGAAAGGCATACTCTGAGATTAGGAAATGGGTCCTATGTTCAAACATCTAATGCATTTGGGCCTTACATTTTTCCGTGAGTTAGAACCTTTAGAAAGATAAAACCAACGCTGTCACAAATACACAAATGACTGTCAGTGACCCAGCAATAAAACATTTTGAATTAAGAGCGAACTCACCTTGAAAAAATTTCACAGTGCTTGTCAGCAGCTCAGCTTCCCAAAGAGAGATGCTGTTGACCGATTGGAAGACTGGTTTGGTAGAGAAATTTAATACCATTATTAAAATGCTATCATTTCATTTAACTGTCACACCAACTATAAAGCATAGGTTGTATTATCCTGTTTACTAAATGAAGAACTCAAGAGAAAACAAGACTAGGTGGCTTGTAGTCTCAGACAACTGGCCAGGGGCAGAACTGGGGCTTGAACCTACCAACTCCAAATGGTTCCATTAGACCTCACTACAGTTGTACCAAAAATACTGTAGGCAATTTGAAAACAATGATTATTTTTAACATCAATGTTCCCTCTTGTACCAAATACTACTCTAGGAGTGGATGGTTTGATTTTCCCAACTGCCGTCACTACTTTCTAGAGGTGTGTAGGTTGCTATAGCAAACGAAAGCCAAGATATGAAAGTATAACAACCCACTGTCTGACGTCTTGTGCTCTCAGACTAAAGTTCTCTCAAGAACTGTGAAGTGTCAAGTTAGCCTGCCACAGTTTCCTGGAGGCTGGTAGAAGACATAAGACTTCTAGTTCAGAGACAAAGACTGGTTATTATTCAAGGGAGTAGCAGTAGCCAGAGTATCGGCATTTTTGGCGCCAGTTCCCCAAGCCACAATTCCTACAGCTGATAGAAAGAGGGATAGAAACTCCTTTACTTGTAGTGGGCTGCATTCCAGGAGGGAACTCTGAGTTTAGAAAACCCAAATCTTTTGTAGTGGGTAGTAAGCATGCCTGCCCTTTGCTCTGGAGGGAGGCCCTATTTCTATCTTCCAAATTTGTTCACTATACGTGCAGACATCTTTGAAAAGATAGTCCAGGACAAAGCGCGGTTAGGTAGCTTCCAGGACATGCTGAAAAACAAGAGGTCCTTGGAGAATTGTCTCCTAATACATAGAGCTCTTTACATGTTTGTATGATCAAGCCCGTCCTAACTTCTGCAGCTTCATATACAACAACCTCACTCGCTGTTCTTCAGGTACTCTGGTCCTTTGTCAGCTCCTGAGGCAGAACTGACTCGACAGCAATGGGTTGACTCATGCCATGCTTCTTTCCTTCAGAGTCCTGCCACATGGTTTCTCTTTGCCCAGAAATGACCAGCCTCCACCCTCAACTTCTTCTCATTTTCGAGGTCTCAGTTTTAACCTCATTTTGTCATGGAAAACTCTGGCCTTTCACCAGCTCCCCGACACCTTGAACGGTCTAAGATTTTATGTTATTGTAAAGAGCCGCCTTCTCAAAGTAGAGTCAACCTTAATGATGCAGATGTAGTAATGCCTACTACTAATGACCTTCACCTGCTGACGTGGCATGACTCAAAACGAAAAGTAACAGCAGCAAATATCCATTAGTAATCAGAAAGTGAAACGAACAAAGTATGAATCGGGAAAAACGGGAGTTCATAAGCCCCCAATGCGATGGATTGACACAATAGCTATAAGAATGGATTCAAACATATCAGCAATATTGAATATGGCACAGGGCCAGGAAACATTTCATTCTGTTATGCATAAGGTCACCATGAGTCAGAGCTGACTCAATGGCAACAACAGCAACAAAGCTAACAAGTAATCCTGCCACAGCTTCATAGATACTGGCAGAAGACAAGAGGTTCCTGGGTCAGAGAGGTATTTATTACTCACAGCACAACAGATACCAGAGCTTCGCATTCTCATCAGTTCCCCATGTTCTTAAAGTATCACAGGGGTGATGCACGGAAGCTCAGATGGATGCTAAACGCACAGTGGGTTGTGTCACAGCTGAGGAACACCAGCTTAAGAAAACCCAATCGTCTAAAGAAGATTGTTATAAAACTTTACCCTGGAGGGAGACAGTACTTTTATCATACTGGCCAGGAAACAAATCTTCCCTATGCCCCAGCGGGAGGTACTATTTCTGTCTTCCGAGGTTGTTTCTTATATAAACATCCTTGAAAAGGTAGTGTGGAACAAAAACAGATGCAAGAGGTGCAGAAACATAGAAGACCCTCGGAGAATGCACCGTGCCCCCAAAACTCATCTAGGTTATGATAGTTTTCCTCATTGCAAAATTTTTATAAAATTCTGTTCTTTCTTGATAGCATTTATTAGAATTATATCTAATGGACTATTAGTGTAATTTTTCAATTTCTGTCTTTCCCACTAGATTTTAAGTTCCATGTAGTCAGAGACTCTATATTGTATCCTAAACACCTAACTGTACAATGCATGCGAGAGACGTTCTATCGAAGCTTGCTGAATGATGAGTGAACATGATCGGGTCCTCCATCGTGGCTTGGAACCTCCTTCAGGAAGCCTTCCCAGACTGGCTGGTTATGGGCGTGGTATTCTATAAGCTCCTGTCATAGCCTGTGTCTGCTCCTATTCCAGCACTCACAGCACAACTGGAATGATGTCTTAGATTCTCTGGGTTGTTTATTAGACCCTGAGCTTCTCCACAGCAGAGTCAGATTTCTTCCCTGTGGCTAGAACAATGCCTTGCACAGAGTAGCTGCTTAATGAATCTGTACTTCTGTCTGTGCAGATCTTAGTTTCACATTAGGGCCGTCTCGTACAGTAAACTTCTTTTGCGGCTCATTTACTAATGTCCTGAGAGAAAAGGGATAAGTGGGTAAATATCAAAAATTACACCATTTTGATTCCGTGCTTAGCCGAAAGTAGAAAAGTGGGTAGTTTATTTGGACGGCAGCAGTTACTGGAATTGGGATTACCAAACCTTAACCAAATAAACAAGATCGACAGTTTAAGCTGCTTTATTTTTCTTATATATATGACACTTTTAGAGTAAAAATTCCCACCGTGGTGTTTGGAATATTAAATTCAAACTGCTCATATTTCAATGAGTGGCAGCGTAGCTTGGGTGAAAGTGCTCGGCTTCTGAATCAGAAAAACCAGATTGCAGCCCTTCGGTGGTGCAAGTGGTAATGTTCTCAGCTGCTAACCAAAAGGCTGGAGGTTTTAGTCCACCCAGAGGCACCTTGAAAGAAAGGTCTGGTGATCTACTTCCAAAAAAATCAGCCACGGAAAACCCAATGGAGTACAACTCTACTCTCACATGTCATGAGTCAAAATCGATTGAAGGTAACAGGTTTGGTTTTTTGGTTTAATCTTGGCTTCTTGTCGTTGTTATCGTTATATGCCATCGAGTCGATTCCAACTCATAGTGACCCTATAGGACAGTATAGAACTGCTCCATAGGATTTCCAAGGCGGTAATCTTCGTGGAAGCAGATTGCACATCTTTCTCCCACGGAGTGGCTGGTGGATTCGAACTGCCAACTTTTTGGTTAGCAGCCCAGCACTTAACCACTGCGCCACCAAGTCTCCTTAATCTCGGCTTCTTGTTGTGTGCCATCGAGTCGATTCTGACTCATAGTGACCCTATAGGGACAGAGGAGACCTGTCCCATGGGGTTTCCAAGGAGTGGCTGGTGGATTCGAACTGCTGACCTTTAGATTAGCAGCCTGAGCTCTTAAAAACCTTGCCACAGGGCTCAGTCATTATGAATTCAGGCAAGTTACTATAGCTCTCCTGTTTTCTCAGTTCAAAAACGGCAATTGTTATATCTATGTCATTGTGCCAGGAAATGGACTTTTGTCAATTTTTTGGAAAGTCAACATCTATGATCCTTTTTTTTTTTTTAATGTTTAGGGGAATTCTCCATTCTATAAGGTTTTTTTGTGGGGGGAGGGAGGTGACAAATACCTTCTTCCCCAACAGAGCTGGAGGTGACCTTTATACTATGGCTCAGGCAGGTGACAAAGGATCTGCAGTGAGATCCATCTACTCCAGCTTTTGACTCTGGGCGACACCACAGCGGAGCTCAGTCCCTGTGTCTCCCTCTGTCTCTCTCTCTCTCCCTCTGTCTCTATCTCTGTCTCTCCCTCTGTCTCTATCTCTGTCTCCATCTCTGTCTCCATCTCTGTCTCTATCTCTGTCTCCATCTCTGTCTCTCCCTCTGTCTCTATCTCTGTCTCCATCTCTGTCTCTATCTCTGTCTCCATCTCTGTCTCTCTTCCTCCTTTCTGTCAGCATGGGCAGTACCCATGATTGCAAGGCTTAGTTCTTGGCACAGGAATGATAGCAAGCGCAGGGTCCTGGGCTCGATGGTGGCAATCACCTTTTCCTTGTCACACCACTCCTGCAGCATGATTTCGGGCGTTGTTCCTGGAAGCTCAGCCTCGAGCCCAGCTCCCCAGCCCTCTCGGAGATTCTGGGAACTGCCCGTTATCTTTAATCTCATATTCTGCCCAGTCATCAGAGTCAGCTTCTGTTGCTTAGCTCTGTAGTCCTCAAGTGGTATAGTTCCTAGCAGACGTTCAGGGCCCAGCCTGTGTCCAGTGGGTTTGGCAAATGAGAGTCAGGCCCATCAGCTCAGGTCCAGGTTGAGTAGAGAAGCTCCATCAAGTCCTGGGTCCAGAGCCTTCAGCACCGGATGCCGTGAGCACTGCACACTTCAGGTTCAGAAAGGTGAGAACAAGGCGATCCAAACATATACTCCCTCCCTTGGACTTTGCTGTTTCAGGTATTTGGTCTGACTTAATGCGGAGCCTAGGGTTTTATTTAGAGGGAGGAGAAGGCAGCATGGGGAGTGTGGGTCCCCCTGGAAGGGGTTGGAGCAGCTTATTACTTAGGTCTCTGTTTCCTGCTCCTGACAGGGACCCTGCAAACGCAGTGTGCATAGTGCTCCCTTTCCGTCTCTCCCCAGGCACACAAGCGGGAACAATTTGCTACTGTCCTGCAGCTTGGGATCACTGAGTATCCGAGCCTGAACGTGCGTAAGCTGAGAGGAAGCGTTAAAGAGATGAGAGCAGCTTTAAAGACCTGCCCCCTTGGGGTCCGAACGGTTGACAGACGTGAGTGCTGAGCAGAATGTCCTGCAGTCGGGGATTTGTGTGTGCTTTGATGTATTGCCAGAGCTGTTTGTAGGGTTTATCATTGTTGTGATGTCGGCCCGAAGCCTTTGCTTGGCATGGGTCAGTTCCCAGGCCCTCCTGCCAGGGGCTTGGGTGGTTAGCGCTGTCTCCCAGCATTCCGAGGCAGCTTTGTCACGGAAGTGCCTCAATGCGCCCTGAAGTCATTGCTTCTCCCTGCCCCATTTTTGCTCAGGCTCTTTCAACTCTCCTGACAATCCTTTGTCAAAACCGTTCTGTTGTTGGGGAGTGAGGTTCTTCTCCTCCTGCCTGGAATTCTAATAAAAGCGAAAGGTGTTTAACAGAACATCAAGGAAGTCTTGCTCAACAGAATCTCACAGAAGTCTTCAGGCATGTAGTTAGCATCTCCGGCGAGTGTCAAACAATGATGTCTACCATTGACAGACCCCTAACTTGATTAGCGAGGGAGTCCTGGTGGCACAGTGGTTAAGAGCTCACCTGCTGACCTAAAGGTTGGCAGTTCAAATCCACCAGTCACTCCTCAAAAACCCTACGGGGCAGTTCTACTCTGTCCTGTAGGGTCACTATGAGTTGGAATTGACTCATTGGCAACAATTTTGGTTTTCTTCTTAACTCAATTAGCAGAGTCTCTAGGTGGTGCAAACAGCTGATGTGCTCGGCTGCTAACCGAAAGATTGGAGGCTCGAGTCTACTGAAAGGCACCTCAGAAGAAAGGCCTGGCAATCTGTTTTTGAAAAATCTGCCATTGGAAACCATAGGGAGCACAGTTTTACTCAGACACACAGGGGATTGCCATGAGTTGGAATCGACTTGTTGGCAGGTGGTATTAGTTGGGACACCTGAATAGCATGGGTGCCTTATTCTGCTTGTGAACGAGGGGGCTCCTCTGCGGGTCCTCCATCAACATCATGCTCCCTCAGAAGGTCTTCTAGTTCCTGGTCCAACAGGTATAGTTTAGATACTTCTCCCTATCTGGATGTTCAGTCATGGACATCACAGCTGCCTGAAGAGTTCATTCAAGGAGGGAGGATTCTTCTTTCTTATGGCTGTAACACTGGACTGCCCACTTCCTTTGTTCCTTCTGGAAAAATGCATCTCCTACTCCTTCAACCAGAGTTCCTTGTCTTAATCAGCAGAACTTTGTGCATACAAGGTCATAAACTTTAACTGGGTGTTTGAAACTTATTTTACAAGCTGATACTGATTCTAATTTAGCTGCAAGTAAGTTCCTACCCATTTCTCCCTCAAATTTTATTGCTGTTTCCCTAAAAGAGACAACTGGGATTAAAGAGAAGACTCCAGGGTTTGGAACCAGACAACCTGGATTGGGTTCCCAGCTCTGCTTCTTATGAGCTTGCCCACATGGACTTGATTAATTTCTCTGAGCCTCAGTATTTTCATACCAAAAAATGGGGATAATATTTTCTACCCCACAGGATTGCTTTCAGGATTAAATGAAAAAATGATTGGAAATCGCTCAACATGTCACAGGCACTCAAGAAATATGAGTTTCCTTCTCTTCGTGTTTGAAAATGATTGCTTCAATTTATCATCCTTAGGGATGACTCTACCATCTCTTTTCTGTATGTGTCATGCCAAACAAAATAGAGTTGAATGATGTACAGAACACTTCAGCAGTACTGCTCAGTAAAAAGCAAATGAGAGCGGTTAATTAACTAGATTCCCTTTTAGCCCTGTTTGTTTGCAGGACACAACAAGTCGAAGGAACTAGGAAACAATTGTCATAATACCTGAAGTGAAAAGGGAATTTCATGGCATGCATCGTGGGCCTATGTATGGAATGTTCTCAGTCACATGCCCATCATTTTCCTGTAATAACCAGTAAATGGTTTGTATAGTTTCTCTGAACATACCTAGACACTTAATTACCAAAGAGAGATGAAATTATTAGACCTCATGTTTGAGTGAGCTAGAAGATTCTGATGATCAGAAGATTCCAATTTTTTTTTTTTTTATTGTACTTCAGGTGAAGGCTTACAGAACAAATAGTTACTCATGAAACAGTAGTACACATATTGTTTTAGGACATTGGTTAACAACCCCACAACATGTCAACTCTAAGTTCTCAAACTTTTATTGGGGGGAAAATACACATAGCCAAAGACACACCATTTCAAAAATTTCTACATGCAGAGTTCAGTGACATTGACTATGCTCTTCCAATTGTGCTGTTATTCTTACTTAAGATGAAGGCTTATAGAACAAAATAATTTCTCATTTAACAGTTACTACAAATGTTTCCCTATGACAATGGTTAACAATCTCACAACACATCAACAATATCCTTACTCAGCCTTGGGTTCCCTATCACCAGCTTCCTTGTCCCCTTCTGCCTTCTGGCCCTTGTCACTGGACTCTTGTACGTCGTTAGTCTCATTTGGTTTTACGGGGCTGTCCACTCCCAGGCTGAATGGTGAACTTCAGAGATAAGTTCAGCACCGAGCTAAAAGTGTGTCTGGGGGCCATACTCTCGGGGTTTCTCCAGTCCCCTTTAGGCCAGTAAATCTGGTCTTTTTTGTGTGAGTTAAAATTATGTTCTACATCCTTCTCCAGCTCTGTCCAGAGTCCTCTCTTGTGATCCTGTTCAGAGCAGTCAGTGGTGGTAGTCGGGCACCATCTAGCTGTACTGGACTCAGTCCGGTGGAGGCCTTGGTAGCTGTGGACAATTAGTCCTT
>NW_004444123.1:1221177-1275282 GCF_000243295.1 Trichechus manatus latirostris | reverse complement strand
AAAAAACAGAAAAAAAAAAAGCCAACGAGAAAAGAAATGCCCTTAGCGATCCCTATGCACGCCTGTGCAAGCCGAGGGGAAGTATCGTTGTCACGCAGCACCACCTGGCAAGAAAGGGCTCCCAACTCAAGAAAAGGAAAAGAAAACAAACAAACAATCTAAAACAAACAATCGAACAAAAGCCCTGGGATCCCACCAGCGTGGCAGCCCAGACCAGGAAGCAGCTCCACACTCGAACGGAGCTCCGCAGCCCCTCAGTAAGAGGTAAAGATGGTGCATGGAGCCAGTTATTTGAGTGAAAGGAGGGGGAGAATGTGAGAGGTAAGGAAGAAATCAATACAGGCAGAAAGAAAAAGCAACGCTATCAGCCAACAAATGGCACTCAGAGAGGCAGCTAGTGCAGGCTGGTGTTTCTCGGGCAAAAGCCTGTGTCCGTGGGAAGCAGAGGGGGCCAAGAGTGGGTGAAGAAGAGTAGGGAGTGGGAAAGCGTATATCACAAATTACTGGAGCTCTGCAGCCCCTCAGGAAGAAGCAAAGATGGGGCACAGAGCCAGGTATTTGAGCAAAAGGAGGGGGAGGTGGTGAGAGGTAAGGAAGGAATCAAAAAAAGCGGAAAAAAGCAACACCAGCAGCCAACAAATGGCACTCAGAGAGCCGGCCGGTTCGGGCGTGTGGCATCCAAGCAGCCGGTGATTCCCAGTCAAGAGATTGTGGCCGCGGGAAGCAGAGGAGGCTGAGTTGGGGTGAAGAAGGGTGGGGGGTGGGAAAGCGTATATCGCAAATTACCGGTTGTTTTATCTCTCGCTGGGCGCTCCGTGAGGCTGCTTTCTCGTCCCCCCTGTTTGCTGGTCTCTGATACGAGTCGAAGATAGTGGATCAACACTGCATTAGCTGGTAGGGGACCTCTGCATGAATCTCTCCTCGCTCTCCGTTCTCTGTCAGTTTTCTCACTCCATTTGGTGCTTGGCTGAGTTCTTTATCTCTTCCTTTGTTGTTTTAGGGTTTCAGGATTGTTGTATTCATTGTTCGGCTTAGTTTTTCGGATCTTTGCTGTGGAGGGACGGCGTGGTGCTTCTGCCTAGAGCGTCATTTTGCCGGAACTCTGATTCCAATTTTTTGAACCTTCTGTTAAAGAAGCTTTTGTTAAATAAACATCCATTTAGCAGTTGTAGCCACTGCTTCATTTAGAACATGGCAATCAGTGTCCAAAGGTGGATTTTGACTCTTGGATAATTAATTTCAGGGCCACATTAGAAAACATCCAGAAGCTTCCAATCAGGGAGTAACAACTAATTACATCCAAGAATCCATAAAAACTTTTAGCCTCATTGAACCTCCAACTTTCTGATTTAAATTAGAACACTAATATTTAGTTATAATTTCCAGTGAGTTGGAATTAAAATATGAAGAAAAAGAAGGTAATTGGTGACAAAACAAAATTATTTCAGCACAATAACTGATGAATTGATACACTATTATTTTTGATTCAGAAGAGAGTCAATTTATATGTAAATTATAGTCACAAGTCTTCTTTTTTCTGAAATAGCAGGACTTCATTAGGGTTTGTCTATTATGCTTTCCAATGGATTGGCAAAACATTAATAAGAGACCAAAGTTTTGCCTCAGTGTTTAACATGTTTAGTAACAATTCCACTTTATATGTAGTCTCAGTGGAAAACATCCATTCCTCATATGCTCTGATCCTGTTATTAGGCTGGTTCTGGGGTATGGTTCTTAATTCTGTATCCTGCTGACTTTACCTGGTGGATCCTGGGGAGACTGATTCACCTACAGCTCATTCTTGACTGTTCAGGTCCAAGCATCGTACTTACTGACTTTAGTAAAGAAAATCTGCAAGTGACACCAATCCATATTTTGGTTTGCTGTCACTTCTGTGGTTTTCTTTGTGCTTAGCAGAGTGTCTTGTGTTAGATCCAGGGATGGCTAACACTGCCTGGCTCCAATATTTGAAGACCGGAGTTAGTAACAAGGAATAATTGGTTGGTAAAAGACTCAGAAGCCTAGTAGAAACTTAAAAGTGATTTCATTTCCTATTTTACTACCTTTCATTCCTCCTCCCCATCCTCTGGTGGAGATAGGAGGAAGGAGGAGAAGGAGAAAATGGCCAGGGCTGCATGAGCATTGAACCATCAATGTCTACCTAGTAGAGGGTTAACTAGCAATTATAGACATCTTGCCAAATTTTGCCAAGGAGATTCTACCAGCCTTTCAGATAAAAACGCCTTTGCCACCAACCTTCATATACTAGAAAAGCTATTTGGACTACGGCTGTCTTAGAAATGACTAGAGACAGTGAACAGGGCTATACAAGGATGGCTGAATTAAAGCACCTTGAACACAGTCTTGCAACTTGCTTAAACATTTGTGCCAAGAAGACAGGAATCTGAAGGCTCTACACTCACTGCTGTTGGTATCGAGATGGACTCCAGAGGATTAGCTTAACTAAATGTTTCAGATGACTAGTCATTTTTGGCTCTTAAACACCCAGCTAGGGTCTTCTTTTTGTGAGGGTCTCTTCCCAAACTCAGGCAGGCAACGAGTAACCAGAAACAGAATCTTAATGAAGAAGCCAAACCTGAAAAGCTGCCATCTTGAAAAGTAGCAAATTAGATCCAAGTTGGGCAGCAGAATAGAAGCCCTGGTGGCGCAAAGGTTAAGCACTCAGCTGCTAACCAAAATGTTGGTGGTTTGAACCCACCAGCCACTCCTCGGAAGGAAGATGTGGCAGTCGGCTTCCACATCTCTGAGATTACAGCCTTGGAAACCCTGTGGGACGGTCGTACTCTGTTCTATAGGGTTGCTATGAGTTGAAATTGATTCGACGGCAATGGGCTTGTTTGTTTTTCGGTCAGCAGAAAGTAAAAATGCCCATGTCAATTGTACTTTAATTAGAGAGTTTTATGTCATGATTCTGAACGTGAGGCATCTTTTTCTGTTGGATTCGTGGGATTCATAGCAGTGGAAACTTTAAGCATCCCAGATATACTGGGAAGAACTAAGACATGGACAATGAAAATGATAAAGGAGCCAGAAGAGCTGATTTATGGGGGAGATGAAAAGAAGTTAACATGGATGGCTTGGCTAAGTGAAGAACATAGCTCTTCTGATTAATAACGATGTCTTCTTGAAGTGTGTAAGAACTAAGAAAAAAATCCGTGAGTTTTCGGGTGTGGAAACATGAATAATGGAATCAATTAAGTACAGGAAAAGAGGCTGAATATAAAATATAAAACATCTCTTTCTGGATTTTTCAGATACGCCTCTCAAGGTACTTTCAATATAAAATATTGTCTAATAAAAATGGGTGAGTTCTTAATATTTCCAAGCTTTTTTCTTCAAACAAAAGAGACAAAAGCTCCAAGCGCTTTACAAAGTACATTTCGTTTGAGAGGCACAGAGAGGTTGTATTCCGGGCCCACGGTCTTCAGGACAAAGTAGCTTAAATCTAACGCGCTTGAGCATAATGCCTCAGAACGGGTTCTAGTTTTTCTCTGCTAAGTTTGTCTCGCGCCTCTGGGAAACAGAGAAAGACAGCGCCCAGGGTGTGGACGCCCGCTTGTTCAGGACCGCCTGAACACACAGTCACATCTTACGAGGCATCTAGTTTTATTCAGAAGTTGGAAAAGTCCGGGGCTACAAAAAGATTACTTAAATGTCAACAAGGTTATGTTAGGCCTTGACTGCCAAGGCAGAGACCACAAGTCCACCTGAGGTGGAGGTGGGGGGCTTGGGGATTCCAGGCAGGATGACACAGTGGTTAAATACCTGGACTTGGGTGCTGGTCAACCCTGGTTGGTCATTCCGGGTGAGCACTTACTACTTGTTTAACCTGGGGCAAGTGCCTAATCTTCCTAAACCTCTGTTTTCTTTTCTGTGGAACGGGGCAGCTCCTAGGGTTACTGGGAGGGTTAAATCAAAGGCCACATCTAAAGAGCTCAGCACAGTGCCTGATTTGTAGTAAGTGCCCAGTGAGTCTAGGTAATTATTGTTATTGCTGTTTCTCTGCCCTCTGCCCTGATTATCTCCTACACCACTTGGCTCCTTCCACTGGGGAGGGTCAGGGACGGGTCCCTACAGGGAGAGGTGGGGGAGGAGGGGGGAAGACACCATTATTGTTCCACCAGAAAGCACGGGTTGTTTCACGTCTCTGTAGGTTCTAAGCTATAGCTTATACTAAAATTTGAAAACTCTGACACATCTAAATTATATTTTAATAGACATTCAGTTTTCTTATATTTTATTATGTGCAATACCTACCCTGTTTATTTCTCTTTTTCCCTGAGTCTTAATTTTTTAGTTTAATTTGTGTTCTTCTTACTGATTTTTGAAATTCTAATTGATAGTTTCATTATGATTTTGTGGTTCCTGGTCTCGTTATAAAAACCGGTTGCTCTCAAGTTGATTCCGACTCGTGAAGACCCTGCACGTGCCAGAGTAGAACTGTGCTTCACAGGGCTTTTAATGGCTGATGTTTTCTTCTGAAGCAGATCACCAGCCCTTTCTTCTTGAGTGCCTCCAGGTAGACTCCAACCTCCAACCTTTTAATTAGCAGCCAAGTGTGTTAACCATTTATACCACCCAGGGACTCCATTACAAGCCATCTCAAATCCTTTGTGGAAGAAGACAGGATATAATCAAATAATATATACATATTTGAAAAACTTATGAAATAATGTATGTTATTTAGGAATATATACTCAAGTCATTAAAGAAATTCGTGTCAATGAAAATTGCAAAGCAAGAATGCTGATTACCCCTAGGGGAGAGAGAGGGGAGTTTGAGGAGGAGAATCCAGAGGGCTTTAGCTATCCTGGTAATGTCTGGAATGGATCTAGGGAGATCAGTGGGGTGTAGGCTTGTGTAAAATGACATAATCTCTGCTCTGCCTGATCCTGAGAAAATTGGAGTAAAGACTGAAGAAGAAGTCTGATAAGAGAAATGAAGGTGCCGAGAACTCTAAGCACAGTGGGCTTCACTGAACATGTTGCTTGTGACTTGGTTCTCTGCTCCTGAGTTTGTACCTTCTGTTCCTTGCTGGTCTGAATATTTTCTGTCATTATGTTATTTTCTGGGAACGGGTTGTACATACAAGGGTTCTATTAACAGCTTTGACATCTAAAGTTCTCCACACCACATGTTTTACAAGCATCATCTAATCCATTCATTCCTTGAATTCCTTTATTCACTCATCCTGAAATCTTTGTGGATTCTCTACTCACAATCAGAACAGAATCTGCTAAATTGAAAGCCCACCCTCTCCAGGACATGAGGCCAGGGAATGGACTGGCTGAGCTGGCCTGCCTGGGTTGTGAGGACGTGGCTCTGAGCTAGGAAAGCCTGGAAGAGGAACAAATGGAAATCAGGAAATAAAGATCTCGGGTGAAGCAGATATGGGCCGGGAAGAGAGATCAAGAACACAAGATGGAAGCAGTCTGTCAAGCCAAGTTGGATACGCGGGCCAAGGGAATTAAGTCTGGTAAACCAGCAAACATCAGAAGTCTGAGGGAAATGAGGAAGTCAGCTGAGGAAACTGAAGCTTAGAGAGCGTACGTTATGTGCTCGTGGCCACATAGATGGTGACCGGCAGAGCTGGCCTCAACTCTGGCTCCATCTTATACCAGAGCTGCTGTCCATGACCACTGTATTATTAACTATGGGCAGATTTCCTAAGGATTCCTGGTGGTTCAATGGTTAAATGCTCGTCTGTTAACTGAAAGTTTGGTTGTTTGAATCCTCCCAGTGTTTTTGTGGGAAAAAGACCTAGCAATCTGCTTCCATAAACATTACAGTCAAGAAAACCCCCTGGGGCAGTTCTATAAGTAGAAGTTGACTCAATGACACCCAACAACACCAATTTCGTGGCTACTTTTATTCGGTTTACTCAGGTGTAGATTCCTTCACCTGTCTACAGAAACCTAGTTTCTATCTCAAGCTCCTACTGTGTTGATGCAGACGTTTTAATTGAGTCGTTACCAGGGAACCTCAGTCAAACGGACGTTGCCCGTCATTCCAGGATCGAGGTCATCTGTGCCTGTTTTTTCTTTGGCGTTAATGTTTGCTCTGAAGACTGAAAATGCTGAAGAGATGTTTATTCCGTGATTTGGCGTTGTCTTGGTCACCTGCTGGAGTCCAGTCATCTGCCCTCTGGCCTGTCCCCACCGTAACGGCACTTGTGGCATTACAACAGCATTCTCAGCGGAACCCCTGCAGGGCTGGCCACTTTGCCTGCCGTGTGCCTGCTGGAATTCCCCTGCAGCCAACGGCTGTGCCCAGCCTGGGGAGGCCTCTGGGGCTCGGGGAATCTCTGGGGTCTCCTTTCTGCTCCTGGTGGTCACATCACGTTGGCACAGTGAACTGCTTTTCAGGGACTTCTCCTTAAAATTGAGGCCCAGATTCCCCCAACTTTGGGTGCAAAAACTGAATTAGACAGCTGAGGGCGTTTTAGAGTCCCATTGGGGCTGAGCCTGAGGAATGAGCTGGTAGGACACGGTCTCCCTGAGTACCTGTTCGTGGTTAGCGCTCACGGTTTGTCTCTGCTCTTGTTTTCAGGATCTCTTCTTCCCCCTGCCTAGACTGCCGCGGGGGCGGAGAGCTGAATCGAGGTGACAGCATCTACTTCCTAATCCTTCCGTCTTATCTGCGGATCTGGAATTTGTGAACTTACTTGCCCAGTTGTTCCCTATGAAACTCCCCTAATGCAAAAAGGCCTCTAGGCTTCGGGCCTAAGTGGGGGAGGATCATTTCCGTGGAGGGGGGAGGGGGGAGCAGTGAAACAACAGCACCAATTTGTGTTTGCACGGTATTTTCTAACTTCAGTGAAATCATCACACCTTTTCAGAGGTGTCTTTCTGCGGGACAGTCTCCTAGGATTTATAGATTGTTCTGTAGACGTGGATGGTGTTGACAAGTTGCTCGAAATACTTAGGACTTCACATCTTCAGCAAGAGTTACTGAATTTGCTGCTCTGCTATTGCTTCGGGAATCCTGACATTTAAGACAGATTAAAAGGAATAACTATGTAAATTATAAAATTACCAAGCACTGTGGCAGTTCACGAAATACCCAAGCCAAGTCTATCTTAGCGCAGGTATTGCAAATTCGAGAGTAGGGATGATTTGGTGTTGACGTAGGATGCTGGTTAGGTGGGCTTATACGATTCACACCATCAATCGTTGCTGTATCACAAGAAAATGTCCTGTTACAACAATCTTCAAGGAATTGTCCAGATTCTTTTGTTACACTGAACTCTTTTTATCCTGAACTCCTCCCTCATCTCTGCATCTAAGCAGGAACCAGATTCTATCTCCCAAATATCTGCCATGGCTTTCCATCCCATTATTACTGCCCTAGTTCAGGCCCTTACCGTCTCTTTTCTAGAATATTCTAAGAGCCTCCAGGTTCTTTCTGCCTCATTCAGTCCATATTCTGCTTACACCAGGTATTTATGAAATACCAGCCTGATCTTTACTCCCTGCATTAAAATCTTCGCTGCACAAAGGCACTTTGCAATCTGCCTCCAATCCAGGTGAGCATTCATTCATTCACTCATTCAACAGGTTTTTATTGGTTGCTTTATGGAAGTATGTCCAATACAAACCTGCAATTTCTGCTCTGGTGGGGCTAGGGGTGTGTGTGAGGAGTAGGCAAGGAGAAAGATAAGGAAAGAAACCATTACACAAGCTGTCATCGACTTGACAGCAATGGGTTACGGGTCATGGGAATATGCAGAAGGCAGAGTGGAAGTGTTGGCCACATCCTTCTCGGGAGTTAGGAAATGCCCGTCTTCTATTACTGCTTGCCCTCCTTCCCCAACTCACTCTGTAATTCAGCTGTTACATAAGCACAATCTTTCACCTGTGCTAGATTATGAGATTTTTTTTAAATAACAGAACATTTTCTTGTGTACAATTCGGTTACTATTCACGTTCCCAGTGTTGTGCAACCATCACCACCGTCTCTTTCCAAATTATTTCACCAGTATTAACAGAAACATAGTGACCCCTAAGCAATGCTTTCCCCTTCCCCCTTCCCTCCCACACTTGGTGACCACTAATACTTTGGTCTCTATGCATTTGTCTATTCTGTGGTTGTTAGATGCCCTGTAGTTGGTTCCGACTCATAGTGACCCTATGTACAATGGAACAAAGCACTGCCGGGTCCTGTGACTTCCTCATAATTATTGCTATGTTTGAGCCAATCTTTGCAGCCACTGTGTTAGTCTATCTTGTTGAAGGTCTTCCTCTTTTTCGCTGACCCTCTACTTTATCAAGCATGATGCCCTCTCCAGGGACTGGTCCCTCTTTATAACATGTCCAAAGTATGTGAGATGAAGTCTCACCATCCTTGCTTCTAAGGAGCATTCAGGCTGTACTTCTTCCAAGACAGATTTGTTCATTCTTTTGGCAGTCCATGGTATATTCAATATTCTTTGCCCACACCATAATTCAAAGGTGTCAATTATTTTTTGGTCTTCCTAATTCATTGTCCAGCTTTCACATGCATAGGAGGCAACTGAAAACACCATGGCTTGAGTCAGACACTTTAAAGAGGTCTTTTACAGCAGATTTGCCCAATGCAATGCATCTTTTGATTTCTTGACTGCTACTTCCATGGGTGTTGATTGTGGATCCAAGTAAAATGACATCCTTGACAACTTCAATCTTTTCTCCACTTATTGCCATGTTGCTTACTGGTCCAGTTGTGAGGATTTTTGTTTTCTATATGTTGAGGTGTAATCCATATTGAAGTCTGTGGTCTTTGATCTTCATCAGTAAGTGTTTCAAGTCCTCTTCACTTTCAGCAAGCAAGGTTGTGTCTCCTGCATAATTGCATAATGAGTCTTCCTACAATCCTGATGCCCCTGTAGTCCAGCTTCACGGATGATTTGCTCAGCATACAAATTGAATAGGTATGGTGAAAGGATGCAATTCTGACATCCACCTTTCTTGACTTTAAACCACGCAGTATGCCCTAGTTCTATTCGAGTGACTGCCTCTTAATCCTTGTACAGGTTCCTCATGAGCACAATTAAATGTTCTGGAATTCCCATTCTTCTCAATGTTATCCATAATTTGTTATGATCCACACAGTCAAATGCCTTTGCATAGTCAATAAAACACAGGTAAACATCTTTCTGGTATTCTCTGTTTTCAGCTGGGATCCATCTGACACAGCGATGGTATCCCTGGTTCCACGTCCTCTTCTGAATCCGGCCTGAATTTCTGGCCGTTCACTGTCAGTTTACCGCTGCAGCTGCTTTTGAATGATCTTCAGCAAAATTTTACTTGTGTGTTATATTAATGATATTGTTCCATATTTTCCACATTTGGCTGGATCACCTTTCTTGGGAATAGGCATAAATATGGATCTCTTTCAGTCAGTAGACCAGGTAGCTGTCTTCCACATTTCTTGGAGTAGACAAGTGAGCACTTCCAGCACTGCATCTGTTTGTTGAAACATCTCAATTGGTATTCCATCAATTCCTGGAGCCTTGTTTTTCACCAGTGCCTTCAGTGCAGCTTGGATGTTTTCCTTCAGTACCATCGGTCCCTGATCACACGCTACTTCCTAAAATTGTTGAATGTTGACCAATTCTTTTTGATACAGTGACTTTGTGTATTCCTTCCATCTTCTTTTGATACCTCCTGCGTCGTTTAATATTTTTCCCATTGAATCCTTCAATACTGAAACTCGAGGCTTGAAGTTTTTCTTCAGTTCTTTCAGCTTGAGAAATGTGAAGCGTGTTCTTCCCTTTTGGTTTTCTATCTCCAGGTATTTGCACATGTCATTATAATACTTTACTTGTCTATTCTAGATTATTTCATATAAGTGGGATCATATAGTATTCGTCCTTTTGTGTCTGACTTATTTTAGTTAGCATAATATTCTAGAGGTTCACCCATGTTGTAGCATGTATCAGAACTTCATTTCTCTTTGTGGAGGAATAATATTCCATTGTATGCATATACCATGGTTCCTGGGTGGTGCAAAAAGTCTGCAGTTGTCTACTGACCTAAGGGTTAGCATTTCGAATCCACCCAATGGTGCGGTGGAATAAAGGCCTAGTGGTCTGCTTCTGTCAAGATTACAGCCCTGTGGAGCAGTTCTACTCTGTAACACACGAGGTCACCATGAGTTGGAAATAACTCGAAGACAATGAGTTTGGTTTTGGTTTTGGTTTGTGTGTATATACCACATTTTGTTTATCCAGTCATCTAATGGTGGACATAAGTGTTCTTAGATTATCAGTTTCTTGATGAGCAGACTCATCTTTCTCATCTCTGCATTTCCAGAGTTTCCTAACACAGTACTTGGCACACTGTGACACCCAGTAACTGTTGGTTGAATTAGGACATTGCATTGAAATTTGCTTGAAATAAGCTGAAGTTTGGAACTATGTTTGTTACTGAGCAATGTTCATTGGAATGACATTTATTAAGATAACCAGTATATTTATTACTTATCCATAGTTCACCCTTGGGTTTTTGCCTTAAAATCTTTTTTTTTGAAGCACTAGTGAAAGCCATGTGTAATTTAGTTGTTTACACTCAATACCTGGACTCCGTACTTAGCCGTCTCAAGACATATGATTCTGAAATTCGTAGACAGTGAACTTACCTCATTGTAAGAGTGAACTTAAGATGATAGAGTAAATGCTGTCACTTAAAGCACCAAGGAGCTATGAGTAAAGAAGTCAGACTGGTCATAGAAAGCTTTATGGAGAGGGTAAGCTTCAAGTCTGATTTTGGAAGAAGGGAGAGGTAAAGACTGATGGATAGAAGCAACGAGAAAGAACATTCCAGGGGAGGCAGCCTGTGTGCAAAGGCAAGAACTGAATATACCCAAAACCAAACCAAACCCGTCGATGTCGAGTCAATTCTGACTCGTAACGACGCTATAGGACAGAGTAGAATTGCCTCATAGTGTTCCCAGGGAGTGGCTGGTGGATTTGAACGGTCAACCTTTTGTTTAGTAGCTGACCTCTTAACCACTGTGCCACTGGGGCTCCAAGAACTGAATATAGGACATGAGAGATGAATTGGTTAGAACATAGTGAGGAAAACGTTTACTACAAAAACCAAGTGTTTAGAGTGCTTGCATATTTATTTCTTTAAGATTCTATTTTGTGCATATTTCTTGATTGCCAGCATTAATGGCAGGAGGTTAAAAAAAAAAAGCAAGAAAAAAAAATGCAAGAAAACTGAAGTCCAGATAGAATCCCCTTGGACAGTACATTAAATTCATTTTAATTGCATAATATTCCTTGGTTTGCAGACTTTAATTATAAGATGGTACAGTGGGCCATTATTATTATTATTTTTAAATAATTTATCTTTTAGTTGTTGCTGAAAATATACACAGCAAAACACACACTGATTCGACAATTTCTACACGTACAATACAGTGACATTGATTGCGTTCTTCACATTGCGCAACCATTCTCACCCTCCTTTTCTGAACTATTTCTCCCCTGTTAACACGAGCTCACTGCCCCTAAGCTTCCTGTCTAACCTTCCCAGTTGGTGTTGTCAGTTTGATCCCATCCAGACAGTTCTTTAAAAGAGCACGATGCTCAAGCAGACGTTCTTTACTGGTTGGTTAAAGCTTCGCTCATTGACTGCCCAGCTGCCCTCCCTTCTTCTAGAATAGCATTCCCCCTTTATTTGGAAACCTCTCCAATCTCCATTCCCACCACACGTTCCTGGTGGGCGTTTCACCTCATCAGTAGCCCACCCATCTGGGCGCAGGGGTGAGGGTATCACCAAGCTGAGCTAGTCCTTTCCACAGTCTTTTCAAGTCGGACTAAGGGAAGAAGGGGATTCCTTTGGCGATGAGTGCAGCTGTGAGGTACACGGCGAGGAGAAGTAAAGGGTCATTTTTCCCACCTTCTAAAGAAAGCCGGCCTGAAAGAAGGAAGCTGAAACTCCACAGAAAAGCAGATGTGAGGCTGAGGAAAGTTCCAGTACTGTTCTAGGCCCCTCCCCAGTCTTCTCTGAGCCCAGTAGTGGCCTCGGGTTTGCCGTGTGCATCCTGACTTCTTGGCCAGAAAATTCCCCCTTTGCTGTTCAAGGTTATGTTGGGTTTCTGTCACTTGCAGAAGCTGATCTGGCGACTTTCATGACTTAAGATGCAGAAAATCATGAAGGGCCTTCATGTTCTATTGAGGAGGCTCCCGTGAGAGCTAGCCAATTTCCACTGTCCACCATCCTCATTATTCTGATTCAAAAGAACCTGTTTTTAACATAGTCTAGATTAGAACACCTCTCCCTCAACTCCTACGCATGAGGGGCCATTGAGAGTCGTCTTCTCCCGCCCGGCTCTGAGTGTCCAGACTCCAGCTTCCTCAGGGTGGTGAAGAAGGCATTAACCAGTAACCAGTGACCCACGTGCGTCAGAGTAGAACTGCGTGCCATGGAGTTTTCAATGGATTATGTTTCAAAAGTAGATCACCAGGTCTTTCTTCTGAGGTGCCTCTGGGTGCACTCGAACCTCCAACCTTTAGGTTAGCAGCCCAGCACATTAGGTGTTTGCACTACCCAGGGACTCTGCAGAAGGCTTTAGAGAGAAAAAGGGTCTGTTCCTGGAGCTTGGAGTCTAATAGTGTCTTGTTGCTTTAGGAGCATCTGGCATTCTCCTGGGGGAAATGGGCCCCTAAGTGGTTGCATTATTTTCATATTACATCTGTTTGCTTTTGGGAAAGGTTGAGCCCTCTCCTCTGTTTTGTGATGTCTCGGGGCACTGTATTTACGTGATTTTTGGCAAGTTGGTTTGACCACAGATTCCTCAAAGTGTTTTTCTCTGAGGCAGCAGAATGTGTGCTGAAGGCTCATTTTAAAAATTAAAAAAGCTTTTTGGGGGGCCTATGAGTGGTTAAGATATAATTATTTACCAGAATGATGATGCTATTTATGGACTATTTTGAAGCAGAAGCAAAACATTAAAAACAAAACAGACAAAACTCTGCAGTAGTAAATATCTCCGTTTAAGAAAACAAAGATTTTTGAGGACCATTTTAAGATTCTAATCACTGTGACCATCTTTGCAGTCAAACAGTTTATTTTAGCAGGGCCTAATGCAGAACATCTTACCAGGGTTTGGGGAGACCAAGGTGAATATAATACATCTCTCAATTCCTGGGGTATTAGAATGGTGGACAGATATCAGGGCACATATTGGTACAGCTAGGGTGTCCTCAGGCAGACGGAGATGGGGAGAGGAAAAGGAAAGGTTCACAATCGTGATAAAAACCAGATACCGAAAGCAGCAATATTTCTCTGGCTTGTCCACTACATATGGGTTGACTTACCATTCCCACCTCAGATCTCTCACAACAGTTCCAGAAGCGCCTAGGGAGCATCACACTTGTGCTAACCCACGTGGATTTCCTGTGTATTGAGAGTCCGGGAGTCCTTCGCCATGCCTTTCTGGGCCAGGTCTCCTGGCCACCCCCGCAGCCCGCCACGTTCTCTCTCTTGCTGTTGCTTCTTCAGGGGTGTCTCTTGCCAGCACCGATCCGAAATGTCTTCCTCTCTGCGTGTAGGTGGGTCTGGCTTCCTAATCATTGTTTGGTTTTCTCCCTTGGCACTTCTCATGGATCCTGCCTCCTGGGGGGCAGCCCCGCTCAGGAGACGAAGTGCTGGCCATGCCCACTTACTATACAGCCTATTCCCTGGGCTGCAAAGCAGCATCGTTCGCGGGCTCAGTGTCTTACGGAGATCTTAAGGAAGCAGCACTGGTATTTATTTACTTTATAAGCTTCAATCCCGAGGTCTTCTGCCAAGTTCTGCTGGAGATGTTGGGTAGGGGTGGTGACGGGCCAGCAGACTGTGGAAACATCACACGTTACGTGGAACTTGACGCTACCTGTCCTCTCCCACACTGACCTGCTGGGCTCGGGTCAAACCTGTGGACACTCAGTTCTTCTTTGTCAACAACGAATTACTTCTGTAAGATGCTCCTTTGTTTTCTCTGCAAGTAGAAATGCATTTGAGCACAAAGGATGGTACCTGGAAAGCAGTGAGTGCTGAAAAACTGATAGGTATTGAAAGTTTAGCTGGAGCAGATAATGCGTGTAGGGTGAGGAAAGTGTTCTGATATCGCTGTTTTGGAACTTCCCATTGCTGCTGGGTGAGTGAAAAGGACTGAGGATCGCTCTCTGCTTTGTGTCTCACAGGGGAGGGAAAGACTCCAATGGGAAAACAAGTGAGGACAATGGATTCTTTTCTGGTACTTCCTACAATCTCTTACAGATGTGTCAGGCCCTTGAATTACTGGGCGTGATTCTGCCACGCACAGGCTGCAGCCTGGACCTACTGGGGCTGGGAGAGAAGACGCCTCTTCCCCCGTCACCCTTCCGTGCCTGGTAAAGCCGGGGAAGATAACCTGACTACGTAACAGTAATGTCAGAACATCCAGTTGAGTTGTTTGAACTTAAAAAGCTATTTAATAAACAAAAGAGCCCTGGTGTGGTGGTTAAAACACTGGGCTGCTAGCCGAAAGCTCCCTGGTTCGAGCCCACCAGCCAATCCGTGGCAGAAAAGACTGGTGATCTCCTCTGGTAGAGATTACAGCCTTGGAAACCCTATGGGGCAGTTCTACCCTGTCCTACAGGGTCGCTCGGAGTTGGAATGGACGCGACGGCAGTGGGTATTAATACACAGGGCTCTTATGTCTCCCACCCTCCCGCTGTAAAACACCCGTCTGTAAACACTGAGTCTATCTGGTCCACTTGTGTCCCATCACTTATCTGAGGCATGACGAACTTCACTGACTGATCCGACTGGCTCAACCCTGCTGCTGTCTTCGGATCTGCTTCCCTTCCAATCAGTTTAAACTCCAAATCAATTGCAGCGCCCTATGAACTGCTGCTCTGAAGCAAAGCTGCCGTTTTACATCAGGAGGACAAAATAAAACAACACTTGCAGTTCTCTCTAGTTTAGATTCGTCACCCAGAAGACTTCAGACAAGTCCTGGTCTCGATCTCACCTGAGTTGCCTTTGGGGCCACGATCAAGTAAAATGAGCAGGATCAGAGATATGTCTGATATTTGTCTGACTCAGTTTAGTCCTGAGTGTCTCTGCTAAAAGAATGCGCACTTATCACAGAAAATCTGTGGCGGACAAGCAGAGAAATACTAGTGGGCGTGGGGCACTTAACAGTTGCGAACGAAACAGCTAAACCCTTGGTCAGAGTGAGGGCATTCTGTAAACACCGAAAGGGTAAACACAAGCGTGGAAAAAAGAATTATTCAGGATACGTTAACTGCGAATGAGATACATTGCAAAGAAGGTTAAAAAGAAGAATATACGCAAATATTGGGCAAGGAGGCAAGCAGTCCTCTTGTCGGAACTGAAGGGGATGGAAGCAATGGGTGGAGGGCTTGATTAGAGGAGGAGGCACTGTGGATTCCCTTCTGGTGGGTTCCTTTCATTCTGAATTACCAGCAGATAAACTAGCTCAGAGAATGACGACATTCAGCAAGGCGTCCCTGAAGCTGTATTCCTTCTCCTTGTTTTTTCTAATGTGGCTTCTTAAGCTTTTTTCCCGAGGTTGAACACCTGAGCACCACTGTATTCTAGTTAATTGATCAAGCGGCTCATTGCAGCTTAATCTTGTAATCTCATTGCAGTTTAAAGACGCCGGTGAGAACCTGGAGGGCATGGACCACGTTGTGCTCATCACTGAGTCTCCAGAGCCCAGCCCAAGACGGGACACGTTAGGTGCTCTGTGAAAACAAATGATGTCCCTTCTTTTTGCCTGAACGTGCTTTCAGCCCATTTCCCTGAGTCTGCTTTGGATCTTTTCCTCTTTTACTTCTTCCTCCGACATCCAGGAAGCATACAAACTGAGGAGATACAAAGCCACAGGCTTGTATTCCCGAAAGCGTTTCGCAGCTAACGAAGCGATTTCATGCATCTGATGAGAGAACCAAAATCAGTGTGGCATCATCGTGACAGGCTAATAAACGGTGTTTCTCCTGGTAAATCGCAGAGCGCTGGGCATGTTTTAAGTCCCTTCCTGACAGCTGTCTGTCAGGCTGCAGCAAGAAAGGGCCTCAGGGAGGCTCAATGCAGCTGAATGTGCAAATTGGCCTCGGTTTTACTGCTGCTGCGTGGTGGTCTTTTTCACTGGGCCTGGACCTGAGATATTGTCGTTGTCTCATTGTGTTGGAAAGGCAGATTTCCGGGATTCAGAGTCACTTCCAGTTATGGTTTTCACTTGGCTATTAACCGAAAGGTTAGTGGTTTGAATACACTCAGCAGTACCAGGCAAGAAAGACCTGGCAATCTGCTTCCCTGAGATCACAGCCATTGAAAACCCTGCAGAGTGCGGTTCTATTCTGACACACGTGCAGTCACCATGAGTCAGAATCAACTCGACGGCAATGGGTTTTGGGTCAGTTGCGGGAAACTTGATTGTCCTTATATTTTAGTGCGTGGAGAAAATCTCCTAAAAAGGTAAAGACTTATGGATCAGAAAGACAGTTGTGGGGTGTTTGAAAGCAAGCCGTGATTCTTCATGGATAAAAAGGGAGGAGAATACTGTTTCAGAGAAGTGAGAGTGGAGATGGTACCTGCACCTGCAGTTTGGGAAAAGGGACCTATTACTGCAGAGAAGCGGCTCTCAACTGGGGCAACTGCACACTCCCTGCCCCCGTCCTCAGGACATCTGACGATGTCTAGAGACATTTCGGCTTGTTGTCTGGCCTCCAGTCCCTGAGAAGCCTCTGCACTGCAATGTGTAAGGGACCTGCTCTCGGGCTCGCTGTGTTCATGGAGTCACCTTGTTGGCAGGGTTTGCTCATCGCTACCTCTTCACCGGCATGTGTACCCCCAGCACCGTCCTTTACGGGGAGGGGTTGTGAGTCTTCTGATTTATTCAGCCTCTCTTCTTATTCTTTCCCCATCCCTTCCCTCCTCTCTCTCCCCTCGTTTCCTGCACTGGACTCAGCTCTCCACATACGACAGGCACAGGGGAGATTAGAGGGAACTTGGGAGGGATGCGCGTCCTTCTTTAGGCTGTCGTTCCTTCAGCACTACCCAGGGTTCTAGGACGTTGTCGGTGCTGCTGGTGGTCCTCAAGTTGCCTCTGACTCACAGCGACCTTATGCATAACAGAACGGACACTGCCGGCCCGTTCCATCTTCACGCTCATTGCTAGGTCTGAGTCCATCGCTGAGGCTACTGTGCAAATCTGTCTCATTGAGGGGAGCCCTGGTGGCGCAGTGGTTAAGTGCTGAACTGCTAACCAAAAGGTCAGTGGTTTGAACCCACTAGCTGCTCCTTGGGAGAAAGATGTGGAGTCTGCTCCCGTAAAGATTGTTGCTTACAGCCTTGGATACCCTGTGGGGCAGTTCTACTCTGTCCCGTAGGGTCACTATGAGTCAGAGCTGACTCGATGGCAGTGGGTTTGGTTTTGGTATCTCATTGAGGGTTTCCCTCGTTTTCACTGACCCTCTGCTTCACCAGCAATGTGTCCTCTCCTAGTGATTGGCCTTGCCTGATGATGTGTCCAGAGTAAGCGAGATGAAGTCTCCCTATCGTTGCTTCTAAGGAACGTTCTGGTTGTATTTCTTCTAATACTGATTGTTCTAGTATAGTTCCCGCTAGCAGCATCAGCATCACCTGGAAACTTGTTAGAACTGTGAATTCTCTGGCCCTCTCCCAGACCTTCTGAATCGGAAACTCTGGGAACGGGGCTCAGCCACGTGTGCCTTTAACAAGCCCGCAGGGGGTTCCACACATGTCAGCGTGTGAGACTATTGTGACAGTGTCTTCAGTTCTCGTTTTTGGTTGTCAGCATAGTCACTGCTGCCTACAGGGACACGCCAGTATCTGAACCTTGGAGTCCTGCCACATAGTGACGTACCTATCATTTCACTAAAATGCCCTTCAGCTTCTTCCCTATGGGGAATTCAGTAATAGCTTCACAGATAGGGTGATGGGAACTCAATTCTCTAATTGTCCATTTGTTATAGATTGAATTGTATCCCCCCAAAAATGTGTATCAACTTGCCTAGGCCATGATTCCTCATATTGAGTGGCTGTCCACCATTTTGTGATCTGATGTGATTATCCTATGTGCTGTAAATCCTAACCTCTACGATGTTAATGAGACAGGACTCAATCTACAGGATTAGGTTGTATCTTGAGTCAATCTCTTTTGGGGTATAGAAGAGAGAAGTGAGCAGAGAGGAGGGGACTTCATACCAGGAGTGGAGAGCATCCTTTGGACCTGGGATCCCTGTGCTGAGAAGCTCCTAGACCCAGGGGAAGATTGATGACAAGGACCTTCCCCTAGAGCAGATAGAGAGAGAAAGCCTCCCCTGGAAGCTGGCACCATGATTTCAGATGTCTAGCCTCCTAAACTGTGAGAGAGTAATTTCTGTTTGTTAAAGTCACCCACTTGTGGTATTTCTGTGATAGCAGCACAAGACAGATAAGACACCTTACATCTCAGTGAGAGCACTGGCTATTTCTTCCCCTGGAAATTATTTTTCTCTGACCCAGATAGGAGCATCTTCATCCCCAGTTGCAATGATAAATGTCATATGTGTTGTCATTAGACTGTAAGTCCAAATTCTTATAGTTGCAGACAGAAGGAAGAGGAGTGGGGCCTTCTTAGCAGTTTTAGATAAATAACAATACTTACACTTGTAAAACACTTTCAGTGTGCAGAAATCTTTTTACATCCTGAAATGTTATTTTCCTAATCTGTAACTTGGTGATAAGTATACTTAGCTAATTTTTTGGAGTCCCTGGGTGGTGCAAAGAGTTAATGTGCCCACATACTGACTGAAAGGTTGGAGGTTTGCACCTACCCATAGGCACCTCGGAAGAAAGGTCTGGGAATCTACTTCCAATAAATCAACTATGGGTAACCCTACAGAACACAGTTCTACTCTGACCCATGTGGGGTCACCGTGAGTCAGGATTGACTCTGTGGTAGCTGGTTTTAATAGAGTTTTGGAAACAACCCTATGAGTTTAGTTTCCCATTTCCCAGATGGGAAATGAGGTTCAGAGAAGTCATGTGCTGTAAGAGGTCAGTCCCAGAAAGAGGAACTGTTGGAGATGACTTGGGCCTGGTTCTAAGCGGTTCTCATTGTTGTTAGTTGCCGTCGAGTCGGTTCTGACTCATGGCGAGCTCATGTGTTACAGGGTAGAACTGCTCCATGGGTTGTGATCTTAATGGAAGCAGATCGCCAGGCTTTGTCTTCCGTAGTACTGCTGGGTGGGTTTGAACCGCCGACCTTTAGGTTAGCAGTTGAGGGCAAACTGTTTGTGCCACCTATCATCATTAAGAAACTAAGACAAACCCCATTTGTCCCGGTGATGTAGTTTTTAGTACTCACTAAGGACTGTCCCGTCATCCGGTGCTGTCCTTGACAGCGAGCTTGGGAAACAGTGCGCTTCTCTCCTAGTACACCTGCCGATTGCTGGTCTCGCTATAACTAACGAAGCATGCATGCTGAAGGGGTCCTGCCTTCCAGTGTCTTCTGTAAAAGTACGGGAGGGAGAAGACAGAATTCTTACTCTGCCAAACTAGGGCTTAAACCAAACCAAACCAGTTGCCTGGAGTCGATTCTGACCCACAACAACCCCGTGTGTGCAGAGTAAACTGCGCCACAGGGTTTTCACAGCTGTAACCTTTCAGAAGCAGATTGCCAGGGCTTTCTTCCAAAGTTCCTCAGAGTCAGTTCGAACTGTTAACCTTTTGGTTAGCTGTCAAGCACTTACCTGTGCATATAAAATAAGAGTTATGACCAAAAAAAAAAAAAAAAACCCACCAGTGGCATAGTCACTTGGTGACCGAGCCACCAGCGGTGGGACTTTGGAAGACGGTGGATACGCAGCTGCTCCAGACCCTGGAGAAGGTAACTCTTCCTGTGATCACTGACTGAGTGTCTTCATAAAAGAGCCTGAGGACCTTCTAGGAAGGACAGACTTTGTCCGCAATTTGGACCAGGTTCCTGTATTGGAATGATGCACATCGCCTGTGCAAAAACTGTGGCTGAAGCTCCAAACAATCACAAAACAGGCCCCAAGATCCAGTCATGTGCAAGACTTTGCAGGAAACCAGGAAGCTGCTGAGACTTTGGTGGAGCAGGTGAGCAGGAAAGAGTGATGTGGTGAGGGGTTTAATTGTGTGTGTGCATGCCTTTGTAAATCCCCACAAACAGAGGGGTGGAGGATTTTGAATGATGTGTAGGCCATCTCAGGTTGTCTTGGAGAAAATGTAAATTGCTGGGTGGCATGGAAGTAGAGCTAGAATTTTCCTATAGGCTCTCTTACGGAGAAATGGGTGCCGAGATACAGGATATCATCAGAATTTGTTACAGTGTATTCTCGGGAACCACCTATTTAATTAGGTATTTTGTGTCTTACTTTTCCCTCCTTTTCAAGGTGAGAGTCAAACTGTTTGCCATCTTTTTGCTTTACTTTAAAGAGAATCTTTCTAAAGAAGACGTGTGCTTCGCTGATGTGGTGAAATACAGAAGTCACAGCAATACCTGAAAACCACATTAAGTCTATAGAGATTCGTGTTTTCTTTCAGGGATCGCTCCAAATACATACAAAATGTGTTCTCAGAGAAATGAATTAGGTTGTCATTTGTGACTGACAATAATTTGTCTCTTCTTTAAAATCACATCTTTCTCTGTAAGAGGAATTTACTCAAAATACCATATTGACTCTATTTGCATAAAAAGCCCAGCGACTAGGACCCTACAGACTGGAAGTGACAATTTGTCTTTAACATATTTATGTGGATGAAATTAAATTGAACTTTAGGAAGATTTTCAATGTATTTTAATCATTGAATATGAAGCAAATACAGTTTTTTAAATGTTCAAACCATTTTACTGTTGGTAAATTAAAACATAGCACTCATGGTGTGAGTTGGTTTCTGTCCTTCTTCCAGAGCCAGCTGGGCAAAGAAAGGACCAGGCTTCTGCCAACTGAAGTAGGCTAGAACATACTTAGCAGGTGTGAATTTCACAGCTAGACCTGGATGCTCAGGTTAGCGCCAATGGAAGGTGTCAACCAGCATGGCTCCCCAACAGAAGGTTCTCAGTCTTGACTCATCAATGACTGCTTGAGTAGCATTTCATTGTCACTTCCAGGGAGACGGGGGAGGGGGCATTGGACAAGACTGACCACTCTCCCATCTTGGCTTACAGGACCAGTGTCTCTAAATTTCTTGCATGACATCCTTCCCCACAATGATGTCAATCTGAGATCAGTACACACCCTTCTCTCTACTTACAGTGTCAATTTCTGCTACAAACATGGAGAGAATCCTATGGTATGAATTATATATACATTAATTAGAGCTTATTATCATCCTACCTTGCACTTACCACCTCCCTCCCAAATTAATCAGGTGTTTCAGTCACGTTAATGCAGAGACCCCAAGCTCACATCCTTAAGATTTGTTCCTTTCCAACTGAACTATAAAAAAAAATACAAAAAATATCTTTCTCGCTGGAGTAAATCTTTGCCTCAGTTATCCAGGTCTGTCCTTGTCACTCTGAGAATATCTTCTTCTTATTCTGATTTCTTATAGTTGACAATTGGCCTGGGCTTTTTATGAAAATTTAATGGTTTAATTCCTGCAGCAATCTTGACCCTTGATTTTCTGCTGCTCTGGCAATGATTCTGTCCTCTGCCCATGAGGATTTGATGTCTGAGGTTTGATCAGCCTTGATGTCATCCTCATTAGGGTGCTCTTTGGTTGCAGATCCCATGTGGATGCACGATTTGGACGCCGTAGTTTCCTCTGACCCCTGAAAACTGCCACCTGGCCCTGCTGTGTTTGGTGCTGAAAGCATTAGTTATTATTGTCTTTGTTGCAGTGTGATGATATAACTAAAGCTCCAAATAAATCACAGTAGTAACAACCAGAGCTTACTATGGGCTAAGATTTTATAGGTAATATCTGGTTTAACTTTCACGATTTGTAGGCAGACTGGGCACCTATGTTCGTTTCTCCTCTTTTCTGTGAGTCCATTATGATAAGAGCAGAGAAATTTTAAAAAGGTATAAATCAAAGATTGAAGATTAGAAGACCAAGGGCTGGATCTTGCCTGAGATATATCTTGATTGGCCTGTACAGTATTAAGAAAAATATTATTTGTTAATATTTGAAAACTGACTAATTGTCATGAAAGTTCTTGTTTCTGGCTTATTTTGAAAAGTCAAAGATTTGGCAACCCCTGTATTGCCTTGGTCACACAGGTCAGCAATTGGCTAGGGGTAGATAATGATTGCCCTTTTAGATGGATAATAAGTCTTCAACATTCTGCCACACAACGTTATCTTATCCACCTGGTCCTGACAGTCATTTGATTCTGCAATTCCTTATAAAAAAATCCATAACAGAAAGGGAAAAGGAGAGGGGCATCAGTGGATATGAGATTTCAACACATTCCTAGAAGATTGTAAGTGAGCAGAGGGTTTTGATTTGGAAGCCACATCCTGAAATGCTCACGAATAGAGCCAGCAGAACCCTTGTGAGACTTTGGAGTCTTGTCAGCAGGTAAGAGGAACGAGGAAGGGAGTCGTGGAGACGCATTCCCTAAAAAAAAAAAAAAAAAGGAAAATCAAAGACCAAGAAAGACAACTCAAAAATTAAACATACGATTTATACAAAATTCAAAAACAATATTGGTAGGTAGATTTTTTAAAAAATAACCCAAAAAGTGAAAAGCATAGAGAGATAAAAAATAGAGTAAAAAAGAAAAGATTTGCAGTACAAAGCACAGTCTTGAGCTTAAATATCCAACTCACTGGAATTCCAGAAAAGTGGAACAGAGGAAAGTAAAGAGAGGAAATTAGGAAAGAAATAATGTTGTTGTTGCTAGGTGCCACCGAGTCAGTTCCGACTCAGAGTGACCCTACGTATAACACAATGGAACACTGCCTGGTCTTGTGCTGTCCTCACAATCGTTGCTATGCTTGAGACCTTTGTTGCAGATATTGTGTCAGTCCATCTTGTCCAGGGTCTTCCTCTTTTTAGCTGACTCTCTACTTTACCAAGCATAATGTCCTTCTCCAGGGACTGGTCCCTCCTGATAACCTGTCCAAAGTACCTGAGATGAAAGTCTCGCCATCCTTGCTTCTAAGGAGCATTCTGGCTGTACTTCTTCCAAGACAGATTTATTTGTTCTTCTGGCTGTGCATGGTATATTCAATAGTCTTCACCAGCACCATAATTCAAAGGTCTTCCTTATTCATTGTCCAGCTTTCACATCCATATGAGGTAATTGGAAACACCATGGCTTGGGTCAGGCGCACCTTAGACCTCAAAGTGACATGTTTGCTTTTCAACATTTTAAAGAGATTCTTTTGCAGCACATTTGTCCAGTCAATATACATCATTTGATTTCTTGACTACCGCTTCTGTGGAAACCCTGGTGGCGTAGTGGTTAAGAGCTATGGCTGCTAACCTAAAAGGTCAGCAGTTCGAATCCACCAGGTGCTCCTTGGAAGCTCTATGGGGCAGTTCTACTCTGACCAATAGGGTTGCTATGGGTTGGAATCGACTCTATGGCAATGGGTTTGGTTTTTTTTTTTGCTTCCATGGGTGTTGATTGTGGATCCAAGTAACATGAAATCCTTCATAACTTTAATCTCTTCTCCATTTATCATGATGTTGCTTATTGGTCCAGTTGTGAGGATTATTGTTTTCTTTATGTTGAGGTGTGATCCATACTGAAGGCTATAGTCTTTGATCTTCATCAGTAAGTGCTTCAAGTCCTCTTTCAGCAAGCAAGGTTGTGTCATCTGCATATGGCAGGTTGTTAATGAGTCTTCCTCCAATCCTGATGCCCCATTCTTCTTCACATAGTCCAGCTTCTCGAATTACTTCCTCAGCATACAGACTGAATAAGTATGGTGAAAGGATACAACCCTTATGCATACCTTTCCTGACTTTAACCCACACAGTATGCCCTTGTTCTGTTCAAACAACTGCCTCTTGGACTACGTCCAGGTTCCTCATGAGCACGGTTAAGTGTTCTGAAATTCCCATTCTTTGCAATGTTATCTGTAATTTGTTGTGATCCTCACAGTCAAATGCCTTTGCATAGTCAATAAAACACAGGTAAACATCTTTCTGGTAGTCTCTGCTTTCAGCCAGGATCCATATGACACCAGCAATGATATCCCTGGTTCCACGGCCTTTTCTGAATCCGGCTTCAATTTCTGACAGTTCCTTGTCGATGTACTGCCGCAACCATTTTTGAATCATCTTCAGCAAAAATGTGATGCCATTTCTTTTCAATTTGTCATTTCCAGCGTAGTAGACCATATGATTGTCTGATTCAAAACGGCCAATACCCGTCCATTTCAGCTCACTAATGCCTAGCACACCAATCTTTACGTGTTCCATTTCTTTTTTGACAACTTCCAATTTTACTAGATACATACTTCGTACATTCCACGTTCTGATTATTAACGGATGTTTGTAGCTGTTTCATCTCATTTTGAGTCGTGCCACATTAGCAAATGAAGGTCCTGAAAGCTTTTCTCCATCCATGTCATTAAGGTCAACTTTACTTTGAAGAGGCAGCTCTTCCCTAGTCATGTTTTGAGTGCCTTTCAACCTAAGAGTCTCATCTCCCGGCACTATACCAGACAATGTTCCCCTGCTATTCACAGAGCTTTCACTGGCCAGTTTTTTCAGAAGTAGACTTCAGGTCCTTCTTGCTAGTCTGTCTTAGTCTTTAAGCTCTGCTGAAACCTGTCCACCATGGGTAACCCTGCTGGTACCTGAATACCGGTGGCATAGCTTCCAGCATCACAGCAACACGCAAGCCCCCACAGTACGACAAACTGACAGATGTGTGGTGGGAAGGAAATAATAGAAGGCGATTTCTCAGGAGAGAAGAATGACAAGAGTTTTTAAATTGAAAGGGGCCCACTGAGGGCCATATAGAGCGAATGTCTCTGTAATACAGGGATGAGGGGCAGTCAGGAAGTGAAAGCCTCTTGAGCTTTAGGGACTTCCTCACTTGTGTGTTTAGTCAGTTGAATACTATGTAAATTATACTATCTTCTCTCTTGTGTGTTTTTTATACACTCATTGACATACTTGGAGCCCTTGTGGTGCAGTGGTTAAGAGCTCAGCTGCTCCAAAAGGTTAGCAGTTCGAATCTACCAGCCGCTCCTTGGAAACCCTATGGAGCAGTTTTGCTCTGTCCTATAGGTTCGCTACGAGTTGGAATTGACTCCACGGCAATGAGTTTTTGGTTATACAATAATGTGATCATATATATTATGTGATGGTATTTTTTTTTGGCCCCAGGCTTCAGGCAAAGATTAGACTGGACTATAAAACAAAAAAATAATACATGTGAGGAGTGTGCTTCTTAGTTCAGTCAGATACACGAGACCAAATGGGCAGCTCCTGTCCAGAGGCAGGATGAGAAGGCAGGAAAGGACAGGAACTGTTTGAATGGACACAAGGAACCCAGGGTGGAAAGGGGGAGTGGGCTGTTACATTGTGGGGGTTGCAACAAATGTCACAAAAAATATGTGCATAATTTTTTGGGTGAGAAATTAACTTGAGTTGTAAACTTTCACCTAAAGCGCGCGTGCATGCGCGCGCGTGCGCGCACGCACACACACACACACACACACACACACACACAAAGTTCTAGAAAGCAATTGGCCCCAATTAGCATAGGCAACCTATTACTCCTTCCTCCCTGAAGCACAATTTTGACTTTGCTTCAAGAGCACCGTGCCTTCCTGGTTCTCCTCCTACCTCACTGCCACTCCTCGGTTTCCTTTGCTTCTTTCTCCCTGGCATGCCATTCTCCAAAATGCTGGTGCATACAAGCTCCATCCTTAGGTCATTTCTTCTCTGTCTCCATACTCATCACTTTAGGCTCGCTCCCTACATGATTTCAGCTAATCTCATGACTTTTAATATCATCCCCATACTGAATAATCCAAAAGAAACATCTTCATTCCAGAATGTTCTCCAAATCCCAACTTCTTTTACTGAATTGTCTACCTCCTCTGGTTGGAGGGTTTATTAGGCAGCTGCCTCTTGACACATCTCAAACTGAACTCCTGATCTTTTTAGTAAATGACAATTCCATTCAGCAAGGCTTTAAAATTGAACGGTCACCCTTGATTCTTTCTTCTACATCCCTCATTTAATCCCTCAGCAAATCTCGTTGGCTCTACCTTTAAAAATATTTCCAGAATCAGGCTGTTTTTTAACATCTCCACTGTTACTACCTTCCAAGCCACGATAATCCTTACCTGAATTATTGCAACAACTTCCTCCGAATGGCCTGCCTGCTTCTGCCCTTGCTCCCCTCAGAATTATGTCTGGTGATAAATTTTTAAATATTGTTTTAAAATGTCTGTAAAACTGGCGTCAATTTTGCGTAGACCAGGCTTTTGTTGATTTCAAATTTTAAAAGCCACAAGCTTAAAGCACCCCTTTTGTGATCATTACTTTCACCTTGTACTAACTCAGTGGTTTGCTTCTCTTAGGATAAGCAGGGTCAACATCCTTTGGAAACTTGTTAAAAACACATTCTCAGACCCCACCCTGATCTGCCCAAACAGAAACCCTGGGGAAGAGGCCCCGAAATGTGTGTCTTAACAAGCCCTCCAGGTGATTCTGACACAGGCTAAGGCTTCAGTACCACTGTCAGAACCAAGAGGTCCCTAGGTGGCTCAAACGCTTTGTGCTCAGCTTCTAAGAGCAAGGTTGGCACTTTGAACCCACCTAGCAGTGCCAAGGAAGAAAGAAAGGCCTGGTGATCTGCTTCCTTAAAGATTAAGATAAAGATTAAGATTTCTTAAGGCCAAGAAAACCTTACGGAGCTCAGTTCTACTCTGTAACACATGGGGTCTTTGTGAGTCGGAATCAGCTTGATGACACCCTGGGAGCCCGGTAGCCCTGCCATGTGGTGGCTGTGTTCTCAATTGCATTCCTGCGTCCTTGGCTCGGGATAGGGCTGGAGGGTTGTTCTCCTTACTCCTTGCTGTCTCTTAGTGGACATCTACGTTCCTTTCTCACAACACACACGCACACACGCACACGAATGTGCTGTCAAACCAGATTTACCAGCCATCACACCTCCTTATCACCATCATCCTTTGTCCTCTGCCCTGTGTGCAAACAAGGTGTAGTTTCCCCATCTCAGTACAAAAAGGAAAAATTCTCTCTTGAAGTCTCTCTTCTAGTCAGTGCTCCATTTCTCACCTTCCTTTTACAGCACAACTTCCTCTAAATATTCTCCTTCCTTGCCCTTTTAAATCCACTAAATCAGGCTTTGGCTGACACCAGTCTCCTAAAGCTGCTGGTATCAAGGTCACCTTAACCTTGCTAAAGACAGTGAGCAATTTTAGTCCTCCTTTCACTTCCCCTGCTGGCAGCACCTGACAGTTTAGCACACCTACCGCCTCAAAAGACTTTCTTCGCTCGGCTTCAGCTCACCACACTCTCTTGGTTATTTCTCAACTTAGTTTCCTTGGCTGACTTCATCTCATATCCAGCTACTGAACACCTGCCTATTCTGTCTGTGCACTTGCCTATTTTATCTGAATACCTGCCTATTCTATCTGAGCACCTGCCTATTCTATCTGAACACCTGCCTATTCTATCTGCACACCTGCCTATTCTATCTGAGCACCTGCCTATTCTATCTGTGAGCCTGCCTATTTTATCTGTGCACCTGCCTATTCTATGTGAACACCTGCCTATTCTATCTGAGCACCTGCCTATTCTATCTGTGAGCCTGCCTATTCTATCTGCACACCTGCCTATTCTATCTGAGCACCTGCCTATTCTATCTGTGCACTTTCCTGCATGGTTTTTTCTAGTCTCATGGCTTAAATATCATCTATATTCTTATAGCTAGACCCAACTGCTACCCTGAATTCTGCACTTCAAACCTGTATCCAAATGTTTCCTCACCAAATCCACTTCTCTAGTTAATGGGCACCTCAAATAAAGATGTCCAAAACTGAGCTACTAATATTCCCTCCCAGATCTGCCTCTTTATAGGCTTTCCTATTCCAGCTCGTGGAAACCCCATTCTCCCAGTTGCTTAGACCAAAGACCTTGCATCATCCTTGATGACTCTTTCTCATTCCACATCTAATGCCCGCAGCAAACTCTGCTGGCTTTACTTTCAACATCTCTCCAGAAGTTGACCACCTAACACCCCTTCTCCACCACCTGAAAGTTTGTCCTACTGTGGTCGCCGACGTCTTGGTGTTGCTGTGATGCTGGAAGCTATGTCACAGTATTTCAAATACCAGCAAGGTCACACATGGTGGACAGGTGTCTGCGGAGCTTCCAGAGTAAGATTGACTAGGAAGAAAGTCCTGGTGACATACTTCCAAAAATTAGCCAATGAAAACCCTATGGATCACAACAGAATATTGTCTGATACAGTGCAGAATATCTGTCCCCTAAATTGGAAGGCATTCAGAATACACAGTAGCCACAACAATGGACTCGAGCATACCCACCATCTTGAAGATGGCACAGGACTGGGTAATTTTTAGGTCTGTTGTACGTGGGGTTTGCCGTGAGTCGGACGCAACTCGATGGCAACTAACAACAACAACGTCCCCTCTACTGCTACCGTGTCGATCTTCATGCCCTTCACGTCATTAATCAAGGTCACAGTTACCTTACCTCACATTTTAATTGTCTCCCCTACAGTTCCTATCTCTCTTCCATAATTTATTTTCCTCTCCTTATCACTGAATGATATAACCCACAATCTCTTTTATGTATCTGTGTTGTCTGTGGTCTCTCCTCTGCACTAGAATATAAACTATGAGAGGGGACTCTGTCTCGTTCACCATACCCCAGCACTTACAGCAATGCCTGACACATGGTAGGTGCTTAGTATCTATTTACTGAACAATGAATGAATGAAAAACTTGAACTCTTAATTTCAAAAATGCATTTACACTCATCCGCCAGCCTAAGATATAACGTGCAATCCTTGCATTTCTAGTGGAGAAGAACTGACCTGCCTACTTGAGTGCCACACTGAGAAGCCTGGAGATGGGTGTGCTGTGCTCACAACTGTCCAGGACCAGATCTGGGTGGGCGGTGGGGGTCAAGCAAGGCACTTGCTCTGAGGACAACATCTAAGTACCAAAGAATTCCCTACTCAACAGAAATAATATTTTAGTGCAACATTTATTTTTTGTGTTAATGTATAGCTAACAAATTAGCTGCCATTTCAACCATTTTTACATGTACAATTCATAGTACAATATTTCTTAAAAGTCAGTATTAATGCAAAAATCCATGAAGAATAAAATGTTAAAATTTCAAATAAAGACAGCATCAGTATTACTGATTCTCTTTCTCCCCAGGATCTCATACGGCTCTACTCAGAGCTGACTATTGTTTGGCACCAGAGAGCGGTATGGTAGGTGAATGAATAAATGAAGACCACCAAGGTGGCGGTGGGGTCAGTGGTGCCTGTGGTCTCTGACACCTTTCTTATGCTCTGACTTCCATCACAGCAGCAGCCAACGCTCACTGTGTGCCAAGCACTCACCAAGTGTATCAGGTATATATGAGTTCATATAAGCCTTTCGCAAACCCTACGAGTAGGTATTATTGCTATCACCCCCATTTTACAGATGAGGAATCTGAGGTCCAGACAGATCAAATGACTTGTCTGAGTTCACATGCTAGTCAGTGAGAGTGCCCTTGTCCGTTCTGTGGATAGGAAGCTTGATGGGCCTACAAGGCACCAGGAAAAATTCCAGGAAAAGTGAATCTAAGCAAATTCCTTTTACTAATATAGAGCAAGTTCACACGGACACCAAAATAAATCATGAAAACCTAGGAAAAAACAGATGTCACGATTCAAACATTGAGCTGGAGGAACTAATGTGGAATTATTTTATGAAGCATGTCAAACATATGGAAAAAGTTACAAAGCAGGGCCATTAGAGTTTAAAAAAAGTACCACTGGCTTAGGAGCTAGGGTATAAGTAGACTTGGGAGAGATGAGAAGAAATGAAGAAAAGGGAGAAATCATTCTGCCCTCTGCAATAGCAGAGAGAGCTTACTCTGATGTTTTTCTTATCATTATGAAGCTTTTAAATGATCCTTCCCAGCAAGAAATTATTCATGATATCCTTAAGGAAATGCAAGCAATTGACTAAGCTCTAAAAGCCTTTGTATATAAAGGATAGACTCACAGGTGGATCACTTGCTAGAGATTATTTGCAAGTCTATAGCAAACGCCATTGACTGTAGCCTTGCTAATTTGGAATTTATGCTAAATGGGCTTTGTTGAGGTTTATTGTCTGAATAAAGATTTGCCATTCAAGACGTAAAGGCGTTTTCAGGGAATAACATTAACGTGTTTAATAGAATATAATCTCTGTACCCTTTAGAGGAGCATGATTTTCCTTTGTTTTGTATGAAATAACGCAGGTTTATTGCATTTCATGAATGTTCATGATGACATATGTAATGGTCTTTCAGAAACACCGTAAGAGTTGAGCAAAGGCAAGAGGACTTTCGTATGTGGCGTCTATATTTTAAAACAAATTACACAATACTTGAGTAGTGACATATATTTGTCCAGACCTTCTGGCAAAAAATTTTAACTTCCGTCTTCCTGTCTCCAACATTGTCTGGAGAAGCGTACTCAACTCGAACCCTGGACCCACAGGCTTTCCTTCCAGGGCACCCAAGCTATCAGACCTGGCAGCTCTAAATAGTCTATTTAGACTAGAAAAGAGATGTTTTCGTTCTTGGTCTTCTGGTGGAAATTTGTATTCGAACCTGACTTCCTTTAAGATGTGCTTTATTCCCCTTTTACTTTTACGTGATTTCTGGGGTCTTTTGAAGTTCCAGAGGGGCCTGACTGACAGCCCAGCTTAGGAGCTTTTACAAGACCTTGCGACTGCCTTTCCCCTGGCACCATTTTGTTCTGTGTGTTCTTGAGAAGTGGAAACTCAGCTCAAGCAATTTTGGGATGTGCATGGAACAATCCCTGCCCCAAGTCGCTAAACCACAAGTGGAAATAACTGAGGCACTTTGAAGTACTTATTTCCAAAGGGTGCACAGACCCCCAAATGCCATTTATTCAATATAACAAGCAAACTAATTTGGTATCTCTCAACAGGAAAATAAGCACCAGGGAGAGCTGAGACTTGTAAATTAACAACCAGATTTCTTTGATAGTTCTTCAACTAAGCATATGACTCTAAGATAAAGCACTGGATTTATAAGACTGGATCTGGTAGACAATATCATAATAAATTACTGTCTAAAGTTATGGGCTGTAAGGGGGCTGAGGGAATTTTCATGGCAAACTCACTAAAATTGCCCTGCCACAAATTAGCTGTGTGACCTTCTCGAAGTGGCTCCTGCCTTCAGAGGGTCAAAGGGCCAATCTCTTCACCCCAAACACGTCATGTTAGCCTTTATTCCAGTCTTCACTCTCGAGGCTTTCTCAGCTGGACAGCCCTGGACCAACAATTCTAAAATGACTCTTCTGCAAATCTATTGTCTTGGAGGCTTTCTCCTCTAATCCCTCTGCTTGGTAAGTGCTGAAAGGCTGTGACTGCAATTAGATTACAGGCTTCATCCAAAAGCTGGGTAGGTCGTGGGTCAATCCTCATTGTTTTGAGCAATGTTGACTCTTAGAAAGGCTATGAGTAGATAATAAATTATTCTTCACTCACCAGCAGGGATCAACCAAGGAGAAATGGTCTGATTTCTGAAAATGTTCCATAAATCCGATATATCAAATCTAAGTAAGGGATACCAATCTGAATCAATAATGCGGGACTGTTGTTATTGTCGGTTGCTGCTGAGTTTGCTTCATCTCAGCCACCGTGTATTTAAAGTGCTTTCCAGCCTAGGGGCTCATCTTCCAGCAGTATATCATGCAGTATTCCGTTGTGATCAATAGTGTTTTATTTATATATATATATACACACACACACATATATATGTATATATACACATATATAATTTATTTTATTTTTGTTGTTGCTGAGAATATACACAGCAGAGCATATATCAATCAACAATTTCTACACATATGATTCAATGACATTGATTGCAGTCTTCTTTTTCTGAGTTATTCCTCCCGCATTAACATAAACTTAACTGCCTGGTAAGGTTCCTATCTAATCTTTCAAGTTGTTGTTTTCAATTTGATCCCGTACAGATAGCTCTTAAAAGAACACAGTGCTCAAGGCAGATATTTTTTACTAGTCAAGCTAAACTATTGTTTGGTTTTAAAAAAGACTTCAGGGGATATTTTTGATTTAAGGTTTAAAGATGATCTCAGGGCAATAGCCGCCACGTGTCTGTCAGTTTGTCGTACTGTGGAGGATTGCCTGTTGCTGTGATGCTGGAAGCTATGCCACTGGTATTCAGATACTAGCAGCGTCACCTGTGGAAGACAGGTTTCAGCTGAGCTTCCAGACTAAGACAGACTAGGAAGAAGGACCTGGCAGTCTGCTTCTGAAAAGAATTAGCCGGTGAAAACCTTATGAATAGCAGCGGAACGTTGTCTGATATAGTGCTGGAAGATGAGCCCCCCAGGTTGGAAGGCACTCAAAAGATGACAGGGGGAGAGCTGCTTCCTCAAAGTAGAGTTGACCTTAATGATGTGGAAGGAGTCAAGCTTTCCAGACCTTCATTTGCTAATGTGGCATGACTCAAAATGAGATGAAACAGCTGCAAACATCCATTAATAATCAGAACATGGAGTGTACGAAGTATGAATCTAGGAAAACTGGAAATTGTCAGAAATGGAATGGAACCCATAAACATCCATATCCTAGGCATTAGTGAGCTGAAATGGACTGGTATTTGCCATTTTGAATCGGACAACTATAAGGTCTACTCTGTCAGGAATGACAACTTAAAGAGGAATGGCGTTGCATTCGTCATCAAAAAGAACATTTCAAGATCTATCCCGAAGTACAACGCTGTTAGTGTCGGGATAATACCTAGACACCTACAAACAAGACCAGTTAATACTACTATTATTCAAATTTACCCACCAACCACTAAGGCCAAAGATGAAGAAATTGAAGGTTTTTACCAGCTTCTGCAGTCTGAAATTGATCGAACATGCAATCAGGATGCATTGATAATTCCTGGTGACTGGAATGCAAAAGACGGAAGCAAAGAAGAAGGATGGGTAGTTGGAAAATATGGCTTTGGTGATAGAAACAATGCCGGAGATCGCATGATTGAATTTTTCAAGACCAATGACTTCTTCATTGCAAATACCTTTTTTCAACAACATAAACGGCTACTATACACATAGACCTCTCCAGATGGAATACACAGGAATCAAATTGACTACATCTGTGGAAAGAGACAATGGAAAAGCTCAATATCATCACTCAGAACAAGGCCAGGGGCCGACTGTGAAACAGACCATCGATTCTCATATGCAAGTTCAAGTTGAAACTGAAGAAAATTAGAACAAGTCTATGAGAGCCAAAGTACAACCTTGAGTATATCCCACCTGAATTTAGAGAGCATCTCAAGAATAGATTTGACACGTTGAACACTAATGACTGAAGACCAGACAAGTTGTGGAATAACATCAAGGACATCACACATTAAGAAAGCAAGAGGTCATTAAAAAGACAGGAAAGAAAGAAAAGACCAACATGGATGTCAGAAGAGACTCTGAAACTTTCTCTTGAAAGTCAAGTAGCTAAAGCAAAAGGAAGAAATGACGAAGTAAAAGAACTGAACAGAAGATTTCAAAGGGCAGCTTGAGAAGACAAAGTAAAGTATTATAAAGACATGTGCAAAGAGCTGGAGATAGAAAATCAAAAGGGAAGAACATGCTTGACATTCCTCAAGCTGAAAGAACTGAAGAAAAAATTCAAGCCTTGAGTTGCAATAGTGAAGGATTCTATGGGAAAAATATTAAATGCAGGAAGGATCAAAAGAAGATGGAAGGAATACACAGAGTCATTATACCAAAAAGAATTGGTCGACGTTCAACCATTTCAGGAGGTAGCATATGATCAGGAACTGATGGTATTGAAGGAAGAAGTGCAAGTTGCACTGAAGTTATTGGCCAAAAACAAAGTTCCAGGAATTGATGGAATATCAGTTGAGATGTTTCAACCAACAGATGCAGGGCTGGAAGTGCTGACTCCTCTCTGTCAAGAAATTTGGAAGACAGCTACCTGGCCAACCAACTGGAAGAGATCCATATTTATGCCTATTCCCAAGAAAGGTGATCCAACTGAATGCGGAAATTATCAAACACTATCGTTAATATCACAGGCACGTAAAATTTTGCTGAAGATCATTCAAAAGCGGCTACAGCAGTATATCAAGGGAACTGCCAGAAACTCAGGCCAGATTCAGAAGAGGACGTGGAACCAGGGATATCATTGCTGATGTCAGATGGATCCTGGTTGAAAGCAGAGAATACCAGAAAGATGTTTACCTGTGTTTTGTTGACTATGCAAAGGCATTCGATTGTGTGGATCATATCAAATTATGGATAACATTGCAAAGAATGGGAATTCCAGAACACTTAATCGTGCTCATGAGGAACCTGTACATAGATCAAGAGGCAGATGTTCGGATAGAACAAAGGAATGCTGTGTGGTTTAAAATCAGGAAAGGTGTGGGTCAGGGTTGCATCCTTTCACCATACCTATTCAATCTGTAGGCTGAGCAAATAATCCGAGAAGCTGGACTATATGAAGCATGGGGCATCAGGATTGGAGGAAGACTCATTAACGACCTGCGTTATGCAGATGACACAACCTTGCTTGCTGAAAGTGAAGAGGATTTGAAACACTGATGATGAAGATCAAAGACCACAGCCCTCAGTGTGGATTATACCTCAACATAAAGAAAACAAAAATCCTCACAACTGGACCAATAAGCAACATGATAAAGGGAGAAAAGATTGAAGTTGTCAAGGATTTCATTTTATTTGGATCCACGATCAACACTCATGGTAGCAGCAGTCAAGAAATCAAAAGATGCATTGCACCAGGCAAATCTGCTGCAAAAGATCTCTTTAAAGTGTTGAAAAGCAAACATGTCACTTTGAAGACTAAGGTGTACCTGACCCAAGCCATGGTATTTTCATTTGCATCATATGCGTGCGAAAACTGGACAATGAATAAGGAAGACCGAAGAAGAATTGTTGCCTTTGAGTTACAGTGCTGGAGAAGAATGTTGAATATACCATGGACTGCCAAAAGAACAAAGAAATCTGTCCTGGAAGAAGTACAACCAGAATGCTCCTTAGAAGCAAGGATGGCAAGACTACATCTCATATACTTTGGACATGTTATCAGGAGGGACCAATCCCTGGAGAAGGACATCATGCTTGGCAAAGTAGAGGGTCAGTGAAAAAGAGGAAGACCTTCAATGAGAAGGACTGACACAGTGGCTGCAACAATGGGCTCAAGTATAACAACAATGTGAGCATGGCCCAGAATAGAGCAGTGTTTCGATCTATGGTACATAGGGTCACAATGAGTTGGAACCGACTTGACGACACCTAATAACAACAACAGGGCCTTGGATGGCCACTTGCAAGCTTTTAAGATCCCAGACACTACACAGTGAAGCAGGAGGTAGAACAGAAGCACTAAACATGCTATTAGTCCGATTAAGTGGGATGCCGCATGAAACCATGACAATAAACCTCCAAACCAAGGATCCAAATCCCATGAAGTGTTTGCTTTTACATAAGCAGCCTCAGCAGCTACTCTCTCCTTTTTCTGTCGTTTTTGTAAATATATCTGTCACATAACTTTTGCCAATTCAACTATTTACAGTGTACAACTTAGTGACATCTCTTACAATAATTGACTATACAACCCTACCCTCAATCAATGCCATTTTTTCATCAGCGGAAACCAAAATTCAGTACTCCATGAGAAATAACGCCCACTTTCCCCCTCCTTCCTGCCCCTGGTTACCACAAATGAACTTTGAACTTTGCCTCTTCTTGTCTTCTTCTTCTCTTTTTTTTTTTAAATTGTGCTTAAAGTGAAAGTTTACAGTTCAAGTCAGTTTCTCATACAAAACTTTACTCACACATTGCTATGTGACCCTAGCTGCTCTCTGTATAATGCGACAGCACACTCTTCCTTTCCACCCCGGATCTCCTGTGCCCATTCAACTGGCTCCTGTCCCTTTTTGCCTTCTCATCTCACCTCCTGACAGGAGCTGCCCATTTAGTCTCGTGTATCTACTTGAGCTAAGAAGCACTCTCTTCACGAGTATCCTTTTATGTCTTATACTCCAGTCTAATCTTTGAAGAGTTGGCTTCCAGAATGGTTTCATTTCTGGGCTAACAGAGAGTCTGGGGGCCATGTATTCTGGGATCCCTCCAGTCTCAGTTAGACCATTAAGTCTGTGTCTTTTTACTAGAATTTCATTTCTGCACTCCACTTTTCTCCTGCTCCATCAGGGACTCTCTGTTGTGTTCCCTGTCATGGCGGTTTTTAGTGCTAGCTGGGCACCATCTTGTTCTTCTGGTCTCAGGCTGAAGGAGCGTCTGGTTTATATGACCCTTTCTTGGGCTAATATTTTCCTTGTGTCTTTGGTGTTCTTCATTCTCCTTTGCTCCAGGTGGGTTGGGATGAATTGATGTATCTTAGATGGTCGCTGGCTAGCTTGTAAGACTCCATATGCCACTCACCAAAGTGGGATGCAGAACATTTTCTTAATAGACTCTGTTATGTCAATTGACCTAGATGTTCCCCAAATCCATGGTCCCCAGAACCCCCGCCCCCCGCTGCTCTGTCCCTCGAAGTGTTTGGTTGTATTTAGGAAACTTCTTAGCTTTTGGTTTAGTCCAGTTTGCTGACTTCCCCTGTATTGTGTGTTGTTCTTCCCTTCACCTAAGATAATTCTGGTCTACTATCTAATTAGTGACTACCCCTCTCCGCCACGCCCCACCCTCATAACCATCAAAGAATGTTTTCTTCTGTGTTTAAACCATTTCTTGAGTTCTTATAATAATGGTTTCATACAATATTTGTCCTTTTTCAACTGACTAATTTCACTCAACATAATGCCTTCTAGATTCATCCATGTTATGAGATGTTTCACGGATTCATTGTTGTTCTTTCCTGTTGTGTAGTATTCCATTGCGTGAGTATACCATAATTTGTTTATCCATTCGTCTTTTGATGGGCATCTACGTTGTTTCCATCTTTTTGCTATCGTGAACAGTGCTGCAATGAACATGGATGTCATATATCTATTCGTGTGATGGCTCTTATTTCTCTAGGATATATTCCAAGGAGTGGGATTGCTGGATCTTATGGTATTTCTGTTTCTTGCTGTTTAAGGAAGTGCCAAATCGATTTCCAAATTGGTTGTACCATTTTACATTCCCAACAACAGTGTATAAGTGTTCCAGTCTCTTTACAACCTCTCCAACATTTATTATTTTGTGTTTTTTGGAATAACGCTAGCCTTGTTGGGGTGAGACAGTATCTCATTGTGGTTTTGATTAGCATTTCTCTAATGGCTAATGACGGTGAGCATTTCCTCATGTATCTTTTAGCTGCCTGAATGTCTTCTTTGGTGAAGTGCCTGTTCATATCCTTTGCCCATTTTTAAATTGGGTTATTTGTCTTTTTGTTGTTGAGGTTTTGCAGTATTTTATAGATTTTAGAGATTAGGTGCTGATCAGATTTGTCATAGCCAAAAATTTTTTCCCAGTCTGTAGGTTGTCCTTTTACTCTTTTGGTGAAGTCTTTTGATGAGCATAAGTGTTTGATTTTTAGGAGCTCCCAGTTTTCTACGTTCTCCTCTGGAGTTTGTGCATTGTTAGTAACGTTTTGTATTCTGTTTATGTCATGTGTTAGGGCTCCTAGCATTGTCCCTATTTTTTCTTCCATGATCTCTATTGTTTTAGATTTTATATTTAGTTCTTTGATCCCTTTGGAGTTAGTTTTTGTGCATGGTGTGAGATATGGGTCTTGTTTCATTTTTTTGCAGATAGATATCCAGTTATGCCAGCACCGTTTGTTAAAGAGACTGTCTTTTCCCCAGTTAACAGACTTTGGGCTTTTGTCAAATATCACCTGCTCACAGGTGGATGAATTTACTTCTGGATTCTCAATTCTGTTCCATTGGTCTATGTATCTGTTGTTGTACCAGTACCAGGCTGTTTTGACTACCGTTCCAGTATAATAGGTTCTAAAATCAGGTAGTGGGAGACCTTCCACTTTGTTCTTCTTCTTGAGTTATGCTTTACTTATCCGGGGCCTTTTCCCTTTCCATATGAAGTTAGTGATTTGTTTCTCCATCTCATTAAAAAATGCCATTGGAATTTGGATGGCGATTGCATTGTATCTGTAGATTGCTTTGGGTAGAACACACATTTTCACAATGTTGAGTCTTCCTATCCGTGAGCGAGGTATGTGTTTCCACTTTTGTAGGTCTCTTTTGGTTTCTTGCCGTAGTGTCTTGTAGTTCTCTGTATAGGTCTTTTATGTCTCTGGTTAGATTTATTTCTAAGTATTTTATCTTCTTCGGGGCTATTGTAAATGGTATTGATTTGGAGATTTCTTCTTCAAAGTTCTCTTTGTTGGTGTAGAGGAATCCAACTGATTTTTGTACATTTGTCTTGTATCTTGATACTTTGCTGAAATCTATTAGTTCCAGTAGTTTTCTTGAGGATTCTTTGGGGTTTTCTGTGTATAAGATCATATCATCTGCAAATAGAGATACTTTGACTTCTTCACTACCCATCTGGATTTTCTTTTTCTAGCCTAATTGCTCTGGCTAGGACCTCCAGCACAATGTTGAATAAGAGTGGTGATAAAGGCCATCCTTGTCTGGTTCCCGTTGTCAGGGGAAATGCTTTCAGACTCTCTCCATTTAGGATGATATTGGCTGTTGGCTTTGTATAAATGCGCTTTATTATGTTAAGGAATTTCCTTTCTATTCCTATTTTGCTGAGAGTTTTCAACATGAATGGGTATTGGACTTTGTCAAATGCTTTTTTGGCATCGATTGATAAGATCATGTGTTTCTCATCTTTTGTTTTATTTATGTGATGGATTACATCGATTGTTTTTCTAATGTTGAACAGTCCCTGCATACCTGGTATGAATCCCACTTGGTCATAATGAACTATTTTTTGATATGCTGTTGAATTCTATTAGCTAGAGTTTTGTTGAGGATTTTTGTGTCTCTGTTCATAAGGGATATTGGTCTGTAATTTTCTTTTTTTGTGGTATCTTTACTTGGTATTGGTATCAGGGTTATGCTGGCTTTATAGAATGAGTTTGAGAGTATTCCATCCTTTTCTATGCTCTGAAATACCTTTAGTAGTAGTGGTGTTAACTCTTCTCAAGTTTGGTAGAATTCTCCAGTGAAACCATCAGGGCCAGGGCTTTTTTTTTGTTGGGAGTTTTTAAATTACCTTTTCAATCCCTTCCTTTGTTATAGGTTTATTTAGTTGTTCTACCTCTGTTAGTGTTAGTTTAGGTAGGTAACGTGTTTCTAGAAATTTGTCCATTTCCTCTAGGTTTTCAAATTTGCTGGAGTACAGTTTTCCATAGTATTCTGTTATGATTCTTTTTCATTTCTGATTTGGGTTATTTGCTTCCTCTCCTGTTTTTCTTAAGATCTTCTATTGCTTTGTGTATTCTTTGGCTTGTCCTGCATTTTGACTGATCTCCTTCCTGATCTCTTGAAGAGCTCTGTATATTAATCTTTTGTACTCTACCTCCAGTAATTCCAAGAAGTTCTCGTCCCCTGGAAGGTTTCTTGATTCTTTGTTTTGGGTGCTTGTTGAAGCTCTCCTAGTCTGCCTCTTTATGTGATTTGATATTGACTGTTGTCTCCAAGGCATAGGTAAGTTATTATATTTATTTATTTCATGTTTGCTTATTGTGTCTTAGCTTCTTGTTTGGTTTTGTTCTGATATGCCCAAATAGGCTAGTCATATGAGCTAGTTTGAATATTGGTGTCTTTGAAGCTCTCACATCCTGTCACCTGTTGGTTAGAGCTGTTACTTACTAGGTATGTGAGCCCAGGAGTCCCTTTACTTTTCTTCTATGGATTCAGCTTAGGTGTCCAGATAGTTGGTCACCAAGGGTGTGGTGCAGGCTCTCACCTACAGTCCTATACAGGCATGGGTGATTGGTGTAGGCACAGGTATCTGCCTGTAGTAGAGGGTCATGCGCTGAGCAAGGCGGGGGGTGACGGCTTCCCCTGAGTGTCTGGGTGAAAGGCTTGTCTCTCTTCCTTACAGTACATAGGTGGGTGGGTTTTGCAGCCAAACTATGGGCACCCAGTGCTGTTGGCTGTAAGGACTGGAAGGCACCACTTATTCTTAGACCCCTGTCGCAGGTGACTAGGTGGAGTGGGTGGAGCCATCAGTCCTCAGGCCCCTGATGTGGGTAGGTGAGGACCCTGCTTAATGGGTAGAGTGGTGCCAAATGTCACGAACCTACCACTCCACCATTTCGCTGATACAGTGAAGTTAGGCTTCGGGTACATACCCTGTTGTATAGGGCCAATGAGGGCCAACGCTGTTGAAGTGGGCCCTCACAGGTCTATGCAGGAGTGAAATGCATTCAAAGTCTGTGGAACTCTTATGTCTGTGCCTAGGCAAAGGAGCTGTTCCATGCCCTGAGTTCCCAGCTTAGGGGAGCTGGCAGATTATTTTTCCTGTTTGTTAATTTGTTCCCTTTCCAAGGCCTGGAGAATGGCTCAGGATATGTGATGGGTCCTACTCCCGGCCCAGGGGACGTGGCAATTGCTGAAGCTGGCCAGGGACCTGGTGCAGTGTGAGGAGGGGTCAGGTAAAGGGGAGAGGTTCTTCCCAAATAGGGTGTTTTTTGAACCATGCAGAGGGTTAAACACATGTACTTACCTTTAGCCAGTTGAGCACTGCTTTTCACTGGCTCTGAGGCCTGAGCAGACTCGCCACAGCTTGGTCTCTCCTGACATGGCAAACACGCCCTGAACACCACTGCTTGTGTCACCGCGCCTGCTGGCCGATCCAGCCCGCAGGGCCCTGGCTCCTGCCGTGTCTGGTCTGGCAACTCCTTGGTGCTTCTGAACAATCTTTCCCTCCCCCTGCCACTCAGTCCAATTCCTCAACTTTGCCTTTGATGTTCACGGTTCCTAGAGTGTCACATATAATAGATTCACTAGTCTTTTGGGGTCTTGGTTGTAAGAAGGCACCACCAGAAGCTTCTCACTACTCTGCCATCTTGGTCCCTCCTCCCTCCTTATCTTGTTATATCAGTGAAGTCATACAATATTTGTCCTCTTGTGATTGATTTATTTCACTTAGCATAACATCTTCCTGCTCCCCCCATACTGTAGAATGTATCAAGACTTCATTCTTCTACTGGATGAGTAGTCTTTCATTGTGTGTATGTACACAAGGTCGCATGAGTCGGAACCTACACCTAACAACAAGGGGGATCTTGGGCTTGCATACAGAAAATATTCCCAACAAATGATTGCATTTACTGTCACTCTGAGGTGTCTGTGCAGAAATAGGAGTGAAAATAAATGCACTGGAAACCTTAGGAAGTTTGGCAGTGCATTTCAGATGCTTATCTGAGCCACACAACTTAGAAATTTGGGATGGAAACCTCCTAAGAATAACCATCCTTACGAAATTTCCGATCCCTCTTGTTTTTGGCAGAATTTAAAATTCCGTGGAAATGGCTCATGTCGCAAGACTTCTGTGTGGTGCTATCCAGCACCAGGAAGGAGAGAAGCCCCGGAAGGGAAAACCAGACCAATGTGGCTGCATGTTTTCACGCCTTTGAAAAGGTTTTGGTTTGGCTCAAACTGAGAAGGAGCACTTGTGGTTTTTATTTTGTGCCAACTCTTTCAAATACCATTCACCTGACTCATGCAGCTTTGAATGTCAGGAGGCAACAAGGGAGGGAAGAAATTTGAAATCTTCCTGATGTTCAAACATACTTTGAAAGAGACTCCTTCTTGCTGGGAGGAAGAGCAGAATACAAAGTACCCCTGAGCAAGATGCACTCCCACACCCCTCGCTGGAGAGAGGTGGCAGTGCAACTGGCCTACCAGTCAGTTCATCATGGGGCAGTAATACAGGTGATACCAAGTGAATGAGACATAGCGCTCCCTTTAGAGGGCCAAGGTCAAGTCAGGGAGACATACTTGGACCAAATTATTCTGCCCGTTAGAGCCCAGTAATGCACAATACTGGTGTTTTTGAGAACAACCTTCCTGTCCCACTTTATCTCACCATTGCTGACTGCAGTGCACTGCCTGGGATGGCAAATTGGCAAATTCCAATTTCTCCCCCAAAACCTAGCTCAGACACCACCTTTCCTTAATCTTGCCAAGTACAGTTAACTACTCTCATCTCTGCTACCTGTCTGCTTTGTACACGTTGATATTATTTCATTTAACACAAAAATGTATTTTCAGGACAGTGCCTGGGTTATAGTAGGTGTTCATAAGAGGAAATGGATTGTACAATACCCCACCTTAATAACTCTCCCCTTTCTGAAACAGGTGAGTCTTCAGCCATTGTTAAGTCCAGCCTTACCTCTCAATCCCCCGCTAAGCAAGCACTAGCCGTTTCCAATGCAGCTCTTGTTCTGGCAGCTTTCACACACCCACCCCATCCTCTAGGTCCCTCTATCAGCCCTCTCACATGGGAATATCAGAGGTCAGCAAGTACTCATGGGTGGTACTTTTCTATCGACTGGTCTAACTCTAAGGTGCTAATTTAAAGGGATCTTTCAGTACCATTTACAGAACGGAAGTCTAATCTTACGGTAATTTCAAGGTGATGTGCCTGTATTTATCCATATTTGGACTTCAAATACAGAAAAGAAAGTTACAGTTTATGTGTTATTGCCATGGTGTGTGTGTGTGTGTGTGTGTGCACGTGTGTGCATGGGAGGGGTCACATGGTCTTTTTTTGCATATGAACAAATACACGTCTCACTATCTCTCATATGATTTGAAAAGCGTTCACCTTTTTAGTTAGATGGAAGGATTATGTTACTTAAACACTGGTATTTAATGTGCATTATCACATTTATTATCATAGCAAGACCAGATGTTTAAAATTTGGGCTAGAAATTCCATAATCCGGATTGCATTAGCTCAGGGTCACCCTCCCACCTACCGCCCACTGCTCAGCTGTGTTTCGTTACAGCTCTAATAGAGCAATACTGCGTTTCCACAGGTCTTAGTCTGGTATTAAATGACATGTGGGCTAATTTTGGTGAGTGGAGCAGACTGGTAGGGGGTTACACAAATCAGAGCAATTTGCTTTCCCAACAGTAAGAGAATATGTGAAGAATTATTTCTGATAGTCAAGGCGTCTCTCCCTCTGGCTTGCTCACTCTCACTCCTTCCTGCTTGCTCTCTCTCCTTTCCTTCTCTCTTCTCTCTTACTCTCTCATTCATTCTTTTCCATTTGCTCCTTCCTTTAAAATCTGTTGTCATTTTACTGTCTCCAAATGTTCCTCCCACTTCTTCCAGAAACAGAATCTACCTCTCCAATCACTAACTTTCTTACTTCAGCAGAAGCCTTTTTTACATTGCTTCTGTGCTGATGAAATTAAAACAAGCAAGCAAAGCAAACCGATAGCATTCCTGATTTTAAAAATCATAATCAACGCAATTTAGATAAGGTTAAAAGAAAAAAAGAAAGGAAGAAAGACAAGCCTAGGTGGAACCCTGCCAACAAATCATCCGTTTGCATTAATAGGTTCCAGCAATGGTACTGCAGGCATGGAAAGCATGTGCACCACTGCACTTAGCAAGCTCACGAGCTTAAAAATAAACTTTGACAATGGAGCTCTCCTTGTCCTCTTAGGAATGGAAAACATTATGTACTTCAAAGCATACTAAGCCTGATTTTCAAATATAGTTGGGGAGTCGGTACTGTGGCGATTGGGAGGGCCTTTAGACTGCACACAGCACGTAGATGCTTTACGTGTCAATAGTACTTGAGCTGCAAACCAGCGAGAATGAATGATGCTGCCAATTTTGATGTGCTCATTCATAAGGAAGAAACTTCTGTCTTTTAAGTTTCCCAAAACAACTGAGCTATAGCTCCTCGCTTTAATCAGGGAATTTCTTCCTGATCCCAAAATCAGAGAATTTGAGTAGAGAATTCACTTGCACACAGCAGCTTTTGTTCATGTTTTAGTGTTTTTGGACAGGAAATTGATCGACAGGGTAACATTCCCACAAAAAAGGAAACAGTATGGGACCATGGCTTGTTAGTACAAGTGACTCTGTTCTGGAAATTACAGACAAGAAACCTGGGAAGAAGAACGGTATTAAAGAGCAAAAGCATGGTGACTCCTGATGAGAACATCACCAAATGATGAACCCACGAGCAAAAAGGAACTTCTGCTGTGAGTATCTTTGCAATAATCGAGTATCTTATTTGCTTTCAAAATTTCTGGAGTATGTTGAGTAGATTTCCAAGGAAAAGTTTGATGTATGAAGTCTTCATTATAGACAAGTCTATAATTACACTCATTGGGTGGTTCCAACAGAAGATTAGTTACTGGAATTTTTTCCAGGAACTTGTAACACTGAAATAAATTGCACGTTAACTCGGGCATGTTTTATGCAATAGGTATGTCACGTCAGGCTTTTATTGTGTAGTATATCATTCTGACAATGCATGATTGATCAACAGATGCATCTATAAATTCCAGTTTATCTGGATTCTGGTAATTTAAACTACATTCGCTTTGGTTTCATCTTGTGGTTAATCCTGCAGTTAATTTGTTCATATATAGATTCACATGTATTATTTAGAATTTACTTAGAGAGAATGTTAGCTATTTCCTGAGTGAATCACGGGAGAAGGAAGTGGAGGTCTGCTTCCGTAAAGATTTACAGCCTTGAAAACCCTACGGGGCAGTTCTACTCTGTCCTATAGGGTCGCTATGAGTCAGAATCAACTCGATGGCAGTGGGTTTGATTTTCTTTTTGGTTAGGGAAGAGATAGGTAAGAATCCTAAAAATGGGGAAAAAAAGTACGATAGTTTGTGTCTTAGGAACTAAGACCTAGACTCTTTTTACATTTCCATAGTTTATTTGGTAAATGGTTTTGTTTGAAAATTATTTAGCTGTTTCTATATAAGACTGCCCACCCCATAGAAATATTGCTGTGGTCTTGGATGTGTGAATCAAGCTCATCAAAAGTCTAACCCTGTGTAAATACTAAATGCAGTGTAATCCATCTTTAATGTACACATACTTAATAGATATATGTTGAATGTTGAATAAATGCTGGTGTGTAATGGGACAGATATCCTGATTGTACATTAAATCATTTTACATCAGGATTTTACTCTGAATTTATCAATGAGTTTCTTTAAATTCTGTTTAACAAAGAACAGTATCATAATGGGGTTACGTTATATTTTTTCCATTAAGAAATTAAAAAAAAAATCTAATTAATTGCTATTCTTGGTCGTTTTTCTCCTGAAATACAAAAGAAGCTTGTGAAATTTATTATTTATTTGCAGGGGTATCTTCAAGTTTTTGGAGCAATTCAGTATATAAAATGAATAGATGTCATCTTATTTCCAATTAATATGTAATGTCCAGGAGCTAGTATGTGGCACTGGAACTTAGAATTTGCATTTTTGGGACCCCCTTCCACTGAGGATTGATGGGTAGGCCAAGACATTGACCAAGTGATGGGATAGGGGAGATTGTTTTTCAGGTGTAGGGGGAATAAAAATAAGCTAAGAGGCCAGCACATGAAGAGACTCTTGGAGTCCAATTGAGTGCGTCTGGAGTGACAGAGAAACAACGAAAGATACGGGGAAAGAAGAGGAGTGGGGGAAAGCTGGAGAGGTAGAGCAACTTACTCTGGGTGGACCTCCATCTCATATGATGCAGATAGTACTGTTCCAGCACTCTCTATTGATTTATTTTTCTAGACCACTTGGGATAGCTAGTAATTAAACTGGATACGTGTACTTCTGCTGGGACAAGTAGGAATCAAGAGTGCTGTACATGTGACTTCACTGCATTAGATGTGGTGGTGGGATTCACTGGGTAGGCTCTGACAGAAGCTGTAACTAAGCAACAATCATCATTAATGTAAAATTCTTTTGGATCATCATATGAAAACATTTAAATGGATAATCTCAAAGTATTTCATTAACAGTTCAGTTCGGACTCCTACGTAGAGGTGTACTTTACAGGTAAATTATCCAGGCAGATCTAGCAGAACGCAAGGCTAATTAAAGTAAGATATGCCATAGGAATCATTTGGAAGTTCTTTTAAGAATCAGAAAGTTGGTCGATAGCACTGGCATGAACACTTTTTCAGGCTAAAGTCATCTGGGTTTATTATGCAGAATTCTGGGACTTCAATCAAGAAATGATGCAACATTAAAGAAGTCCTAAGTCTGTCTTTTTAAAGAAAGGAGAGGGAATTGATTATAATTGGGCTAAGTAAATAATATACGGTACAATTGATCAGATTTTGAAGGGTAATCTTAAAAAGGAAAAATATAGGTTTAGGCCCCCAGCATGTAGTTATTGATGACTAATGATAGCCTTGGTGGCTAAAAGTTTAAGAGCTCAGCTGCTAACCAAAAGGTCAGCAGTTCGAATCCACCAGCTGCTCCTTAGAAACCCTATGGGGCAGTTCTACTCTGTTCTATAGAGTCGTTATGAGTCAAAATTGACTCGACAGCAACGGGTTTGGTTTGGGTTTTTTTAATGTTAACTAGAATTTTTATGACACATTATAGTTTTTTTCTAGTTAAGTCGTTGGACATCAGAAAATTTTATAGCCAGAGCTGTTCAAAGATTTGCTACACCAAGAGGAATGGGTTCTCTGTCACTAGTGGTGTGATGTAGATGAGGGGCTTCAGCAGAGAGTGAAAGGCAAGCATTTTGAGTCAGACAGTTGTGTACTGGGTTCCCAGATCCCCCACATATAAACCGCGGGACCTTGAGCAAATTGCATAAGCTCTAAGCCTCTGATTGCTTATCTATAAAATGGGCTACATGGTTCTTCCCTCTTAGAATTGTTGTAAAGACCCAATGAGACAGTTTACATCAGCTGAATGACATATAGCAAGTTTGCAATAAGATGGTTGAAGGACAAGTCCTCTAGGGACCTTTCTAACTTTGAGATTCTAATATTTCTAGCTGTGTACCGCAACTTAAATTTCTCTACTGCGCTGAATGCTATTCAAATATGTAACTCAATGCTCCACCCAGTGAGCTCCTAAGTGTAAAGCAAAGCTACAATAAATACAAGAAAAGAATGAGTCAGGCCATCAAGATGAATGAATTGAAAATAATGATGGAGTTGATTTTTAAGATGTCTTGGATGTCTTCACCGTCACACACCACTAGTTGCCCTTGTGTTGACTCTCACTCATGGTGAACCCGTGTGTGTCAGAGTAGAACTGTGCTCTGTAGCATTTTCAATGGCTGATTTTTCAGAAGTAGATCACCAGGCCTTTCTTCTGAGGCACCTCTAGGTGGACTTGAATCTTCAGTCTTTCAGCTGAGCACATTAACTGTTTGCACCACCCAGGAACTCCTTAGATGTCTTAAAAAAAAAAATCCATTGCTGCTAAGTTGATTTCGACTCATGGCAACCCTGTGTGTTACAGAGTAGAACTTCTCCATAAGGTGTTCTTAGCCGTAATCTTTATGGAAGCAGACTGCCAGCACCCGTGGGTAGGTTCGAACTGCCAACTTTTAGGTTAGCTGTTGTTGTTGTTAGCTGTTATCAAGTCAATTCCAACTAATGCCGACTTCACGCGAGCAGAATAAAACTGCTCTACGGAAGTGCTCTGGTTGAGCATTTGACTGTTTGTGTCACTGAGACTGAGCAGAAACCATTTACATTAGATGGTCTAAATCAATTTTATTGGGCATTCTACAGTCCTTGATTACTAACAGAGTGGAAACCTTGGTTTGGCCATTGTTAATCGTGTTGTTCTTTCATCTTTTGTGTATATCTTTTTCTAATTGTCTTTGGTAACCCACTCTGCCCAGGAAAGTCATTCTCAGTAGAAATTGTTTTTTCCTAAGTTTTAGGACTGAAAATGTTCATCTTCAAAGTATTTCTTATGCTATCTCTCTATGGCGTCTGTCGAAGTCAAAGTTTTACGTGGGTGATGTATTTAGACGCATTCATTTGCGCCAAGCACAGATCCATATCACCTGGACAGGACCACCACTGTGAGACTACTGCTTCAGTGGGCTTCAGCGCAGCCTGCGCATCATAGACATGAAACAACAATCTAGCTGTTAGATTTTCTATCTGGAAAATCACTATGTCTTTGGGAGAGTGTCAGTGATGGCTATTAAACAAAATATTATCTTGTGTCTATATCATGCCCTGTCCTTTTCAAAACATTGGCACATATATTATTTCATTTTTCTTGCCCTTGAAGTCGAGAGAGAAGCTACATTCACCCCTCCAGCTGCATAATACTGATGATAATTCCAGAGAGTAAGCAGAAATGTCCAACAAGAAGGATGGATATGAAGACTTTGAATCTAGTATAATTAGCCTATTAGTTTTATGACTATCTTAGATTTTTATCCAGAAATATATGATTCATCTGCTTCTTTCCTGCTTTAATAGGGACTTCAATCTTGAACGGTAATTTATTCTTTCTTTGTATTGTGCCATCCAGAGTGGTTCAACCAACAGAGCACACACAAAAAAATAGAATGCAACTGTATTCAACCTCAGTTGAGAGCACAGAAAAACTTGACCATCTGGAATGATTTTCCTGGGTGGTGCAAACAGTTAAGTGCTTGGTGGCTAACTGAAAAGTTGGCTGTTCAAATTCATCCAGAAGCACCTTGGAAGACAATTCTGGTGATCCACTTCCCAAACGTCAGCCACTGAAAACTGTGTGCACCACAGGTCTACTCTGACGCACGGGGTCACCACGAGTAGGAATCGACTCAGCTTGATGGGAATTCTTTTTTGTCTTCTCTATTACCAATATATCCTAGAAACTCCAAGAAATAAAAATGTCCATATTTATTCACTTACTTGTTTTACAAAGGCATCAAGGCCACCAGTGTGTTTTTGGCTACCACGCAGGTTGCAACAGCACACAGCTGGACAACTGCATTTTCTGCTGCTGTGACATCTCCCTGCAGACTTGAGATTTACTAGGCTCATTACTGAGTAGGGGTTCTCAGAACGGGGCATGCAGTCTAGGTCATGCAGGAGTCAGGCAGGGGAGGTGCATGAATCAGTCTGGGTATAGAATAATAGGGATGGGCAAGGTTAATGGTCAACGAAACAGTGCGTGACCAATCCACAGGGCGCATTGCTTGGCTCAACCTCAGGTTATCCTGTGGGAACATGGGCCCAATGTGGCCACATATACTCTTTTTCCAAAGATACTGGAGATCCCTATTTTTGAATAAAATCTCTGAACTTTGAAGTTTTGCAAAGTGACTATAAAATAAACGAATGAATGAGTGCATAGTCTAAACTAAACTCATCTATAGGCTGGATCTGGTGTGTGAGCTGTTTGGAAGCTCTCCTAGAAATATTAACAAAACAGTTGGGCCAAGCTCACTGAGGTGTATTCACCTAATAGGTTAACGTACAATGTTGAGAATCGTCAGTCTACCACTGTATACAAATATGACTGAATCTCACAGAGTAGTTACTGAAATTAGCAAGACTCAAAAGACTGTATGATTCCCCTTCTATAAACTCCTCAACAAGCACAGCTCCTCTGAGCAGTTTAAAGTCAGGCTCATGGATACCCTTGGGGAAGGTGAAAGGATGAGAGGAGCAAGGGGGAGGCTGTTTGGGGGCTGCTTATATTGGGTTTCTTGGCATGGTTGCTGGTCACAGTTTGTGAAAATTCATCAAGCTGTAACTTGGTATGTGCAATTTTCTGAATGTGTGTCATAGTTTGATACAAAGTTTAAAGAGAAGTTGGACCATCACCTGGCAAGGGAATTGTTTCAGTTATAATGATATTTTGTTGTTTTGTTACATGCCGTTGAGTCAGCTCCAATTCGTGGTGACCTTATGTGTAACAGAACAAAGCATTGCCAGGTCCTGCGCCATCTTCACGATCATTGGTATGTTTGAGTCCATTGTTGTGGCTGCTGAATCAATCCATCTCATTGAGGGTCTCCCTTGTTTTCATTGGTCCTCTACTTTACCAAACATAGGGGAGATTTATAGGTGTGTATATATCTATATATATATCTATATATATCTATATCTATATATATATAGATCTCTGCAGTCTTTGACATAAGCCTAGAAACATTTGCTTAAAATCTATCTCAAATAGGTAATAGTATATGTACATCTGGGGAGAGAATTGAATACTAGGAAATTCTTATGTAACTTGTGGCCCTGTCTTTAACTGGGGTTTTATTTCTCCCTGGCAGGTGGAGACAGAGTGTGGGAGGGACATGCAGAGTGGCTAATTCTAGCCACTGTGCGTCAGAGCATGCATTTGTTTGGTTTGGGTTTCTCCATGAGGTCTTCCAGAACAAACGGGGGTTGGCACCTGTCGTAGGGAACACCTGGAACTCTGGGAGAGGGAGGACTTCATTTTGGGGTGCTTGGCTGCCATATTCACCACAGCATGAGGAGCAGCTTTTCTCTGATGCCATGTTCCTGCTGGCTAGCCATCTGGAACTTTCTTGGGACCTGCCCTTTTTTAAGCCTAGTCTTTGGTTTATTCTGTGGACCTCTATTTCTTTTTTCAATAGTTCCCTTTTGCTTAAAACTGTCATAATCTTTGTTGCTTGAAAATAAAATGCTGATATAGAAATGGGTCCTGGAGGTAAGGAGAGGGAGGATTTTATCCCTTAGTGTTCCGTAATGGGAGGTGGCACCAACTCTAAGACTGTATACTGTGGGTGATGCCTCCAAATATGGGTGCTAACAGGACAGCATTTGTATGGATGCAAGACAGCCACAACGTAAAAAGTATTCACTGCTGTTGTCTAGCAGGCCAGATGAAGCAAGTGTCGCCCTGGAGAAAAACTACAGTGGAAGCTGAAGATGAAGGTTTGCTTTCATCCATGATGAAGGAGGATGTCAATCCACCCAGAGATGCAAGCATATGAGGACTGGAAATGTGCATAGATATAACCAGGGATGGATTATCCAATAGGCAGGGTAAGCCTGGTGCTTACCAGCTTACCAGATCACCTGTAGTGTGAAATGGCTCAATACAGATTAGTAAGTAAGCACACGTAAGCTCATGCTTACCTTGCTGACTGGCTGAGTAAAGCATCTCTGTAAGGGACTGTAAATTTGAAAAGAGGCTTTGATTCTGTAGGAAGGTGCTGTGGGGTTGGGAGAGAGTCAGATGCCAGCCATACCTAGAAGCAGAATCTTTGATGTGGTGAAAAGTCTGAAATTGTTCACTACAAATGATCTGGTAAGCAGGGTAAGGACCGTGCTTACCTGGCCTGTTGGAAAATCTGCCCTGGATACAGTCATCATTGCTGTTGTTGGGTGCCAGTGATTCTGACTCGTAATGACCCCATGTCAGAGAGTAGAACTGCCCTAGAATCTTTTCTTGGATGTCATGTTTTTGGAAGCCGATCGCCAGGTTTTTTGCCCGTAAAGCTACTGGGTGAGTTTGAACCACCAACCTTTCAGTTAACAGTTGAGCGCTTAACTGTTTGTGCTACCAAGGCTCCTTGATACAATCATTCTATGCAGATATACAATGACTACATAAATCAACAAAGTGGTGGAAGATAAAACTCAGCTCTATTGCTCCTCAAAGGCTGATAAACTAGCTCTTACAGGTACAGATTTTGAGGTTCAGGGTATGGTTACATATGTATTTTTAATTTCAGTCTAGTAATAGGATGTCTTCCTTAGTTTGATTGAAGACTTTATCCAGCAGGAACCACAGTTCACAGGTGCAAGAGAAAACCTGAAAACTATAAAGCAGTCGGGTCCATATATCTCACACAAGTTGTCCACTAGGTGATTTAGAAATGTTGTTTCATGCATGCAATATTGTTTTAGCTCAATTCCTGATTTTGTTTTCCATTCACAAGCCATTGCCACACATTCTGTATAGTACTTTTGGCTGGTGGCATTTCATGAAAATGTAAGCTTAAAGAGGAGCTCATTGAAGAGAGGACTCAGGTGCATTTTGAATTTAATAGAATGCATCTTAGAGAAGACTTTGCTCTGCATAAGCAATGCTCAGACTGTGATGCTTATTATCCCTCCTGTGACAGAAGGAGACTCTAAGGTTAGATTAAATGCAGCAGGGCTAATACAGGTGCTATTGACAACAACAGTCGTCATCGAGTCAGTTCCGACTCATGGCAAACCCGTGTGCAGAGCAGAACTGTGCTCCATGAGGTTTTCAAGGTTGTGACTGTTCAGAAGGAGATTGCCAGGCCTTTCTTCCAAGGTGCCTTGGGGTGGATTTGAACTGCCAACCTTTCGCTTAGGAGTCGAGTGATTCACCTTTTGTGCCACCCAGGGACTCCCAGAGGTGCTGTTACAAGGCATTAAATAGTGTGGTACCTGAGTGTTTTGTTTCCATTGTGCGGTTTTTATTCTTCTGAAACCTGAGATAAGAGGTCAAGGTGAACCGAACAGTGACGTGTGAAAGCAACCAGCAGCTTTTCACACTCTGACTTTTTTAAGTTCTGAATAGTGCGAGCCTGAAAAAGCTCTTGTTTCTTTTTCTTCAAGTTTTAAAGGTTTGTTTTAATATTTGAGAAAGGTACACAATTCTCACTTCTGTGGGGAGAGACAGTCTGCTCACAGAGCATAGATTTTATTTAGTTTCTGTTAATGTATTTAAAATTGTCTTTAAATCGACATCAAGCAAAATGCACTAATTTTTGTGCATAGTTGGCTATCACCTCCCGTCTGTCCGTGTGTCCTGCTGCGGTGGCTTGTGTGTTGCTGGGATGCTGGAAGCTAGGCCACTGGTATTTCAAATACCAGCAGGGTCACTCATGGTGGACAGGTTTCAGCAGAGCTTCCGGACTCAGACAGACTCGGAAGAAAGGCCTGGCAAACTATTTCCAAAAGTTAGCCAGTGTAAACCCAATGAATCAAAACAGAAGATTGTCTGATACAGTGTTGGAAGATGAGCCCCCTAAGTTGGAAGGCAACATGGACTGAAGCACGCTGGTGATCATCAGAATGATGCAGGGCTGGGTAGCATTTTCTGTTATAGATGGAGTTACCATGAGTCACAGCTGACTTGATGGCAATTAACAGCATAGTTCTGTGGGTGTTGACAAGTGTATAGAATCTTGTAACCACCACCACAATCAAGATACAGAACAACCCCTTCACCCCCAAAATTCCCTCATGCTGACCCTTTGTAGTCAAAACCTCCCCCATCCCTAACTGCTGGGACTATTGACTTGTTCTCTATACCTAAAGATTTGCATTTTCCATAATAATCATATAAACGAAATCCAACGATTTCCAACGTTTTAACTTTAGTTTCTTCACTTAGCATGCTTTTGCAGTTCATCCGTGTTGTTGCATATGATCAATAGTCTGTTTCTTTTTATTGCTGAGCAGTGTTTCACTAAACAATGTACCAGAGTTTGTTTACCCATTCACCCTTGGAGAACGCCAGGCTGTTTGCAGTTTTTTGGCAATTACAAATAATGCTCCTTAAACATAATGTGCTGTATACACCGTTTTCTTTTTTTTTTTTTAACATGCTTTTATTTCTCTAGGATAAACACCTAGTAGAGGGATGGCAGGTCATTTGTTCCTTTAGCTTGATAAAAAACTACCAAACTGTTTTTCAGAGTGGCTTTGTTTTCACCAGAGATGTTTGAAAGTTCTAGTTACTCCATTTCCTTGACAGCACTTGATAGCTTCAGGTTATGTATTTATTTATTTTTGCTTTTGTTTTTGGGTTTTGGCTATTATAATCGCTGTATAATGGAATCTCATTGTTGTCTTTGATGTTGAACATCTTTCCATGTGCTTATTTGCAATCTGTATATCTTCCCTTGTGACATGTTTGTTCAAATCTTTTGTCCTTTTTTTTTTTTTTACTGGATATTTGTTTTCTTATTGTTTTTTTTTTTAATTGTACTTCAGGTGAAG
>NW_004444123.1:1197666-1212129 GCF_000243295.1 Trichechus manatus latirostris | reverse complement strand
CTAGCTTAAGAGGAGTTACTGGGACGGGTTGTTTGTGGCACTTACTACAGCCACCAAAGCGGGTCGGTAATCAGTGCAGGGCAGGTTCTAGTGGGCCTTGCCTGTGCTGCTTGGTGGTGTGATGTCAAGTGCACAGTGCAGGTAGGCAGGATGCAGCGGGGAGATTGTTATATGTGGAGCTAAGATGGATATGGGAGAGAGGAGAGAGGCACAGAAGCCAAAAACAAACAAAAAAGAATGCTAGGGGAGCTTGCCGTTGGAGTGGAGAGATGAGAGACTATGAAGTGGAGAAAAACAGAAAGGGGAAGAGGAAGAAAAGAAAAGAATGAATGAATAAGAATCAGAAAGGTTAAAGAACCACAAAGTTCCCAGGGATCCCACCGGTGCAGCTATGCGGTCTGAGGAAATTGCTCTCAGGTGTTGCAGAATAGCTTGGCTAGAAGGCATAGAGGTATACAATGCCAAGTATTCAGGGAACAGAATGAGAAGGAAGATATAGAGAGACGAGAAACTGAGCAGTGAAGAAAGAGAAAAAGGGAAAAAGAGGAAAAAGAAATCAAATCAAATTTACAAAAAAAGAACAAGAAAGGCCCCGAAAAAAAAAGAAGAAAAAAAAAAAAACAGTGAAGAAAGAAATGCCCTCAGGGATCCCTTTGTACATCTGTGCAAGCCGAGGGGGAAGTCTGCTTGCTACGCAGCACCGCCTGGCCAGAAAGGGCTCCCAACTCAAGAAAAGGAAAAGAAAAGAAACAAACAATTCAAAACAAACAAAAGAACAAAAGCCCCAGGATCCCACCAGCGCATCAGCCCAGTCCGGGAAGCAGCTCCACATTCGAACGGAGCTCCACCGCCCCTCAGGAAGAAGCAAAGATGGCGCATGGATCCAGGTATTTGAGCGAAAGGAGGGGGAGGTGGTGAGAGGTAAGGAAGATATCAAAAGAAGCAGAAAGAAAAAGCAGCACTAGCAACCAACAAATGGCACTCAAAGAGGCAGCTAGCGCAGGCTGGTGTTTCTCGGAGAAGAGACTGTGTCTGCAGGAAGCAGAGGGAGCTGAGTGTGGGTTAAGAAAGGTAGGGAGTGTGAAAGCGTAGGTCACAAATTACTGGAGCTCTGCAGCCCCTCAGGAAAAAGCAAAGATAGCGCATGGAGCCAGGTATTTGAGCAAAAGGAGGGGGAGGTGGTGAGAGGTAAGGAAGAAATCAAAAGAAGCAGAAAAAAGTAACACCAGCAGCCAACGAATGGCACTCAGAGAGCCGGCCCGTTCGGGTGTGTGGAATTCAAGCAGCCGGTGATTCCCGGTCAAGAGATTGTGGCCGCAGCAAGCAGAGGAGGCTGAGCCGGGGTGAAGAAGGGTGGGGGGTGGGAAAGCGTATATCTCAAATTACTTGTTGTTTTGTCTTCCGCTGCATGCTCTGCAAGGCTGCTTTCTCATACCCCGTTTGCTGGTCTCTGATAGGAGTCCAAGATGGTGGATCCACGCTGCGTTAGCTGGTAGGGGACCTCTGCATGAATCTCTCCTCACTCTCCATTCTCTTTCAGTTTTCTCACTCCATTTGGTGCTTGGCTGAGTTCTTTATCTCTGCATTTGATGTTTTAGGGTTTCAGGATTGTTGTATTCTTTGTTCGGCTTAGTTTTTCAGATCTTTGCTGTGGAAGGACTGTGTGGTGCTTCTGCCTAGAGTGCCATTTTGCCGGAACCTCTCTTGTTGATTTTTGAGATTCTTTTAAAACTATGGATACCAGACTTTTGTTGGATTTATGATTTGCAAATATTTTCTGTAGCTTTTTTCTTCATTCTCTTAGCCATCTTTTATAGAGAAAGAGATTTTAGTTCTGAAGTAGTACAGTTGATCAGTATTTCTTTACCAACCACTTTCTTGGTGTCATATTTAAGGACTATTTTCCTAACCCAAAATCATAAAGATTTTCTCCTATATTTTCTCTTTCCAGAAGATTGATAATTTTATGTTTTACATTAGATCTATGATCCACTTTGAGTCATTTTTGCATAATGTATGAGGTATGGGTCAAGTTTTTTTGTTTGCATATGAATGTTCAATTGTTTCAGCACCGTTTGTTGAAAAGAATATCCTTACTCATAGAATTGCCTTTGCACTTTTGTTAAAAATCAGTTGACCGTAATTCTATAGGCCTATGTCAGGACTCTATTTCGTTCCATTAATTTATGTATGTATACTTCCACTGAGGGAGCTCCGCTGGTGCAACGGTTAAGCGCTTAGCTGCTAACCTGCCGGTTGGTGGTCCCTACCCACCAGTGGCTCCTGGGGAGAAAAGCAACTGGTGATCTGCTCCAACGAAGATTAACCAAAAACCAGACCCGTTGCCGTTGAGTCTACTCTGACTCATAGCAACCCTATAGGACAGAGTAGAACTGCCCCATAGGGTTTTTGAGGAGTGGTTAATTGATTGTGGTGTTGGTGAAGAATATTGAATGTATCATGGACTGTCAAAAAAGAAGGAACAAATAAATCTTAGAAGAAATTCAACCAGAGTGTTCCTCACAGGTGAGAATGGTGATACTTTGACTTGCTTGCTTTGGCCATATTGTCAGACAAGACCAATCACTGGAAAAGAACACCACGTTTGGTAAAGTAAAGGGCTAAGAAAAATGAGGGAAATCTTCCATGAGATGAACTGACACAATAGCCACAAAAATGGACTCAAACTTACCAATGATCATGAAGATAATGCAGGACCGGGCAACATTTTGTTCTGTTATACATAAGGTCGCCCTAAGTTGGAATGGACTCAACAGCAGCTAGTAACAACAGCATCTGGCATAAAGTGCTAACCTCTTGAAGAGATGGAACAGAAAGGGAAGATAACATTCCAGACAGGGAAAAGAGCAAGAAAAGCCAAATATTGCAGGTACTCGCTTTCATAGCATACTATAATTTTCCTTTATAGTGTAAATGGTAGTTACATAATTTTATTCATGAGATTTATTTTTGTTAATCTAAGGTCTCTGTTGGGTACCAAAAAAATACAAAGTCTGTTTGGGATAAAGCAGAGAGAAGCAATGGCTCATCTGATCGTTCTGCAAACGCCACAAACCCTGAATAGTTAACAGTATTTACTGAAAAGCATGGCAGACGGATTTGAGAACAGAAGATGAAACTGGGAGGGGTTTTACCCAATCCATTAGTGCAAGCGGCTCATGGAAAGGTCTAAAGTGACTAGAGCAATCTAGACCCAAAGAACTCTCCAAACTGATGAGCCAGCGCTCCTTTCTAAGACCACGTCAAGTCCTGAGTTCACACTTAACCCACTTCTTTTCAAACACAAAGCACTTCATTCATTTATTTATTCACCTAATATGCATAGTGAGCACCCAACTTACTGTCACTGGTAGAATTAAGATTAAATAAGAGTTAAAAGAGAGACTATAATATATGATGTTTATATCATGTGATAATGTCCATATACTATATACCAAACAAGAATTTAAAATGTTATCAGTAATCATATTGTTAATAATATTAATTTTGTTATTTTGAGATTATTCTTCATGTAATGTGGGATAAAACAAATGAGTAATTATAGCTTATTCTAATTTTATCGTTCCCTGTAACCTTGAGACTTAAGATTCTTGGTATGGAGAAAAATGAGATAGAGATGAAATACAGAAGTTAAGTCAAAACTTTTTTTTGTTGCTGTTCTACCTTTCTCTCCAGCTCTGTCCAGGACCCTCTGTTGTGATCCTGGTTGGAGCAGTCAGTGGTGGTAGCCGGGCACCATCTAGTTGTACTGGACTCAGTCTGGTAGAGGCCGTGGTAGTTGTGGTCCATTAGACCTTTGGACTAATCTTTCTCTCGTATCTTGTTTTCTTCATTCTCCCTTGCTCCTGAAGGGGTGAGACCAGTGGAGTATCTTAGATGGCTGTTCACAGGTTTTTAAGATCCGAGACACTACTCACCAAGGTAGAATGTAGAAATTTTCTTTATAAATTGTGTTATGCCAATTGAGCTAGGTGTTCCCTGAGACCATGGTCCCCATAGCCCTCAGCCTAGCAATTCGGTCCTTCAGGGAGTTTGGATGTGTCTGTGGAGATTCTATGACCTTGCCTTGTACAAGTTGTGCTGGCTTCCCCAATATTGTGTATAGTCTTACTCTTCACCAAAGTTACCACTTATCTGTTGTCTATTTAGTGCTTCACTCCCCACCCTTACCCTCCCTCGTAACCATCAAAGATTGTTTCTTTCTATGTGTAAACTTTTTCATGAGTTTTTACAGTAGTGGTCTCAAACAATATTTGTCCTTTTCTGATTGACTTATTTCACTCAGCAGAATGCCCTCCAGATTCATTCATGTTATGAGATGCTTTGCAGATTCATCATTGTTCTTTATCATTGAGTAATAATCCATTGTGTGTATGTGCCATAGTTCGTTTATCCATTCGTCTGTTGATGAGCATGTGGGTCGTTTCCATCTTTTTGCTATTGTGAACAATGCTGCACTGAACATAGATGTGCATGTGTCTATTCACGTGAAGGCTCTTATTTCTCTAGGATACATTCCTAGGAGTGGGATTGCTGGATCATACGGTATTTCTATTTCTAGCTTTCTAAGGAAGCACCATAATGTTTTCCAAAATGGTTGTATCATTTTGCATTCCCACCAGCAGTGCATAAGAGTTCCCATCTCTTCGCAGCCTCTCCAACATTTGTTATTTCCACTTTTTTATTTGTGCCAGTAATGCCAGGGTGAGATAGTATCTCATTGTGGTTTTGATTTGCATTTCTCTAATGGGTAGTGATCGTGAGCATTTCCTCATGTGTCTGTTGACTGCTTGAATGTCTTCTTTGGTGAATAGTCTGTTCATTTCTTTTGCCCATTTATTAATTGGATTATTTGTCTTTTTGTTTAGAGGTGTTGGATTTTCCTATAGATTTTAGAGATTAGAACTGTGTCTGATTTGTAATGGCCAAATATTTTTTCCCAGTTTGTAAGTTCTCTTTTTACTCTTTTGGTAAAATCTTTTGATGAGCATAAGTGTTTAATTTTTAGAAGATCCCAGTTATCTAGCTTGTCTTCTGGAGTTTGCATGTTGTTGGTTATGGTTTGTATCCTGTTGATACGACATATTAAGGCCTCTAGCATTGATCCTATTTTTTCTTCTATGAACTTTATAGTTTTTGGCTTTATATTTAGGTCTTTGATCCATTTTGAATTAGTTTTTGTATATGGTGTGAGGTATGGGTCCTGTTTCATTTTTTTGCAGATGGACAACCAGTTTTGCCAGCACCATTTGTTAAAAAGACTGTCTGTTCCCCATTTGATGGACTTTGGGCCCTTGTTGAAGATCAGGTGACTGTAGGTGGATGGATTTACATCTGGGTTCTCAATTCTGTTCCATTGGTCAATGTATCTGTCATTGTACCGGTACCAGGCTTTTTTGTAAGTCAAATTTTTTTAATTGTGAATTTTAATTGGAATTATCAGTATTAACTTGTGAGGTATTTTGTATACATAAAATATTTTTACATAATGCATATAGAGACATAAATTGTGTATATGCAATCAAGAACATATACAGTAGAGTAGGTACGTAATATCGTGTCTATGGTGTAGATATATTTCCTAGCTAGGTCCACTGGAAAGGCCTAGAAAAAATTACCAACTGTCCAGTAGCAATGAGAATCCTTAGCACCAAAACTATGGTTTTCATATACCATTTTCCTACTAAAGAAGAATCAAGGCATCTTTGAGAAATGGATGATTCCAGGTGTGGGGAAGGAAATATAGAAGATGAACATGGAATCTCATCATGTCAGACAGTGAAGAAGTTGTCAAGACTAATAGTGTCGTGTCAAAAGGATTATGGAACTAAATAAAAAGTCTATTATCTGCTAAAAATGGGACCATTTGAGCAGGATAATAATCGCAATGAACTGAAACCCACCAAATACTGAAATCCATGAGTTTATAATGATAGGAAAAAAATTAAATAGAGATTCATAGAAGGCCTCTTTAAAAGTGACATTTACAGTGAAATTTAAAGTAGGAAAGAGCCAGTGAAGAAGAGGGGAGAGTATATGTGCACAGGACCAGTGGCTGGGGGTGCTCAGCCGTGTGGCTGGGAGTGCTCAGCCGTGGTGCTGGGAGTGCTCAGCCATGGGGCTGGGAGTGCTCAGCCATGGGGCTGGGAGACAGTGAGTAAGATGGAGAGGGACTCAAGATGAGGCTGGAAAATAAGCAGGGCCAATCATTCAGGACCACATAGTCATGCTGAGGATTTGGTCTTTCATTCTACATGCAACGGGAACTTATTGACAATTTTTATGCAGGCAAGGGACATGACCAGGTTTGCATTTTTAAAAGATCATTCTGGTTGCTCCATGGACGCTGGGTTGGCGGCATTAAGAGCAGAATCAGAAAGAGTCAGAGGCTACTGCAGGTGAGAGAAGAAGCTGGCGTGGTCTGGGAAGCACTCGTGTGATGCAATTCCTTCTCAACATGTTAAAAAAAAAGAAAAAGAAAAGCCATCTAAGAAATTCCTCTTGCTCTCTGAAATAATTTTGTAACCTGCTATGTCCTAAGTGTCTGTGAGTCAGAGTCGACCTGACAGCAATGGGTTTGGTGTTTGGTTTATGCCCTAAGTATCTGATAAAATGAGCTCTTTGTCCTTAGTCCCCTGATATCAATCACTGGGTATGGCATAATGTTCTGTAACAGAACCTAGACTCCAGATAATTTTTATATTTATACTCAAGCAATTAGGTGGCCTTTTTCATAGACTATCCGTATAGTCGAGTGACATCACTTTGCTTTATAAATCTTGTGAACAGATAAAATTACTTCCTTAAAAATTACTTACTTCAATTATCATAGGTGAAGGGAAGGACAACACACTATACAGAGGGAAGTCAGCACAACTGGATTAAACCAAACGCTAAGAAGTTTCCTGAATATAACCAAACACTTCGAGGGACAGAGTAGCAAGCGTGGGGGTCTGGGGATCATGGTATCAGGGGACATCTAGGTCAATTGGCACAACAAAGTTTATTAAGAAAATGTTCTGCATCCCATTTTGGTGAGTGTCTGGGGTCTTACAGGCTAGTAAGTGGCCATCTAAGATACATCAATTGATCCCAACCCACCTGGAGTAAAGGAGCATGAAGAACACCAGAGACATGAGGAAAATATTAGCCCAAGAGACAGAAAGGGCCACATAAACCAGAGACTCCATCAGCCTGAGACCAGAGGAACTAGATGGTGCCTGGCCACCACCAATGACCACCCTGACAGGGAACACAGCAGAGAGTCCCTGACAGAGTAAGAGAAAAGTGGGGTGCAGAACTCAAATTCCAGTAAAAAAGACCAGACTTAATGGTCTGACTGAGCCTGGAGGGACCCTGGAGGACATGTCCCCTGGACTCTCTGTCGGCCCCAAACTGAAACCATTCCCGAAGCCAACTCTTCAGACAAGATTAGACTGAACTGTAAGACATAAAATGACTCTCGTGAAGAGAGTGCTTCTTAGCTTAAGTAGATACATGAGACTAAATGGGCAGCTCCAGTCCAGAGATGAGATGAGAAGGCAGAGAGGGTCAGGAGCTGGTTGAATGGACACAGGAAATCTGGGGTGGAAAAGAGGAGTGTGCTGTCAGAGTATAGGGAGAGCAACTAGGGTCACACAGCAATGTATGTATACATTTTTGTATGAGAAACTAGCTTGAACTGTAAACTTTCATTTAAAGCACAATAAAGAAATTACTTACTTTAAAGGTTTATTTTTACCATTTCTAAAGCAAAGCATAAACCTTAAAAAAAAAAAAAAAAGGATTGCAATTAGAGACTTTGTATTTCTTAAGTAGGGTGGCCTAAACAGTTAAGTACTTGACTACTAGCAAGACGGTTGGTGGTTCAAACCCACCCAGAGGCACCTCAGAAGACAGGCTTGGTGATCTGCTCTGAAAAGTAACAGCCTTGGAAACCCTATGGAGCAGTTCTACTCTGCACACATGGGATCGCCATGAGTTGGAGTTAACTCAATGGCAACTAAAAACAACACTGTATATAAAGCAAAACAACAAGAACTGTATGTATATAAAAAGGAGCTGTTTCTTCCCTTGGAAAACATTGATAAGCTGAGATGTCCAGTAGGACAAGGTCATTTGTTAGTAACAGCTAGTGCCCACTTGTTGCTGCAACTGTCCTGATATTCAGTGCCAATATGCTAATATTTGTTAAATATTTAAAAATCACCGTGTCGTGAGTATTAATACAATATTTCCAATTCTCATTTCGAACACGTTTTAATTAGAATTAGAAGTTGAAATTAGAAGTGGAGGATAGATAGCATTCAGACACACCACATAGTATTATTTTTGTTCTTGAGGGAAGATTGTTAAAGAGTCTTAGAGTAGGTATGTCATAGAGTGTCTCTTCTTGCATTCTTTATTATTCAGTATGCTTGGTTATCCCCCACGGAGAACACTCCAACTGGCTTGCCTCTCTTACTTGCTTGTCTTCCTTTAAGACAATATTATTGTTTCGTTTTTAAAAAAGACCACAATTTCTTCATTATATGATACTAAGAAAAAAAAAAGGAAAATTTAATTCACCATAGGTCATCAGAGATTTATTGGTCAAATTTTACAGTATTGAATGTCCCTTGTTGAATGTGCGTCTATTGCTTACCATTTTTGCCAGCCCTTTGATAGTTTGTTAAGTACCCTTCAGAAGTGTGATGTTTTGGATGTCTTCAGTGAAGATGTGATGGTTTTGTGCTATGAACTCAGTAATGTTTGGGAGCACATCTACTGAATAAGTACCAAGCTTGGAAATATTGTTAATTATGAAAGATAAGGTCTGACTACAAAGCAGCTTAGCTTTTCTTGACTGGCTTGTAAATTGGTTAAAACCTACTGATGACACTTATTTTCTCATGGGTCTCATGTACCTCCTCAGAAGCCAACTTCAAGAGGGGATCCAAAAATATTTTCAGCATCAATATTTTTAGATCTCGGTGGTTTTCCAATGTGATTATTGAAGGATGGTACTCATTTGGATTTGTGTACTCTAGAATGTTTACTTTGTGGTTTTTTCTATGATTCCACTACATATTCCAAAAAAAAATTATTAGGATGAAAAAATCTGCTATTTACACGTCATATATGGGATTGTTGTTGTTGTGTGCTGCCAAGGTAATCCTGACTCATAATGATCCTATAGGACAGAGTAGAACTGCCCCACAGGGTTTTTTAGGCTGTAAACTTTACTGGAACAGATCACCAGATTTTTTCTTCTGCATAGTGGGTGGTGGGTTAGAAACAAAGACATTTTTGGTTAGCAACCAAGCCCTTAACCACTGTGCAATCAGGCCTCCTTGTATGTGGGGTATCATCTCTTAATTTCATTTTATAAGTCTCCTGGTCTGTCTAATTCTAATCTTCTAATATAATCAAACATGTCTTAATAGTTATGGGAAGATTTAATCATAGAACATTTAAATGAACCCAACTTTTTTTTTTTAAATCACAGAATGTGTGATCATTAAGGTTGTGTGTCTACTTGGCTGGGCCACGATTCTTGGTGGTTTGGCAGTTATGATGTAGTTTGGCAGTCATATGATGATGTGATCACTTCCATGATGAGATTTGATATGTGATCACCTCCATGATGGGATCTTCTGTGACTAGCCAATTAGCTGAAAGGGAGTTTCCTTGGCGATGTGGCCTGCATCAATTTAAGTGGACTTTCTGGCAAGGCTCGTGGGCTTTTGCTTGCTCTGGATCCTGCAGCTGGCTCCTGTTTGTCTGACCTCCGGTTCTTGGGGCTTGAGCTAGAAGTTTACCTGTGGTCTTGCCTGCAGATCTTGGGATTCATCAGTCTTCACAGCCTGTAAGCAAGATCCCTGCTCTCTGACCTGCCAATCTTGGTTTCGCCAGCCCCTGTGGTTACATGAATCAGGAGAAGCCTCCAGCCTGATCTGCAGATTTGGGACATTCCAGACTCTACAACTGCGTGAACCATTTCCTTGATATAAATCTCTACATATATTTATATGTTTTACTGGTTTTGCTTTTCTAGAGAACACAGCTTAAGACAGAATGTATATTTTTATTGACGGATAATGGTTATTGGATTTTTAAGAACTTTTTTTTTAACAGTAATTGTCATCTACGTTTGGACAGTGAAAAATAACACGTGCAGTAATTTTATGAATGCTTACAATTCTCACACTCTAAAATCATATGTTTAAGAACTATAATTTGATTTTCCTATAATTGAACTTGACTTGACCTAGGGTGGAAAGAAGGTATAGGGTCCCTTCCTAGGGATTCAGGAGGATCTAATCTCTCTTCATTTCCCTGATGTTCCTCTTAGTTTTCATCCCAGATAATCTTTATCTTTCCTGAAATGGAAAAGAAAAGAAAACAAAAAACCTGGATTTCAGACATCAATATTTTTCTAACTTTAATGTTTATATACGGACTTTGGCTTTTGAAACTCAAAAGCAAGTAATTTACTTTTGTTCTTCTTCTTTGTTCCCCTGAGGCTGTAAGTCTGGAAGTGGCTCTATCAATGGTTGTACAGTCGCTTGAGCAAAATAGGTTTAACAGGAGTGAAAAGAGAAACAACTCAGTTAAAGCATCTAAGCACTAATGGTCTGCCTGTGAACACAAAGCTTCCTAGAGTTTATAGATTTTGAGATTAAAGGAGATGACCCTAAAATACGAGTCTTCACTTTTAATGGAGCCATTACTACTGTAAAACAGCTGTATAAGTCCCTTCCAAATTAATAATCTTGCATTTTAGAACTTTCACTAAGACTTAGTTTTTTGTTGTTGTTTTTCCTTGTATGGTTGATGAGGAAGGAAATTTATTCTTGGACATAAACCAGCTCTTTGGGTCCAGACAGCCGTCTATTACAAAAACATCTTCCCGTGTCCACCTGTCCTAAAGAGAGAATCACTGCTAGATTATCTAGCAACAATGTGCCAGTTCAGCGACCCTTGAATAAACCACCTTTTAAAATCTCCCTGCCGGCCATAAGTATGTCACTTCAATATTATTTCATAGCTTGAATCAGGTTACGTTGAAGCATTTAGAGGATGGAAAGATGGCAAGATTTTACTTTAAATGACTTCACAGCAATCGTAACCTATCGTTGAGTACCCTGGTTAGGGGGTCTGGCCATGTTATAAACAGATTTGACATCTAAGAATGTTCTAGCGAAAGTCTGCCAACCAGTGAGTGTCTTTTAATAAGCAACCAATTCCTAGATTTGTTTTGACATCTGTTCTTCCTAATAATGGGAATGACACAGAGACACTGTAAATTTAAGAAATAATTTTTAGTTTGCTAAACCCTCAGTTTCCCAGATGAGAAAATTTGAATACGAGAGGTTGCTCAAAGCTATGTTGATTTAGATGCAGAAGTTATACTTGACCATAGATATCTCTACTCTAAATTTTACATTATGTTTATTTTATTTGTTTTGTTTTGTCTCCCCTCCACTGAACCACACCCTTCTTTCTTTGTTTTTTTTTTTTTTTTTTTTTTTTTTTTTTTTTTTAAGAACAATTTATAGTCTCACAGTTTTGGAGGCTAGGAGTCCTAACTCAGGGCATCAGCCGGGCTATGTTCTGTCTTTTCTAGGAGAAAACCATTCTGAGCTTCTTGCAGCTTCAAGAAGCTCTGGGTGTTTCTTGGGTTTTCCTTGGCTTGTAAATGGATTCTCACATGGTGTCTTGCCCCTGTTATGCCATGCTTTTTTCATGTTCTTGTCATTCGGACCCAAAGAGGAGAAGTGCTAAATCTACACCCCCAGTTCTAGGGGTTTTCTTAATCAGTGCAAGGAAAATCCAGCTGGGTGAAGAAATAAAGCTACTGCAAGAAGTGGGGAGGGGAAAGGAAAAATGACTCCACTGTGGATGGGGGTATTTATTTTGCTTCTGGCAGAGTAGATGGGGCATGAGCTTCTTGAGTCAGGGATGGGGTCCTGAATGGAGCTAGCGCTTCTGCCAGGCATAGCCCTGCTCTGACACTCTGTGGACTCACTGGAACCACCAGGCATCTGTGGAACAGAAGTGACAAGAGCCTGCACTATAAGAATCTGTGGGGTGGGGCAGTGTTTGGTCTAGCAAGTCCAGATGGAACCAAGGCCAGGATGTGTCAGCTCTCCACACTGCATCCATCTTAGCTTCTCATCGCATTAGTTCACGATTATAAGAGGCTCAGCCTTGCAAGTGCCCAGCCCACTCGCCTAGTGAACAATGTGCTCCTTATTGTGGCATTCAAGCTATCTATGCCTATGTAATCTTCCAGGTTTATCAACACTGCTTCCATGTGCACTCCAGCCCAGGTTCCTTAATCATTGTGCTTTGAAGACGTCTTACATTTTCTGCTCCAAGCTTTTTTTATGATGGTCTGCTGACCTCTCAGATTCTTAACTATGTATTAAATGCCATCTCCTTTGTAAAGCTTTTCATGCCTCAAATTCCCATTGAACAAACATTGCTTCAATATGCAATGATCCCCAAATGAGAAACACACACACAGAATTCAGCGATTCATAAATTTTTTCATGAATGGTAGAGACTGGCTGCTTATCAAACATGATATATTAAAAAAAAGCTAATTGCCCTCATCATAATCTTTATATTCATCCCCGCCCACCACAGTTAACAAACTTAATAGCCTACAAACTAGACTTCTACACCTTTCTTTTGCTCAAACAAACATACATATCCATTAGAGTTTACTTATTTATTTTTACTGAAACAGAATCATACACATTACATTTTAACTTGTGTGTTTAGCTTAATGAAATATCCTGGACATAAACTGGTTAAGAGCCAATATGTCTAGTGATGAGAGCCAAGGATTCAAGGCCACACTGCCTGGATCCAAATCCTACTCTTGAAGTGAAATAATTGTATAACTTAGGAAAGTTATTTAACCCCTTTGTTTTCTCACTTGTTAAATAGATATAATAATAGTTTCTACCTCATGGGGTTTTGTGAAGGCTAAAGAAGTTAATACATATAAAGTACCGAGGAGACCATACACAACAAATATAATTTACTACACATTTTTATATATACATAATATAACTCACATTACATAATATAGTACATATTTTGAATATACACATAAGAATAATATATGCATATTGTTATATATTTCCTATACAAGCTAGAAGATGGTAATCTATTGGTTTCTATGCATATACACATAAATTTACGAATTATAATCATGATGCTTTCCTTTCAGTGTAATCTTCTTTCCTTTTATTACCCTCTCCCTTTCTTCTTCCTTCCATATTTGCCTCTCCTACCCCAACTAACATAAGGAGTGTAAACATCAGTGAGTGTAGTCTTATATGTAGTCTTCTCTCCAGTTCCTCATGATTACCTAACCACATCTCACATACATACATATAATACATTTGTGTATATATGTCTGTAAGTGTTTTACGTGTGGCAAGGACATGAATTTTTGGGGGCCAAAGGGTGAAATGTCATGGATTGAACTGTGTTCTTAAAAAATATGTGTCAAGGCAACAGTCAATATCAAATCATATAAAGAGGCAATCCATGATGGCTTCAGCAAGCTCCCAAAATAAAGAATCTAGAAATTTTCCAGAGGATGAAAATTTCTTGGAATTACTGGAGGCAGAATACAAAAGATTAATACACAGAACTCTTCAAGAAATTATGAAGGAAATTAAGCAAAACGCAGAACACGCAACAGAGGAAATTAAAAAGATTAGAGAAGACCATAATGACTAACAGGCTGTAAGAATCCACAGAGACAGCAATCAGAAATCCAGAAGATTAACAATAAAATTTCAGAATTAGACAACTCAATAGAAAGTCATAGGAGCAGAACTGATGTAATGGAAGTCAGAATTAGTGAGATTGAAGATAAAGCACTTGACACAAACTTATGTGAGGAAAAACAGATAAAAGCGTTAAAAAAATGAAGAAACACTAAGAATTATGTGGGACTCTAGCAAGAGGAATAACCTACAAGTGATTGGAGTACCAGAACAGGGGAGGATAACGGAAAATACAGACAGAATTGTTGAAGATTTGTTGGCAGAAAACTTCCCTGATATCATGAAAGATGACAAGATATCTATCGAAGACGCTCATTGAAACCCACATAAGGTAGATCCCAAAAGAAAGTCACCAAGACATATTATAATCAAACTTACCAAAACCAAACCAAAATTACATGAAATACTAAAGGGAGTCCTCCAGTTAGAAAATCAGTAACAACAGATAACAGCGCAAGACTAGAACACAGGACAGAGCAACCAGATATCAACCCAGATAGGGAAGTCACAAAAATAAATCAAAGCTAAAACACTGAAAACAGAGAAACAGATGTCAATATATAAAAGATGACAATGTTAAAATAAAAAAGAAGGACTTAAAAAAAATGTAGACATAGACTTTGCATATGAAGAGGAAGTCAAGGCAATA
>NW_004444123.1:1158988-1196042 GCF_000243295.1 Trichechus manatus latirostris | reverse complement strand
TGGACTGTGGGACATAAAGTGATACTCATGAGAAGTGTGCCTCTTAGCTCAAGTAGATACAAGACCTAAACAGGTAGCTTCTGATGGAGGTGAGATGGGAAGGCAGAGAGGGTTAGGAGCTGGTTGAATGGACATGGGGAATCAGGGGTGGAAAGGAGGAGTGTGCTGTCAGAGTAAGGGGAGAGCAATTAGAGTCACATAACAATGTATGTATAAATTTTTGTATGAGAGACTAGAAATGTAGTCTTCATTTAAACTACAACAATAAAAAATAAAAAAAAAAAGAAATAAAAATATGTGTCAAGTTAGCTAGGTCATTATACCCAGTATTGTGTGATTGTCCTCCATTTTGTCATCTGATGTGATTTTCCTATGTGTTGTAAATCCTAACTCTATGATGTTAATAAGGTGGTATTAGTGGTGGTTATGTTAATGAGGCAGGACTCAATCTACAAGATTAGATTGTGTTTTAAGCCAATCTCTTTTGAGATATAAAAGAGAGAAGCAAGCAGAGAGACATGGGGACCTCATATCACCTAGAAAGAAGCACCTGGAGCATAGCTTATCCTTTGGACCCGGGGTCTCTCTGCTGAGAAGCTTTCCAACTAGGGAAAGATTGATGACGAGGACCTTGCCTGAGAGCCGACAGAGAGAAAGCTGTCGCATGCTTTACAAACATGAAACCATATTTAGTGCTCTGTTAAAAAAAAAAAAAATGACTCTTATTTTTCTCACTCAGTACTAACTCTTGGGAATCCTTTAGGGCAGCAGGTATGGCTGAATAATATGCTCTATGGATTACTATAATTTATTCCTTTGTGTACACATTTTTGCCACTACAAAGGAATGCTACAATAAACATCAGAATGAACATTTCCTTGCTTACTGGTGGACATATTTTATGGGATACATATTCAAGATAGGGATTGCTAGGTTAAAAGGTTTATATGTTTTTAATTTTATTAAATGTTGCTGGCTGGCTTCTAGAGAAGCTGTACCGATTTACATTTCTACTGGAAATGTATGAAAGACTTTTTCCATATATCCCACCAGCATTGTTAGCACTATTTAAAATTTTTGCCAGTTTCATAAGTTTAAAGTGATGGTTCATTGTTGCTTCAGTTTCCATTTCTCTATCAGTGAATTTTAAAAAGTATTTACACTTATTTGTTGGCCATTTGGATTTCCTTATCTGTGAATTGTCTATTTGTATCTTTTGCTCATTTTTCTATTAGGTTATTATTTGTTTCTTGTCAATTTTTAGAGCTCTTTACATATAATTATAGCTTTAAATCATTATCTGTCATCTGTACTGCAAACATGCTTTCTAAATCTACCATTTGTTTACTGTCTTTATTTACAGTATCTTCTGCCACACAAAAATTGTTTATTAGCTTTCACCTAGTCTTCTGGGGAAGACCTAGTAAAGTATTAATATCATACTTAACACTTTATCTACCTGAAAGTTATTTTGTATATGCTGTGAGATAGAATTATTACTTTAAGTTTTTTCCAGATTAAATAGACAGTTTGGGGAGAACTTTTGTTAAATAGATTTTTTTTTCTCCCTGTTATGGACTGCATTGTGTCCTCCCAAAATATGTGTTGAAATCCTATCCCCTGTACCTATAAATAGGGGTTTTTTCTTGTTACACTAAGGAGGCAATAGCAGAGTAGGGTGGATCCAAAATCTAATTACTTCTAAGTTAGAAGAGCAGAGTAGACACAGACACATGGGAAGATGGATTCCAGATAATGCCAGGGAATTCATGGTGCTGTTGACAAGGAAGGACGCCCCCTAGAGCCATACGCTGTATTTACACGTTTATTCTGGAATGAACATTGATTTACAGATAAATTACAAAGACAGTGCAATTGCCTGCATCCTTTGTTCAGCTTCCCTAACATTAACATCTTACATAACCACGGTATACTTGTTAAAACTAAAAAGAATAATGTTGGTACAATACTATTAACTAAATTGCTGGCTTTTTTCAGATTTTATCATTTTATCATTTATTCCCACCAGCAGTGTCATCACCAACATTGGTATTGTATCAACAATCGAACCAACATAGATACATTATTATAGACTAAAGTCCATACTTCGTTAGGTTTCTTTAGTTTTTATCTAATGTTCTTTTTCTGTCCCAGGATCAAATCCAAGAAACCACATTTCACTTAGTCTCCATGGTCTCCTGTGATCTGTAGCAGTTTCCCAGTCTTTTCTTTTGCACGACCTTGATGGTTTTGAAGAGTATTACTGGTCAGGTGTGGTGCAGGATGTTTCTGGATGGGAGTGTGTCTGGTGTTTGCTCATGATGAGGCTGCGATTATCACACAGGTGCCTTTCCTTTCGTGTCACATCATATCTGAGGGCACATAATATTAACACGACTTATCCTTGGTCATGTTAACCTTGTTAACCATGCTAATCACGTGGTTAAGCAGGTCTGCCAGGTTTCTTCACTGTGAAGTTACTATTTTCTCTTTCAGTACGCTGTTCTTTTGGTAGCAATTCACTAAGTCCATCTCACACTCAGTGGGAAGAGAATTGAGCTCAGTCTCCTGGAGGGGAAATTATCTACGTATAGTATTCAAAATTTTCTGTAAGAAGATTTGTTCCTTAGCCCCCAAATATTTATTTGTTTAATCATTTATTTATATCTGTTTGGACTCATGGGTATTTTCTTTGGATTATAACCCAGTAACACTACTGTTATTATTACGATCATGGTTTGGTTTAGTTTAGGTTTGCTCAAATTGCTACAGCTTTTGCCGGTAGGAACTTTTTCACCTTGGCTCCCGTGTCCTTTTGATAAGCTCCATTCTTGTTCTGTTTCTGTATCTTTTTTTCCTTCTTTCTTTTCACTTTCTCCCCGGTACTGCAAAATGCTCCAGGCTCGTCTTATATTTTCTCTTATCTAACTCTAGAATCTGCCGTTTCTACAAGGAGTTCTGGCTCCTTTTATTGGAAAATAGTATTAGATACCAAGATCTGAGAATAGGGGATGTGCTTCGCTGTTGGGGTGTCACTGCTTCTTGGCTCCCTCCATGGACAGAGCAAGGATATGTATGTATGTGTGTACAACTCGGCTGCTCACCAAAAGATTGGCAGTTTGAATCCATCAGCTGCTCCTAGGAAACCCTATGGGGCAGTTCTACTCTATCCTATAGGGTCGCTATCAGTCAGAATGGACTCGATGGCAATGGGTTTCGTATGTACATATGTATGTATACTAACTCATGTGTAAACATGTATCAATTCTTATATCTGTTTATATCTTTCTGTAAGGAGTCCTGGTGGTGCAGTGGTTAAGCCCTCAGCTGCTAACCTGAAGGTCAGTGCTTCAAACCCACCAGCTGCTCTGTGGGAGAAAGGTGTGGCAGCCTGCTTCCGTAAAGATTCCCAGCCTTGGAAACCCTATGGGGCAGTTCTACTTTGTCCTATAGAATCACTGTGAGTTGGAATTGACTTGATGGCAACGGGTTTGGTTTTATACCTTTGTGTATATTTTTTCCATAAATTTTATTTTGTTGTTGTTGAGAGTGTACACAGCAAAACATATACCAATTCAACCATTTCTACATGTACAATTTAGTGACATTGATTACATTCTTCGAGTTGTGCAACCATTCTCACCCTCATTTTCTGAGTTGTTCCTCCCTCATTAACATACACTCACTGTCCCTAAGGTTCCTATCGAATCTTTTGAGTTGCTGTTGTCAATTTTATCCCATATAGATAGTTCTTAAAAGAGCATAATGCTCAAGGAAGGCCTTTTTTACTAATTATGCTCAACTATTGTCTGGTTTTAAGATGACTTCAGAGGATATTTTTGGTTTAAGGTTTAAAGATTATCTGTCTCAAGGCAATAGTTTCAGGGGTTCATCCATCCTTCATGGCTCCAGAAAGTCTAGAGTCCATGAAAATTTGAAATTCTGTTCCACATTTTCCCCTTTTTCGATCAGGATTCTTTTATGGAATCTTTGATCAAAATGTGCAGTAATGGTAACCGGGCACCATCCAGTTCTCGTCTCTTGGCAAAGGAAGCAGTTGTTCATGGAGGCAATTAGCCACACATTCCATATCCTCCTCCCGTTCCTGACTTTTCTTCTTCCTCTGTTGCCCTAGGTGAGGAGAGAGCACTTGTTGTGTCTTGGATGGCTACTTGCTAGCTTTTAAGACCCCAGGCACTAGTCAAGGAACTAGGAGGTAGAACAGAAGCACTGAACACATTATTAGGCCAATTAACTGGGATTCTCATGAAACCATGACCCTAAACCTCCAAACCAAGGAACCAAATCCCATTGAGGTTTCTGGTTGTACGTAAGTAGCCTCAGCAGCTACTCTTTTTTTGTCGATGTTATAAATATATCTATCACACAACTTTTGCTGATTCAACTATTTACAGGTGTACAACTTATTGACAGCAATTACAATAATCAACCATGCAACCCTATCCTTAATGCAAATTTTTCATCACTATTAACCCCATTTTCCCCCCTCCCTCCAGCCCCTGGTAACCGTTAATAAACTTTGGTCTCTATACATTTGCCTTTTCTTGTCTTTTTATAGAAGTGAGGTCATATGATACTTGTCCTCTGTGGCTGGCTTATTCCACTCAGCATAATGTTTTCAAGCTCCATCCATACTGTAGCATGTATCAGGATTTCATTTCTCCTATTGGCTGAACAGTATTCCATTGTATGTATGTACCACATTTTGTTTATCCATTCATCTATTGATGAGCATTTAGGTTGTTTCCACCTTTTGGCTATTGTGAGAATAGTCCTGCATGGACATTGATGTACAAGTCTCTTTTTGAGTCTCTGCTTTCAACTCATTTAGGGATATACCTAGGAGTAGAACTGTGGGTCATATGGTAGTTCTATTTTTAGTTTTTTAAAGACTCACCACACTTTTATATATACTTTCTGTATATATTTTAAATAAACATGAATTCACACTGATATTTCTGATTCTAATCCAATATCATTGGAGTTCATTTTCGCCTCCCCACCCCCTTACTTATTTGTAACCTTTTTCTCTGTTAGCGAGAAATCTGGTTCTGATCATCTGCAATTTACACTTATTTGTTCAACTCTAATATATATGTAGTTATAGAATTGCTAGCCTCTACCCCTTTGGCAAACAAATTACCAACACTTTCCCTCTATTTTCTGAAAGAGCTGTGTAAGATTGAATTCTTTCCTTTTTAAATCTTTGATAGAATTCGCCAGTGTCTAGAGTTTTCTTTATCAGAATGTTTTAATCATAAATTCAATCATTTAACTGTTATCATTAATTATTAGTACTATCAATAAATTGGAAACCCTGGTGGCACAGTGTTTAAGTTCTATGGCTGTTAACCAAAAGGTCGGTGGTTTGAATCCACGAGCAGCTCTTTGAAAACTCTATGGGGCAGTTCTACTTTGTCCTATAGGGTCACTATGAGTTGGAATCGACTGATGGCAATGGGTTCTTTGTTTTTTGTTGTTATCAATAAATTCAATTACTGATTATCAATAACTCATAACAAATATTAATATCTAACATGATTAAGATATTAATGTAATTAATATGGAGAGAGCCTATTTTTCCTTAGTCACTGTCGCTAACTTGTGTCATTCAAAGAAATTGTCAATTTCATCTAAGTTATGAAATTTATGGTATTAGATTTTTCTGGATAACGCCCTTGTCCTTCAAGATTTGTAGAATCTATGTTTGTCTCTTTCATTCCTAATATTGTTCATTTGTGTTCCCTCCTTTTTTCTTCAGAGGAAGCTTCTAGCTCCCCGGTCTCCTTGAGTTCTTCTAACCTGGTGGGTGAAGGGTGTAAAGAAAATTCCTTACCTCCTTAGAGACCAGAGGCAGTGGATCTCACTAGGGCTCTGACAGACCCACCCACCCGCTCCAGGGGTCCAAGAATCTCTGAAGGCCAAGCCTTTCCCAGGACCCAGCTCATTCGGTTCCGCGTTCCAGAACCCATCTGTATTGCCTGTATGCTTCAGTCAGCCCCACGTGGAGGAGGTTCCCAGCTCCTTTGCTCATGTCCTCTAGGTATACCTTGCCTGTTGGCTCCAGCGGCTGCTGAGCCCTCATGAGATGAATAGTTGCATTAAGAGTTGAGAACATATAGCGGTGATATGTGCTGAGAACATATAGCGGTGGGATGTGCTGAGATGACTGTTATTTTATTGTGCCATCAAGTCAATTCCAACTCTTAGAGAACCTGTATGACAGAGTAGAACTGCCCTTTAGGGTCTCCCAGGCTGCAGTCTTTAGGTGAGCAGATCACCAGGTCTTTTCTCCCGAGGAGTTGCTCGTGGGTTCAAACTTCCAACCTTTCCTTTAGCAGCCAGCGCTTAATCATTGCTCCACCAGGATTCCTTGCTAAAATGATAACCTCTTTCATTTCAGGGGAGCCCTGGTGGTGCAGTGGTTAAGAGCTCAGCTGTTAACCAAAAGGTCAGTAGTTCAAATCCACCAGCAGCTCCTTGGAAACCCTGTGGGGCAGTTTTACCTTGTCCTGTAGGGTTACTATGAGTCAGAATCGACTAGATGGCAATGGGGTTTTTTTTTTTCTTTTCATTTAGGCTTCAAACTTTATTCTTTAAATTTAAACTAATGAGCATTACCTATAAAGCTTTTTCTAAAGATTCACACAGCACTTCTAGGAGGGCAGACAAGCCCCAGAATCATTTCTGATTTTTATTATGCTTATTCCACATATCTCATTTTTTCCCTAAAGAATGTGCAAAGGGGCACTGAAACACAATCAATGGATTATCTATACCCCTGAAACAGGGAACTCTTCTCCTTCATCTTTCAGTAAATTTTAAGGAAAAGTTCTTTATTTACAGTGTTTAACCAAGAGGCATTGTTATCTGAAGCTCTCTCTCAATTTGACCCTTCTTTAAACAACATTGAATCCACTGAAAATTATTCTATTCCGTGCACTTCTGCTTTCTGAATGCCACTTTATTTGCTTCTGTTTCTCTTCTCTCTCTCTTCTGTTATAAGGTCATTTACATGAAAATGTTATTTGACGATGGTTTATCAATATGTTATGATTATTTTCACCTGCAGCAGAGCATACTCTACCATGTTTTTTGTTGTTGCCATGGAAACAATTATGCTATCAAAAGAAGAGAATTAAGGTTTCTCTTTAGGGTAGAACTTAGTTTGGGCAGATAATGTCGAGCAAATGAAAAAAATGCCCACTATTTGTACCTGAAGGAAAGCAAGATATGAATTAGATAGTAATTAGTTGTTTTGTTTTAAGGATATCGGTAAGACTATGAAATCAAGGTTAGAGTCATTTGTGTGAGTTTCGCCAGTACAATTACAAAGCTAAAAAGAATGTCATTCTGTGCTCCATCGGTCTTTCAGCTTTGTCGATTGCACTGGGCCACAAAAATACCCTAACACGAGTACGTTGTTGTTGGTGTCGTTAGACGCCGCTGAGTTGGTTCCAACTCACAGAGACCTTATGCACCGCTGCCCAGTCCTGCGCCACGCTCACAATCATTGTTAGGCTTGAGCCCGTCGTTGCAGCTACTGTGTCAATCCATCTCGTTGAGGGGCTTCCTCTTTTTCACTGACCTTGTACTCTACCAAACATGAATATACTCTTATTTTAACAAGATAATCCCTTACTTAGAATGCAGTTCTTCCAGAAAGAAATTCCGTCTGTTCGTAAAACTTCTCCAGGGCTCCTAAGAACAAAACCAGTAATCTTGAAAGATGAAGGGATAGCGTGATAGGGTATTTATTATAGAAGCCACTGACTTCTATAATAATTTCCATAGAGTTTCCACTTGGGAGTTCCTTTTTTTCAGTTTTCCTATAAAACTCATCCATAGATGTTATGTTTCCATTATCTTCTCGGGTAGAAATAAATCATGGTTAAAGAATGTGGTATTGGATATTGAAGAGAACTAATTTGAAGGTAAACTGTTTTGTAAATTGATAGAGGAACTCAATTTAAAAATGAATGCAAATAAAAAAAAACTAATCTGGAGGGAAGGCAGAGTAGGGAAAATTTATGACTTCATAATATTTTTTAAAATTATTGTTGGAAAAAGAAACACAATGCTATCGAATGGACTATTTAAAAAATCTCTTTAAGTTCTCTTGCTGCAAATGTTTTTCTCGTTTTAGGCTGTGAATAGTTCAGTGCTTGGAGCTTTGCCATCACATACAATTTGATTTCTAATAATTTATTATTTACCCTTTGGAGAACTCATCTACCCTGAGCCTTCTGAGATCTGGGTGCTTTGATCAGAGGAGGAATGAATGAAGGTTTTTTTCTACTATTGTTTATTGCCTCTCAAGACAGTTGATTTTCTGCAGTGTATTGCAATTGACTAGGGACCAGCAATCTGGCTAGGCCACTTTGGAGAACCTGTGGAATGTCATTCTTTGGGCATTTTTGGAAATGGGGAAGGAGAAACACGGTGTGATACAAGGAGCTCTGAGCTGAGGGTTTAATCTATTCCAGTTCCTGGGCTAAGTACTTTCCATTACAGCGGAGTAAAGCAGTGGTTGATGTCATAAACTTTGGAGCCAGACTGCCTGGGGTTGAATCTGATCTCCCCACTTACTGCTATGAGATGTCGGTCCAGTTATTTAATCTGTCTCCATCTTATGTCCTTAAGTGTTAAGAAAATAATAATCTTTTACCTTAGAGGCTTGCTTCGAGGCAGATAATCAGTGCTATAACCTTTAATTCTTAAAAAAAGTCTATAAAGTTATTACTATTTCTTTCATTTAGTTTGAGAGGTTACTTACGTAAGTTGCCAAGGTCATATTTTAGTTGAGTGGCGAGGTCGGAATCTGAACCTAGGCTTGTTGGAGTGTAAAGACGAGATTCTTTACGGTATCAGATGTGGCTCTGCTTCCCAGTAACTATGTGATACTGGGAAAAGACAGTTCACCTTTCAGAGCCTCCGTCTACACAGCTGTACAATTAACGAGAGTGCCGGGGCTGAATATAAGCAATGAGATCTACTCAATTAACGGAAGGAGCTACTTACGAAGCAGGGAAGTCGCTGTCACAGGAAGTGAAGACTACCTCACTGAACTGGCAAGACAGAGCATTGAAGCACTTTGGGACTTCGGCGACCGCATAGCCACTTGCTAGCTATGAGGACCTGGTCAAACTAGCTTTCTCATCTCTAAATGGAATTCAGCTAGCTGTCAAACTTTCTGTGTTCACCAACACTACACCAAACCCGTTGCCACTGGGTTGACCCCATCTGTTACAGAGTAGAACTGAGCTGCATAGGGTTTCCTTGGTTGTAATCTTTACAGGAGCAGATTGCCAGGCCTTTCTTCTGTGGTGCCACTGGGTGGGTTTAAACTGCCAACCTTTTGGTTAATAGTCAAGTGCAACCAGTTTGTGCCACCTAGGGACCTTAGCACTCACTATACCAAGTGATAATAATATCCACCAGACATGTCAACCTCTCAGCGCTGTTTGAGGATCAAATACAACATGCTACATGAATGCTGAGTGAACAGCGCCTGTCCTCTGCAGACATGAAGGGGGCTGATGTTCTGTCGGGACCATGCCCAATCTCTCCCTGACTCAGGCGGCCAAGCAAAACGCGCTCAACAGAGCCTTCACGCTACAGACTGCAACCTCTGACCCAGGGCTTGGCTTCCCTTTAAGATTTGCATTCTTCTCTTTCATTCTGCTTCCACCTGCCATCTCACTTCTAACTAAAATAAGGAAAACGATCACATTTTCAATGGCAGTGCTCAATGTTTCAGAAACCGAATATTCCATTAGCAGAACATGCCTGCCTTTCTTCGTTCCATTCCGTTGTACTTGTGAAGCTAAAGTAACTCATTCTACCACTTCTGGGAGGTTTGCTTTAGGTAAATCACTTTTGCTCACTAAGCCCTAGCTTTCTATCTGTAAACTGAGGCTAATAAGAGCCACTCCCAGAAGCCGTGACAGGAATTAAATATGATGGTATACCCAAAGTGCTTAGCAGAGTGCCTGCTCATCGTATGTGCTTAGCTAGTGAGAAGAGTCCAGAGAAAATGAAATGAGACGAAACTCAAGGGTTCTTGTAACCCTGCTCCGAAGAGGCGGAAAACGCCAACTTCATTACTGAAAATGGGGCTGGAAATTGTCTGTGGCTCACACTGTCTCTCCCATTAACTGGAAACTCAAGAAAATCATATGGGGTTAGATTTTGAGATGGTTATTTTGCTGAAATATTGAGTTTTAAGCTCAGATATTTGTCCTCAAAACTGTGTGTGAATGTTTTGGCTTATACATGCCTGGGGAGATACTCAGAATTAAGACATTCCTGCCACTGAGGATTTTGAGATGAATCAAGATGTTTGCAAGCTGTATTTTAGGGCGTATAACTTAATCCTGAAGGAGCACAGCCTGGTAAACATGGATTTGTCATAGGACATCAACTGGGGGCTATGCAGAGGCATGCAAAGCAAACGGTCTGTGTTCTGCAGGAGTTCACAGACAACATTCGTGCAGAAAGCTATAGACAGGACAGGGGCAAGGGAACAAGTGCTCAGCAAAATCATCTAATTACATTCATGAGCTTGACTTGTCCAACTAAAAAACCAAACCCATTGCCATTGAGTCGATTCCGGCTCACAGCCACCCTATAGGGCAGCGTAGAACTGCCCCATAGGGTTTCCAAGAATGAAATCTTTAAAGAAGCAGACTGCTACGTCTTTCTCCCACAAAGGGGCTGGTGGGTTCAAATGGCCAACCTTCCGATTAGCAGCCAAGCGCTTTAACCATCGTGCCACCAGTGCTCCTTGTGGCTTTGCCCAAAGAGGGTGTGTTCATTGGAGGTGCTGGTTTAGGAAACTGAGGAGGGAAAGAAACTTGAGAAGGTTTCTGCAGAAGCTGAGGTTTCATAAAATGGATTCGTGATGGAGTCAAAAGGGTCTGCTGACCTGCGGAGACAAAGAAGACCATCACCTTGGAGAGGGGCATCAGCTCAAGTGAAATGAATGGACAAAGGGAAGATGGAGTAAATTTGCTAAACAGTTACAGCAGGAGAGTAGAAGGTACAAATGTATTATCTTTACATGACATTTAAAAAAAAAATTCTGTCACTGACACTATTGTTTGACAGTTACCCACAGTGCTAAACTGAGTCACTGTCTACTTCTCCCTTTCTTTTATCAGATTCTGCCTCTTATTTCACAAATCCTCTTGCATTTTAAATAGATTTTACTCTAGTTTATTCTCTCATGAATTTAGGACTCATTTTGTCATTTCCGATACGGACTCACCTTTAGAAAAAATTTCCCAAAACAAACAACTGTTTTTAAATCCCATTTTCTTTCTCTAAATTTACAGTGGCTCCCACTGACCCATTGGACAAAACACAGATTCATCCTTCATTCTAGGCTCTCTCCTTGAAGATGATCTTATTTCTCACTGTATCACAAGTACTCACGAAGCATCCACTGTGTATCACGTACTTCCCTAGATGTCCAGGATCACGTGGTAAACCAGAGTGCGTTCTCACGAGGTTGACTATCAGTATTTGCATGAAAACATGTTTCAGTGTAGTGTTTCCCAAAGAATCGTCAGCAAAACACCAGTCCTATGAGATGGTCTAAGGGAGGACAAAGGACACGACGTATTAATAAATTTCAGAAATAGTATAAACATTATTCTCCCCTTGGTGGTTTGTAAAACATATTAGCTCTGAGAATTCTTATGGTAAAGAAATCTGTTCATCTTTATTGAACCCGGAGTTTCCCAGATTTATCTGAACAACACCTGTTAACATCCGAAAACACTGGAAAGTGTTGTCGTTAGTTGCCTTGAGTTGGCGCCAACTCATAGCGACCTCGTGTACAACAGAAGGAAACGTTGCCTAGTGGTCACGAGCCGGTGTTGCAACTGCTGCTGTGTTTGAGTCCATTGTTTCGGCCCCTGTGTCAGTCCTTCTCACTGAAGGCATCTGTTGACTCTCCGCTTTACCTTCCGTGATGTCCTTTTCGAGCAGTTGGTCTAGAATCTGTCTAAATCCATTTCCAACTGGTCAATTCTAAGACCAATTGGAAAGAGTACATGGGATTTTTTAGTGAGGAGATCTGAGTTTAAATGCCAGTCGGCTGAGTCTCAACTTCCTCAGTTATAAAATGTGGATAATAATATCTACATCATAAGGTTGAACATTAGAAGTAATGGTTGCTTGGAAAAGTAACCCACTAGTTGATTTGATTAATTGATTAAACAATTACCACCTATTGTCATGATCACACAGTGACACATTTCAGGCTGAAAGAATAGGACTAAAAATGTACAGAATTTGATGGGGAGATATGAAAATTATAAGCACGAGGAAATGCCTTGGGCCGTAATTAGGGTTCCTACATGGCAAAAGTGATGCTCTATAGTTAGATATTGGGGGTGAGCTAGTGTGTGTTTGTGTAAGTGTGTGTGAATGCTGCTTATGGTTTGGCAAGGGTTTCTTACTCAACAGAGCTAAAGATAAATCTGGGATTAGCTAAACTATGAGGCAATAATTACTCCTACCAATAAAATGACCCCTAGTGGTCTCATGAAACCCAGCACTGGCCTGGAAAAGTAATTTGTCTGGGCCTTTGTGCCATTAATTATGTCCCTCTATGAGCTGCTGGAGGACTCTAATCTCTTTTCTGAATGTGACAATTTTCCTTTGCAAACTAAAATTCAAAGAGAACTGTAATCTTGCTTGTTGTGCTCATCAAAGGATGACCTTGTGAGTAATACTTGAGATAAGGATTTTTAAGGATTATGCATATCTTGGTTTTTTTCTAAATGCATATAAAACAACTCAAAATATGCATATAACCTTTGCTTAATTTGCTAGACAGCATTTGAAAATTCCGTCCTTGAGTTATTATCTGAAAGCCCTGTACTTCAATTATGGTGTATAGTTTGCCCTTGAATAGTTATTCAAGGTAGTCTATGTGTTCCCAGTAAGTTTTCTTGGGCAGTCACCTCACCTATAAATAAACTTTTCCATTCCATTGTCCCTATTTTTACTGCTAACAACATGTGTGACTTCTGCAAATATGCTCATGTGTGTTCTATGAATATGTCCCTGGATTGCTAATATGGGTACAATCAGTAATTATCCTGCTGAAGGACTCACCCCTAGCAAAACATGGACTTCTATTATTTTATAAAAACATTTCCAGAATGAATTAAGTGGAATTCTCCAATTTTTTGTGGGATGAAGTATTCATATTAGTGGTTCAAATAATCATGGGAAAACCTGGTGCAGCAATGAGTTGGTTACAAGATAAGAGTGATTTAAAAATATTTGGATCTGAAACTGTACTCAGACTTGTAAATCCTAGGCTATAGGCAAGAAAATAGAACTTAATGAAATTGTCTTCTGGGATGAATAGAAATCCCAGTTGGAACAAATGGTCTTGATTTGGAAAATATGATTTGAGAAATATAACAGCTCTATGTTGTGTATAGAATGGTGTCTTAGTCATCTAAGATATGAAAATTATAAGCGTGGGGAAATGCTTATAACAGAAATACCACAAGTGGATGCCTTCAACAAACAGAAGTTTATTCTCTCACAGTCTAGGAGGCTAGAAGTCCAAATTCAGGGCGTCAGCTCCAGAAGAAGGCCTTCTCTCTCTGTCAGCTCTGGAGGAAGGTCCTTGTCCTTAATCTTCCCCTTGTCTAGGAGCTTCTCAGCACAGGGACCCCAGGTTCAAAGGATGCGCTATGCTCCTAGTGCTCTTTTCTTGGTGGTATGAGGTCCCCACTCTCTGCTGACTTTTCTTTCCTTTTATCTCTTGTAAGATAAAAGGTGGTGCAGGCCACACCCCAGGGAAACTCCCTTTACATTGGATCAGGGATGTGACCTGAGTAAGAGTGTTACATCCCACCCTAATCCTCTTTAACATAACTCAATCTTGCCTCATGAACCACAGACAGAGATTAGGGTTTACAACACATAGGAAAATTATATCAATCACAAAATGGAGGACAACCACACAATACTGGGAATCATGGCCTAACCAAGTTGATACATATTTTGGGGGGACACAATTCAATCTATAACAGATGGCTATTAGCATAATAAGTATGTATCTAGGAAGAAAATCCTTAAAGGATGAAATATATACATGGATTTTAATTTTTAGTGTTATATCAGATTAATATTTTCCAGGTGTATGGATATGCTTGGGGATTATATTTGACTAAGTTGAAATTTGAGCTTAGTATATAAGAATATGGAACCTAAGAAGACTACATTTTTTGGCATTGGAATACTCATTCTGATGCTTATGCTTTCAACTTTGAAAGATCACAGGCAAGTAACTATATATAGCATAGTCAGGAGAAGGTTGTCCATATAATAAACAGATACAGGTTTTGTTGAATTACTATAATATTAATAGGCTCAGATCTTTTTTTCTGTCTTTTTAAACCTGTATCCTTTTCTACAAACAAAATTTTGTGTCCTCCTTTTATACTTTATACAATCTAAAAATTCATAAATAGCATGATTTTAAAGCAACAGTAATTTTAAAAGAAAACTATTTTCCATTGAGAGAAACATTTCTTGACTTTACCATGTGATATAAATTTGAGCACTGACTTTACTTGCTTGTCACAAGCTTTGTTATCTAAGAAAATATTGACGTTTCAGAGAAATGTAAGTCAATTCCAGAGTTCAGCTTGCTGCAAAAGAGAAATTAATATCTATGAATATGGACTACTAAATATAGCCCCTATTTGGACAGGTTAAACTATTCTTACAGTGATTTTCTAGAAATTATCTCAGATAATCAAGTCAAGCCCAATTTCCAAACCTGTTTTTAGTTAGTGCCTGGAAAAGATTGAAAATCATTAGGAACATGGTTCTTACAAGATTCAAAGTGGGAAAATGTAGCATCTTGACAGGAAAATACTGCCTGAGTTCATCCTGCAGAAAGATTAAATGTAATTTAATGATCTCCTTGTAAATATTTTTCACAGAAAATGGACAAATACGATAACCCCGATTCTCAAAATAATAGTGAGTTTTATACAATGTTAATAAAAGTAATAACCTTATTGAACACTTACCATGTAGCTATTATACTAAGAATTTAGCATTAATTTGAAAGATACAGAACTTTGGCTATTTTGAATTTTCTAATTTAATTCCCAAGACAATTGAATGAAAGAGTTAGGATTCGTATCTTTATTTTAGAGATGAGACTTTGAGAGGCTTAGGAAATGAGACTTAGACAGATTAAGTAACTTGCCCAAGGTTATGGATCTAGAAAATGGTAGACCCTAGATAATAAGTCCTTAATATCAATGAAAACTTCATGCTGTATATTTCAATCCTATTGAACAGTGATGTCGGATTTTACTCCCTCTATGCATTAAAATTTCAGTTATCTCTGGAAAAGTTGGCAAACTCTTCTGAAAAGTATTTTTTACATTTTGAAATAATGAAACTTCTCCTTTTGTCTCAACAATGAAGAAACTACAGTATGTATCTCATAAATCTGATCAACTATATTTTCTTTAACCATCTCTACATAAAGTGAAATATCTCAATGTGGACATACTCTGTCTAGGGATTGAGACATCTCACAATCTCAGCGTAAAACAGAACTTCGTGAATGTTGGTAATGGCAGCTGAACGTGGGAGATGGCAGTCAATGGATAGGACAGGTGGTCCAGGTACCTGTCACTCATGCCACAGCCCCATAAGCAAAAGTTTAGTTTTGTCTCTTTAAATATCTGCTTCTTAGACCTAGTACTCTTCATCACTTAATATTGCTTGAGGTCAGACTTAAATGAATATACTTTGATAATTTTTTTTATTTTTTATTTTCTGCTTACAGGAATAGGATGAGATCTCATGCTGGGATAGGTAAAAGTAAAAGTCTTGTGTTTTAACTAAACCTTTTATTTTGAAATAATCATAGATTCACATTCAGTGTAACAAGTGGGAGTCTGTGTGCCCTATACCCAGCTCCCCCTAGTGGTAACATCCTGCAACACTATAGTACAATATCACAGCTGAGATATTGACGTTGATGTGATCCACCCGTCTTAATCAGATTTCCCCAGTTTTCCTTGATCTTGTGTGTGTATTAGGTTCTACGCAATTTTGTTGTCTTTGTAGATTAGTGTATCCATGCTCACAGTCAAGAATCTCTAGTGTCGCCCATTTATAACCCCATCCACACCAACCTTCCTCCTACTGAACCACTCCGCTGTCCCCTTCCCACCGCGGCCCAGGTTCGGGACCCTAACCCCCAGCAACCACTAATCTGCTTTTAATCTTTTCAAAATGTTGTGTAAATGGACTCATGCTGTATGTAAACTTTTGGGATTGGCGTCTTTCACTCAGCATAATTCCCTGCAGATCCATCCAAATATTCATGTATGAATACCCCATTTCTTTTTGTTGCTAAGTAATAGTCCATGGTGGATGTACCAGTTTGTTTAGCCATTCACTCACTGAAGAGCATCTGGTTGGTTTCCAGGTTCTGATTATTACTAACAAAGCTTCAGAGCCTTTGGGTGGTGCAAAAGGTTAACAGGCTTGGCTGCTAACTGAAAGGCTGGGAGTTCAAGTGCGCTCAGGGACACCTCAGAAGGAAGGACTGGTGACTACTTCCGAAAAATAAGCCACGGTAATACCTAAGGAGCTCAGTTCTACTCCGAGTCAGAATTGACTAGATGGCAACTGGATTTACTTAAAGCTGCTATGAACACTCACATACAGGTTTTTGTGTGCACACGTGTTTTCATTTCTCTGATGTCCAAGAGTGCAATTGCTGGGTCACATGATAATTGCATGCTTTGTTTTAGGAGAAACTGTCAAACTGTTTTCCAGAGTGTCTGCACTCATCCCGCCAGCAGTGTATGAGTGATCCAGTTTCTCCACTTCCTAGCTAGCATTTGATGTTGTCAGTAATGTTTATTTCAGCAGTTCTAATAAGTGTGTGGCTATGATTTGGAATCAACCTACAGCAACGAATTTGGTGTGTTTTGTTTTTTTTATTCGGTAAGAAGTGTGTAGTGATATCTCACTGTGGTTTTGATCGGCATTTGCCTAATGGTCAATGACATTAAATGTCTCTCCCTGCGCTCGTTTGCCATCTGTAAATCCTCTTCAGTGTGGCCATCTTCTAATTGAATTTTTTTTTACTGTTGAATTTTGGGAGATTTTTAAACATTCTGTGTATTAGTCTGTTGTTGGATGTGTGGTTTGCAAATACTTTTTCCCACTCTCTAGGTTGTCTTTTCATCCTCTAAGTAGGGTTATTTTTTTTTTTCCAGGCTGAAAATTTTTAATTTTGGTGAGGTTCAATTTATCAATTTTACATTTTATGGATTATGCTTTTGGTGCAAGTCTAAGAACTTTGCCTAGCCCAAGGTCATGAAGATTTTCTCTTATTTTTTTTTCTAAAAATTTTACATCTTACATTTCAGTCCATGATTCATTTTGAGTTCATGTTTTTTTAAGGAATGAGTTTTAGGTCAAGGTTTTTTTGGTTATTTTTTTTTGGCCTCTGGATATCCAGTTGCTCCAGCACCATTTGATAAAAAGTCTATACTTCTAATCACTTTTAACTCCTTCATCAAACATCATGTTGGGCATATTTATGTGGGTCTGTTTCTGAGTCCTCTGCTCTGTTGTACTGATCTCTGTGTGTTTATTCTGCCAATGTCTTCATTACTAGAGCTGCATTGTTGTTTTGTGCAGTGCTGTCGATTCTGACTCACAGCAATCCTATATGACAGAGTGCAACTGCCCCATAGGGTTTCCAAGGCTGTAATCTTTACTGGAGCAGATCGCCAGGTCTCTTCTCCCATGAAGCTGCTAGGTGATTTCAAACCACTGACCTTTCAGCTAGCACTTAACCAATGCACCACCAGGGCTCCTTATAGCGATGTATGTAGTAGACCTTAATATTCAGGTAGAATGATTTCTCACACTTTCTTCTTAAGACAGCTTTAGCTATTCTAGAGCCTGTGCCTTTCCATATGAATTTTACAGCTTGTCTATATCTATCAAAATCTTGTTGGTTTTTTTTATAGAAATTTTATTAAACTTATAGATCAATCCGGGGACAGTTAACATCTTTACTATGTTGAGTCTTCTCATCCATGAACATTCATTTTTGAGGTCTTTTTTTTTTTTCATTTCTTTAATCAGCATTTCGTACTTTTCCACCTAGAGATCCTACCATAATTTTAAAATTTCAGCCCAAATATTTCATTTTCTTTGGCACAATTATAAATGGTACTTTAATTTCATTTTTTCATATTAACATATAGAAATATGGTTGATATTTGTGTGCTGGGGAGATTTTTTTTTAAGTGGTTCATAGCTCAGAAATCCCTTGTAGTACTACATTGTAGCTAGGCAGTAATTAGTTCATTCAACATATATTTCTGGGGAGTCTTTTCTGTGCCAAGACTTGTTCTAGGTGATGGGGACATAACAGTGAACAAAATAAAGTTCCTGTACTTATGGAACTTACATTCTAGTAGGGGGAGGGGGGAAGAAGAGAGAAGAGAAAGAGACAACAGGCCAATTAAAAAATATATATTTATAATGTGCCAGATGGTGGTAAGTATAAGTTGTGAATAACAGTGCAGATAAAGGATACAATGACCACATAATTTATCTTCCAAACTGGAGCATTTTTGAGGATGAAAGATGGCACTAAATAAATGGCACATAAGAACAAGAGATGTAAACTGGACGCTACCCAACAAACTGAGCCATGTGGTCATCTTACAGTCATGGAGATGCTGATTTGGGCTGGCTTGCTGTTATCAGTGCCCTCTAGACAAAGTCCACCAGGAACACACCAGTAGTTGAACAAAGTTGAATTTATTAGCTTGTTGCAATGAGGGAGAACACACACCACGGGAAATTGTGGGATGTTTTGGTAAGAGTCTGTGAAGAGGGGCTCATCGTTGAATTTGAGCTTGTGTTAAGTGATTTTGGGGAAGTTTCTGGGAAACATGGTTTTGCTGTGAACTTTGTATTGCCAGAAAGTCAAGACAATTCTATGATTGCCTTAATAATCTTCATCATTTTTATGTAGACGGTGGGGGAAGTGAAATGAGGCTACAGCTGTAACTGGTAAGGAAAGAACAGTGACTGTTGCTATTAGCAGAAGCAAGGAGAACAGTTGCTCATTTTTGTGGTCTGGACAGTGTTCTCATTTCATTTTTTGTCCATGCACAGACAAGATTACAGAGTGGCCTTCTTTTTGTCTTCGCCAACACATCACACAGTAGCCTCATCTGGTGTTGATGGTCTGCAAAATTGTTTACAGTCTAAAGGAGAATACCATGGGCTCTCTGTTAGAGCCAGGACAGCTCCATGCTGGAGGCAGCAGGGCTGCTGTTTCTTCCTTATGTTTGATATTAAGCAGTCAGGGACAGGTCTTCTGACAAGAGGACTCTTGACCAGAGGCCTGAAGGAAGTGAGAAATGAGCCCTCAGGAATCTGGGGCCAGTGTTCAGGCTCTGGAAGCAGCAGGGGCAAATGCTCTGACATGGGTGTGTGCTTGGCATGTTTGGGAGCAGAAGGAAGGCCAGCGTGTGGTTAGAGTGAAGTGTGTTTGAGATGCAAGTGTTAGGAAATCATGTGGAGAAGGCAGTAGTGGCTCAGGTCATATGGGGTCTTGCAGGCAATTGTTAGGGCTTTTGCTTTATCTCTGAGTGAGAAGAGAAACCTTTGGATGGTTTTGAGTAAATTTAGTAATACAGAAATTCTACCTTATTTTAAAATAAGAAGTATGCTCATCCTCAAATAGAAAACACTTATTATTATTTAAAATGTTCAGTTATTCATTCATTCAACAAATATTTATTAAGTACCTGCTGTCTTCCAGGCCATGGTGATAGAGGAGTAAACAAGACAGACAAGGTATCTCTTGCTTATATTTTAGTAGGTGATACAGGAAAAAATGAATAAGTAATATAATTTTAAACAGAGATGATAGACATACCTACAAAGAGATTAATGCAGCGCAATGCTGATGGCGAAGTGGTTAAGAGCTACAGCGAGCTACAGCTGCTAACCAAAAAGTTGGCAGTTCAAATCCACCAGCCACTCCTTGGAAACCCTATGGGGCAGTTCTACTCTGTCCTATAGGGTTCCTTTGAGTTGGAAGCGACTTGACGGCAACGGGTTTAATGGCATATAGAATGTTGGGGTAAAGGGATTATTGGCAAGGAGTGGTCTGGGAAGAACTCCCTGAGAAATGATATTTGAATAAACCCTTGGACCCTATAAAGGAGGCAGCATTCCAAGGAGAGTATGTATAATGAACCTGCCATGTTTACAAACTGGTGTCAAAGCCAATGAAACTAGAGAATTGTGAGGGGAGTGTGCTAGAACGTGAGATAGTGAGCAGTTCCCAGCGTAAAAATAAGCCATTGGAAAGTTTTAGGAAGAGGAATGATATAATCTGACTGAGATTTTCAAAAGATCACGCAGACTATAAAGTGGAAAATGGACTGAAGGGAATTGGAGTGAAAAGCTCTTGTGGTCATCCAAGTAAGAGATGATGGAGCTTGGACTGGGCCACATGGTGGGTGTGTAGGAGGCGTTTAAATTCAGGATAAATTTTGGAATTTTTCCTGGAATTTCCAAGCTTTAGGGACTTGTTGTTAGATTCAGTGATTCTCAATGAGGAACAATTTTTCCCTCCAGGGGACATCTGACAATACCTGGTGACATTTTTGTTTGTCACTACTGGGGAGAGGGAGACCGCTCAGGGCAAAACCAAAAACCAAACCCATTGCCATCGAGTCAATTCCAACTCATAGCAACCCTATAGGACAGAGTAGAACGACCCATGGGGATTCCAAGGAGTGCTGGTGGATTCAAACTACCAACCTTCTGGTTAGCTGCTGGTCTCTTAACCACCGTGCCACCAGTACTCCATGCTAAGGGTATCCAGGGGTAAATTCTAGATATGCTGCTAGGCGTACATGCCTACATTGCATCCTACAATGCCTAGGACTGCCCCAATAGCAAGGAATTATCCAGCTGTGATGGTTAAGCTTGTATGTCAACTTGGCTGGGCCATGATTCTCAGTGCTTTGGCAGTTATGATGTAATTTGGAAGTTATGTGATAATGTGATCACTTCTATGACAAGCTGTAATATAATGTATTCACTTCCATGATGAGATATGCTATGAGCAGCCAATCAGTTGAAAGGGAGTTGCCTTCAGGGTGTGGACTGCATCCAATATGTGTGGACTGCATCCAATATATGTGGACTTTCTGGAGAAGCTCTCTGGCTTTTGCTCTGCTCTGGATCCTGCATTTGGCTCATCATCATCTGACCTCCAGTTCTTGGAATTTGAGCCAGCAGCCTGCCGTCTTACTTGCTGATCTTGGATTCATCAGACTGTAGCCCGTGAGCCAGCAGCTTGTCATCTGACCTGCCAATCTTGTGTTCCTCAGCCCCTGCATCTACGTGAGTCAGGAGAAGCCTCCATTCTGATGCCTGACCCACGGACTTGGGACTTTCCAGCCTCTACAACTGTGTGAGCCATTTCCTTGATATAAATCTCTCTCTCTCTATATATATACGTACGTGTGTATATATATATATATGTATATATACACATATATATATATATACAATTTACTAATTTTTCTTCTCTAGAGAACCCAGCCTAAAACACTGGTCCAAAATGTCAATAGCACTGAGGTTGAGAAATCTTGGATTGGATGCCTGGGAGAGGGATAAATGCTGATTCCTAGGTTTTGGGCAACAGCAATAGGAGAAGGATATTTATTAGCCTGTAATGTTGTGTTCTGAAGGAATGGAGGAGGAGGAGTTTTGCATTATGACTATTGCTTGTAATTAAGTAACATACGCTACATGAGGCTAATTGTAAGTATTGCTCTGATTTTTTGCACGTACTAGATTCCTGTCTTGTTTCCTTTCTGTGAGCGGTAGTTAGGTTAAAGTCTGCTGAGTACACGCGGGAGATGAGCAATAGATGACTTGTTTCCCCCAAACCCAGAGGGATGCAACCTTCCCACATCTTTATCTGCAGGGCTTTCTGGTGTTTGTATTTCTAGGTTCAGACATTTAACAATGAACTTGAGTCTCCCATCTATAAAACGGTGGCAAGTTGAGCAAATCTGTGGTGAGACATGAAAACTAAACTCCTCTCAGGCAAACAGATGTTACCTGGCAATTCTCCTAGGGTGTAGTGGCAAGTAATATCTTTCCTGGACATTCTGGGGTACAGACGGGGAAGTATCGAAAGTCAATTACTCGAATGACAAATAATTGAGAACCAAGTAAGATATGAGGTAGACACTGGAAAAGTTTTTGAACGAATGATGAATGAACGAATGAACAAGTGACGAAAAATAGAGTAGAAAAAGCAGGTTATAACAGATTGTGGAACACGTTAAATATATGAGTTATTGAAAGTTTTTTGAACAGATAATTTACCTGAAAAAGCGATATTTCCAGGTTTGAACTCCAATCACAATTGTAGTGGGAAATTTTAGAAAACAGAAAATTAAAAAAAATAAATAAAATGTTTTTTCTCTTCTGTGCTGTATTTCTGGTTTATAAAGTTAAGAAAAGCATTAGATAGATATTTACGAGCTAAGTATAAGCCTTAGCTGTTGTACTTTGATTTCGTTCTACTGTGATTTCTCAAAGCTTTCTTTTCTTAGTTAATCGAAATGAGCCTCTGCCTTAAATAAATGATAGCATGGACTGAGAGCTGCAAGCACATTTTTTGAGCTTTGCTGTTTCTGTAAGTAACAATTCCATGACTGAAGAAATCTATGGTTGCTGAGGTTTTCCTTAAGCCTGAGTCGTGTATGTCCTACTTCTTGCTGGAGAGAGATTGGATAAAGAGGCTGTTAAAGAGAGTTTTGAGTTTTTCTCCTTCAAGTCAGACAGGCTTACACACGGCTCCTTTTAAATGTTAGCTCTGACAGCCAAAGCCCCCAGGCCAATTTGAAAAACTGTAGAGAGGTCTCAAAGGCGGCTTTGTTTTCGGCACCATCCCAGCACCAGGAACGTATAATTCATTACGTGAGTATGAAGGTGCTATACTCTGTTGAGTGTGACTTAGCTTTCCCAGACGGGTACCAAATGCATGTCTGAAATGGTTGATTCTCCTGGAGACCAGACGGCACGCTCACCAGTGTTGTGGGACTTGCTGGGGACAGGCAGGCACTACGCACCCCCCTCCCAATTGGAAGGCAAAGCCTGCAAGTTCTGTGCCAAGGTAGCCAGGGTGCCTTTCTATAAATAGCAAGTGACAATGCAAATCACAGAAATCTGTGGGGACAAGGGAAATAGTGCCTGACCGGGGATATTTTTCAAGGCGTAAGAGAAGGTTTTTGACATTTTCTCACACAAACCAATCAAGACTTGCTCAGAAAGACTATTCTCAGTGCACATATATTTTAAATTGTTTTTCATTTTCTTCTAATGTGTTCTTCCTACAAGGTTAGTTTTCACTTGTCTTTACCAAGTACTATTAATGTCCATAAAACCCTGTCTTTAAAGCACTAACTTGAATAATGATCTTAGAACTAAAAATCTGATAGTAATTGTACGGTAAGAGTTGCTTATTTAAGCATATTACATGAATATCATAATTTATCATGAGAATTCTCACAAGTTTTGACCTTAAATAATTACTTTATGTTAGTTACAAAATATGGCACGTTGTCTCTCAGTGTGTGTTACCGTTATTTCAAAATAAACAGGAGATCAAGCGCTAAGATCGTCAGTGTATGGGTGTCTTTATACCACCTCAGACAACTGTCCTATACTCCCAGTCACTAGATATTCTCTGGTCCTGGTGGCACAGTGGTTAAGAGCTTGGCTGCTAACCAAAAGGTAGGCAGTTCGAATCCACCAGCTGCTCCTTGGGAACCCTATGGGGCAGTTCTACTCTGTCCTGTAGGGTCACTGTGAGTCAGAATCGACTCGATGGCAATGGGTTTAGATGCACTCACTACACACTCAGAATGCTTTCCAGAGAGAATAAGGCAAGTGTCTGTTCCTCATGAATATGAGACAAGAAGCTATGAAAAACGACTTAAAAATGAATCCTCCACTGTTGACTGGTTTTACATAAGACACAACAAGCCATTCTCAAAGAGCCCCTTCTGTGCTTACAGGTATGTTCTCAGGAGCTTGCAGGCAGCAGAGGAGAAAGACATGGTCTTCTAGTTACTGTTTGAAAAACTTTGATTTTATTCTGAGGAGGTAAAATAGGCCCCAGAATTCCCTCTGCAGTTTCCCGTCTTCTTTTGGATTTTATTTTTCCCCCATGTGAAAGAAGAGAAACAAGCTTTTCAGCCTTCCTTCTCTCCAAACTTCCTTCCCGCCTGTCTTAGTCTGGGTTCTCTACAGAAACAAAGCCAGCAAAGCATATAATATATATGCATAGAGAGATTTATCTCAAAGAAACAGCTCCCATGATTGTAGAGGCTGGCACATCCCAAGTCCCTGGATTAGGATAGAGGCTTCTCCCGATTCACATAGCCACAGGGGCTGGCAAACCTAAGATCGGCAGGTTGGAAAACAGGATTCTGCTCACAGGCTGTGAAGATCGACGCATCCCAGGATCGGCAGATAAGCTGCTTGCTCAAGTCCCAAGAACTGGAGGTCAGATGAACAGGAGGTAGCCTCAGGATCCAGAGAGAGCAAAAGGCCAGAACGTCTGCTTATATTCAGATGCAGGCCACACCCCCAAGGAAATTCCCTTCCCACTGTTTGGCTACTCACAGCATATTCAGTCATGGGAGTGATCACATATAAACACTGAGAATCATGGCCCAGCCAAGTTGACACACAATCTTAACCATCACACCACCTTTTGTTCCTTGCAGTCTAAGCCTGTTACCTTCTGGTTGGATCTCATATCTGGCAGGAGTGTTTGTTGGGCCTGTAATAGGAACTCTTGCTACTTTCCATTGATCTTCTGATCTGTATGAAAAATAGCTACAGTCAATTAATATGGAAATCTAAATTCAGTGATCATGTACTGCGCCATCCTCAAAGGACTCCTGTCTGCAGATTACTGCAGACTTTTCTTTTATGTGCAGTGGCTTACAGTTTGCAAATCTGAAAGCACACATTTAAATCCAAAGGCCACCTCGAAGAGGAATTGTTCTGTTTCTCTCTTTAAATGGGTCATATTACCTGCAGGAGTGGCTTGTAAAGATACTAAGAAATACGGGAAGCTAGGCCCATAAAGATACCTAGAATAGCTTGTTATATAGCAGCTGTATTTATTACTTGCATTTATCAAAAGTGCTGGCTAAAGATGAAGTTGTGACCCAATGACTTTCTAAAAGTTTGCTTAGAAAAAAGAAACAGAGGGGATAAGACAATACTACCTGGCAATTATGTCGATATTTTAGTGTATAAAACATTTGCACAAAAGCAGCATCCACACTGTGCTTGTCATGCAGAAGTAGAAGCTCATTCAGCTGCCGAGTCCAAGAGACTCAGGTCTGACTCCTAGAGACAATTACCTATTCCAAAGACTCAACTGCCTCATCAGCAGGATAGGAATACTATTTGTAATTATCTCAAATGTTTACTGCAAAGCTTAACACATGCCTAGTTCCGGGTGGTGAGGCACTGGTGGTCCAGTGGTAGAAATCTTGCCTTCCACGCAGGAGACCCTGGTTTGATTCCTGGCCGATGCACCTCATGCGCAGCAACTACTAGTATGTTAGTGAAGGCTCGCGTGCCGCTATGATGCTGAGCAGGTTTCAGTGGAGCTTCCAGACTAAGGCAGACTGGGAAGAAAGGTCTGGCGATCTACTTCCGAAAAGCAGCCAATGAAAACCCTATAGACCACAATGGCGTGATCCACAATCGATCACAGAAATGACACAGGACCAGATAGCGTTTCTTTCTGTTGTGCACAGGGTCACCGTGAGTCATGCTAAGTGTGTGGCAGCCAAAAACGATAGCTCGGCGTGAGCATTATATTAAGCTATTACTTCTCTCTATCATTTCTTTTTCAATTTGTTACACAGCTGCTCATTTCCCAGCCTGCCCTAACCATTCTGCAGCTGTATGTATTATGTACGGGGATTACCTAACAGTCAGGTTAAGCCCATGCTTGGAGCACTAGCAAACCTGAGGCACAATTGTTTTTGGAATGACGTTGAAACATGCATATTTAAGCAAAGAAGCAATTATGAAATAATCATAATTTTCTTGGGCTTTCTTCTTTTCTATGAATATCTAGCCCAAGTCACCGTCAGCAAGCAACCAGATTTCTATAAAAACCTCTGCTTCCACTATCGCCTCCTTCCACTTTTTTCCAAACATAAAATCACTCCCCTATTAACAACCTCCACAGACTTACCTTCGCACAGTGTGTAAGATCCAACCCCCTGTTGCTTGTTTACGAAGCCTGACATAATCTCTCCATCTACTTTTTCATTGCAGTCCAGTGTTCTTCTCGCCATGTCCCCTCCAGCCACACGGAGCAGGCTTCCTCTCTGTTTCTTGCTGTGCCGTGGAGTCATTTCTGGCTCACAGGGACCCTATGTACAGCAGAACGAGGCACTGCGGGGTCTTGGGCCTTCATTTCTTGAATTTGCCAAACTTTGTTTTTCCCCCTTTAGGGCTTTTCAGATGGCTATTTCTTTCCTTTCTTATCTTCACATGCCAGACTCCTTCCTGTCATTCTGATTTTAGCTTAAAGTCACTCCTCTGACAGGCTTTCGATCGCCACCTCACAGAAAAGTCACCCAGTCTCTCGGATCACGTTACGTTATTTTATTTCACTGCCTGAGCACTTCTCACTTCCTCTTTTCTGGTTGGTGTGTGTACTTGTGCCCCTCGAATGGCAGCTCCAGGAGACCCAAGGCCTTCTCTGCCGTCTTCCCCAAATCTTTCCCCGGTGCTGAGGGCCGTGTCTGGCACATAGTACGAAGTCAATACATATTTTGGTACATGCTGTTGAATTAAGACTCAGCCTCTGAATACAGAAACCTTGCCAATATTTGAAATAATTCACTGGTAATCAGCATTCGCGTTCTATTCAAGCCAAAATTTCAGAAAGCTTTCCCACCTCTCCCCTAATTTGATAAATTAATAATGAGCACAGTTTGCCACACTGATGGTAATAAAAATAATCTGTGATACTATTTAGAAAAAAATTAATATGATTTTCTTTTCTTTTTTTATAATCAGTGTATGAACTGTTCTCCCTAGTTAGTCTGAGGCATCCGTCTGCCTTGAGGAGCAGCAGGGATTAGGAATATTATGAAAAGAAAAGGATAGCATATATATTATTATTTTCGAAACAGGATTTTGCAGCAAATCAATGGTTTTAAAAGTCAGAGACTTTAAATTTCCATTGCTCCCATTTGACAGTTAAAATGGCAAGGCCTGGTGAAACTAGATGACAGAAGTTTATATATGGGCAATCCGTGACCGATGAGAACGGGAGGTAAAAGAAAAGCCCATCCGATCCAGCCCTTCTGTTGTTGGTGATTGCTGTGGAATCACTCTGACTCATGGCAACCTTACGTATACCGGAACGAAACACTGCCTGGTCCCGTGTCTCTTCGTGATCGTTGGTTTGTTAGAGTCCATTGTTGGGGCTGCTGTACTAATTCAGCTCGTGGAGGTTTTCCCTCATTTTCATGGACCCTCTACCAAACGCAAGGTCCTTTTCTAGCCATTGCCCTTTCCTGATGACGCATCCAAAGTAGGCGAGTCAAAGTCTTGCCATCCTCGCTTCTAAGGTGCATTCCAGTTGTATTCTTCTAAGACAGATTTGTTCATTCTTTTGGTAGTCAACTGTATATCTAATATTCTTCACCAACACCACAGTTGGAATGCACCAATTCCTCTGTCTTCCTTTTACAACAGGCAGAAAAATAGAAAAGGAGATATGTGAGGTAGAAGGTCAGAAATGCATGTTCACCATCCTTGGTTTTGGTCGGGACCCCAGAGAGGTGGCGATGTGTGTTCCACAAGCCTAGAGAACAACCGTGGAGGACATTCCCTGGCTCTGCTCACTCTCTGAGCTGAGACCTCCACTTAGGGAGGTGCTGAAGCAACCTGGCAGGGTGGATTTGGTCTACAACACAGTTAACAGAGCAAACTAGCATGGTCAGGTATATACGGTGCCTGGGTGCAGTGGGAAGGCTACTTCAGTTTCCCCGTAGCCTGGGTTCTGAGGTGAAAGCCAGCAGCCTTCCCAGGGGCCCGAGACTTGGAAGAGACTCCTGTGGTCTACAGTGCCAGCCAGCATGAGCTAAGAGGAGACTGGGTGAGCAAGCAGGGCCTGGGCCCTAACTCCACAGGGAAGAGTAAACTCAAGGTTTACTGGCCAGAGGGCACAAGAGTTGATGCCAGGAGAATGCCCAGAGAGAAACAAGGCTGATGATGCCTCAGGGGGCACTGGCCAGTCAAAGGGGCGGCATGAGGTGAGTGGTCTTCTTCCTCCCAATACCAAAAGAAGATGCAAACTCCTCCCCATATCCTAGAAGCCATCTCATAAAGGAACTAGGAGAAGAGGGGCATCTAAAGGACAGAGCATATATTCCCAAAGCACCCAGCAACACGTAAGTGCATGGTACAAATTGTTGGCTCAGATGGACCATTAAACTGAATTGGAACTTTAAGTTTTCTAATTACAGAGGTTATAAATACTCAAAAATTTTGGACCACACAACAGCATAACAGTATATTAAAATAACTAGGTTTAACACTAGGTTTAATTGGGACCATGTTGTACATTGTTTTTAACCTTCCTTTTAAAATTTGACATAGTTATACCTAAGTTGTAGTTTGCGTATAATTTTACGCTGTGCCATGCTCAATTTCTAAACGCTTTAAAACTCATTTCATCATATTGAGAACATTTTTCCATCCGATTAAAATATTTTCAAAAAACAGCTTTTAATGTATCCGTAATATTCAACAACGAATATATATTACGCTTTATGTGTGCACTGCCCTAATGTTGGGCAATAAACTTATTAAAATATTTTTCTTTATAAGTCATTCTGTTTATACATAAAATTTTGTGTAAATTAGCCAATTACTCAAGAAATGGTAACCCATTAACTAGCGCATGGGAGACTAAGTTCTGTGTTGAGGAATCGTCTGTCACTGCCTGTTATCGTCTTCAAAAACATGGCCTTTATTTTTTGTCAAAATGTTTTCAAGCCTCTGCATTCAGCTTCCATGTAAAAAGAATGGGTTTTGGTGTCCTTAAATTTTGAAAATAATCAGGTAGAAATATGAGTCTCTCCAGCACTTACATAGTTTATTTTTCAAATTAAGTTTCAATGTCCCTGACTTAACGGTCGCACTTCTGAACATATAAATGTTCAGAAACACTTACTATGACCATTAAGTGTTCATATGTTTAAAAATGAGAAGAAAAAATTAACCAAAGAACACGTATTTTCATTGTTTTATTGGTGTGGGATTTTTGTGATTCAAAAATCATTCATGCAGCTTTTAAAAAACTTATGATAGTCTGTCAAGTATGCAAATAGTACTATGGATTTAAAAAATTAATCAATTTACTAGCAGTAGATCTTGGGGCCTTCATATAAAAATATTTTGAGTTCATTTGGGTAACTCAATGGGATTAAAAGTTAAGTGAATTCTTTAAAAATATTCCAGAAGGGTTATTTTTCTCTAATGGAAAATGGTTATCCTTTCCATGGGTCATGAGACTAATGTGGCTAAGCCTGAGATGCCGGGGCCCAGGCTGCGTCTCTGAGAGCAGAATACCTAGGAAATAGTCGGGGGAGATGGGATAAAGAAGGAATTGTTAGGGGCTTTTGTTTGTTTTATTTTAAACAGGAACAATCTTGCAGTTATAGAAGCTTTCGTTAAATACTGACTTGACAGTCTAGAAGTCATTAATGCATTATGACAGTTTGAGTAGTTTTTCGGCATGATGATAGCTGCGTGCAATCTTCAGCGCCGTACTATGATCTAATGGTAACATTCTCCCTTTCTGCTCTCGTCAGTACACGGCTTTCATTAAACACTACACAGGTCTCTGACAGAGCTGATCATCTAAGGCTGGTCCAAAGGCTAGAAACGACTCTCAGGGAATAAAAACAACATGTTGGAAACCAAAGACACCAATAAGAGTGTGGGCTGTGATTCAAACAGAAGAGATGAGTATTGGGTGACAAAGACAGCCGGTACTGATTTGAACAGCTACAATTTTTTTTTTTATAAGTACCAATTCAGATCCGTTTGAACTCCTTGAGATCTACACAAGGCATGTGGTCAGCTCATAAGCCAAGTTTGCTGAACCATGTGGCCAGTATCTTAGTTATTCTACAATATCAGGTATTCACATGTAGGTAGAATGCACCAGGAAATGAACATATCAGGTTTCAAAAACCAGGAAAGACCAATCACTAGAAAAGGAGATCGTGGTTGGTAAAGCAGAGGATCAGGGAAATCGTCAATGTGATGGATTGTCCCAACAGCCTCAACAATGGACTCAAACTTCACAGTGATCATGAAGATGGCGCGGGACCAGGCAGCTTTCATTCTGTTAAACATAAGGTCACCACGAGTCGGAGCTGACTTGACAGCAACTAACAACGAGGGGAGGGGGGGACAAACCTTGAAAATCAACAGGCACCCTAAGCCTGAAATATACAATAAAATCATTCCATCAGTGTTTATGATAACTAGATGTGGGATGGGCTGGCGTTTACTTTATCACTATTAAGAAAAGTTTTGCTGGGCAAATTCGTTGTGCAAATAGAATCCCAGGAGCCTTATTTAAACCAAAGGCCTATTTTAGAACTTTTTGGTATTTTTAAAAAATGAATTTCACTGATCCCAAGGGCATTTATTCACCCTTCAAACATTCATTAGGACACTATTAATGAACAGTTGGGCACTAGTCAGATATTTTGGGGCGTAAGAAATGAAAGATACAGACCCTGACTTCCAGAGAAGATGGGCACATTTGCAAAGAGTACAGTACAGTTGGGATATGAATCAGAAAAGGAGGAACTTGGTTCTAGAGGAACAAGGAGTTCCGAAAGGGCCTGTGAGAGAAGAGTGAAGGAAGGTAATGCTAAATCTTGGAAGGAGTTTTGAAGGATGAATGGAAGTTGACTAGGTGGATTTGGGTCAAGGAGCAAGAATGGATGCAAAGGATGGAAGCATGGGGGAGCTTGCCTGGTTAGGGGAACGGTAAGTACTAGGGTACTGGGGTGGCAAGGTAGAGTATGGGCATGCGTTTGACCGTGCAATTGCAGAGTTGTATTTCTTGCTACCAGCCTGAATTTTATCCTGAAGCCTATGGGAAGCGATTGGAAGGGTTTCAGCAGGGTTGTGCTGTTATCGGATTTGTATTCTGACCATACACGGGTGACGATTAGAAACAGATATGGCACCATCTAGGAGACTGCTCCAGTAATCCAGGTGAAATATGACCAGGTAACTGGTCTATCTTGCTTAACCAAGCCCATCCACATCTCCAGGTATGCTTGCATTTTGGAGTTTCTACTTAATGTATCATGAAAGATTCACTGTGCTAATAATAACTACTGTCTATTGAGCTCTTAAATACGCCAGATACGGTTCTAAACCCTTAACATGTAATAACCTATATAATTCTAATAACAGCCTTGTGAGGAAAGTGCTATTATTATCTCCATTTTACAAAAAGGAAAGAGAGGAACAAAAAGGTCACAAAGCCAGTAACAGAAACTGGATTCAAATCAGTTTTTAACCAGTTTGCCATACTGTCTCTTTGCTCACACAACTGTCGTCAATAACAAAATGCTTTGGGTAATTACTTTCTCTCTCCTTTTTCCTGATTACTGCTTATGGCTTTATTTTGATTTTGTTTTGTACTGAGTTTTTATTCACCCAGACTCCACAGTGTTCCAGTTTCTGACCCTATACTCCACTCTGGCCCAATCCTGGATTGACCCCCTCGTTCTTGTTGTTGTGATTAGTTGTAGTAGAGTTGGCTCCAACGCATGGTGACGCCATGCACAACAGAACAAAACAATGCCCGGTCCTATTCATCCTCACCATCGCTGGTAGGCTTGACTCCATTGTTGCTGGCACTGTATCCTGAGTGCCTTCCAACCTAGGGGTCTCATCTTCCAGTACAAGATCAGACAATGTTCTGTTGCGATTTTCATCGGCTGATTTTCAGGAGATCACCAGGTGTTTTCCTCCTACTCTGTTTGAGTCTGGAAGCTCTGCTAAAACTTGTCTACCATAGGTGACGTTGCTGGTATTTGAAATACTGGTGGCATAACTTCCAGCATCATAGCAATATGCAAGCCACCTAGGCATGACCAACTGAAGTATGACAGCAGACTTCTCAGCTGGGGTTTGTTCTTTTTCCCTTTGCCTCCAACCTAAGTAATAGGATGGAGAAGAAAGGGTGACTTTTAAAACCATTTCAGAGTTAGGATTTGCGGAATTTGTTGACCACAGGGATGTATTGGGTTAGGGAGAGAACAGGTACAAGGATGAAGTTCAGGTTTTAGATTTCTCTCTTTGGCAATGCATTAGAAGCTGCCGCCACTACATGAGACAGGGAATTAGGAGCAGGTGTGCATTATGGATATTTGCATACGGAAAAAGGGGAATTGAGAGTTTCTCTTTTGCATATTTTATCTTAAGAAACTTACTGGATTCCTAAATGGTTATTACATAAATGAAGACATAGATCTGGAATACATTTATATAATAATACAGTTGAGTGATTTAGGAAGATTTCTATTTGAACTTGCTTTGTGGTTAGTTTCGGTGGTTTAATATATTTGAAGACAATGCATGTGTTTTTTAATTTAATTTTTATTCTAGTCAAAGTAATAAAAGCACATGATTTTAAAAGTCACATAATTCTAAAGTCCTATAATAAAACTCTGGCTCACCCTGCCTTAATTCTGTTCCTCAAAAGCAGATCAATGACAACACCGACTAACTTCTAGATAACATGTTTATGTAGCTATCTTGATTTTTATGTTTTAGATATTATTTACTGACTTTCTACTGTAGAACATAAAAATTTTTTATAGTCCTCTCCACCATTTCCATTACTCATATTCAAAATGTACTTATCTTACAATAACTGGTTAAGTCGATATGCAATGTTTACATTATTGTGATTAAAAAATATTCACAGTAGACTCAATGTGATCCAGTATTTCTAGCACTGCTTTGTCTTTTCCCTGGAATTAATAATTGCCTCATATTTTATTTGCTCAGTTTTCTAGGTGCCTATCATTAAGTTGTCTTTCAAGTCTTTGATGGAAACATAAATCTTCTCTCAGTGCATTACCCATGAGATAGTCTGTCAAGTTCATTTTTTATGGGCAGGCATCTCTTCAGCCCTCCTTACACTGGCTTTGAATCAGACCATTTTCTCTCTAAGCCTATCAGATACCTGAAGTGCTTTTACCTTATCCTGTGAATTGTTGTTGCCTCACTTCTGTATCCTGGATCCCATGTCTTCCAATTTCTTGTTCTACTCTATAGCTTTGCTGGAGCACATCATCCAGCAGCTGCCTGAGAAAAGGTCCATGAAAATTGGGCAGAGTCTGCAGTGTAGCCCACACGTTAATGACAGGCATGCAGTCTGGTGTCCATCTTCTGATTTGATCAGAAATGCCATGCCATGATGGTTGTTAAAGGTTTTCAATGTCATCTCAGCATGGAAGGCAACTATTTTGAGAATTTGCATGTCTAAAAATAACTCAAACATACCAACAATCATGAAGATGGTGCAGGACTGGACAACGTTTCATTCTGTTATACATAAGGTCGTTATGAGTCAGAGCTGATTACACTGCAGCTAACAACGACAATAGAAATAACTGTATTCTATACTTGCATTTGATGAATAGTTTGGCTAGGTATAGAATTCTAAATTTGGACATCATTTTTTACTCAGTATTTTGAAATAATTGCTAAATTGCCTTGGATTTCTGGTGCTAATGTTTGGGGTCCAATATCATTCTGAGCCCTAATTTTTTGTATGTGAGCTGTATTTTATCTCCTGAAATTTTATGGATCTTCTTTTTATCTCCACTGTTCTGACCATTCTTGTCTTTTTTAATTTTTGAGTTGTATACTTTGTGGGTCATTTTAGTTTGATGACTCTTGGTCTTTGGTTCTGGACATTTTTCTTATATTATTTCTCTGATAATTTTCTCTGTTAAAATGTTACATATTTTTCTTTTTCTGGAACTACTACTATTTTACCACTAGAACTCCTGAACTAGTTCTTTATCTTATATTTTCTTTCTAGTCTTGGTTTGTTGTTGTTATATTTTCTGTGTTAGATCCTCAAATTTATCTGCTTAAACTTCTCTTCAATTTTTTTATTTCTTACCCAAATTGTAATTTTTGAGAGTTCTTTTTGTTCTCTGAATGTTCCTTTTTTATAACCTCCTGTTCTTTTGTTTATGCCATATCTTCTCTTATCTCTGAGCGTAACAGATAACTGTTCATTATATGATTTCTTTTAAGTTTTATTTTGTTCCCTGACTTGTCTCTGTTTGTCTGAGATTTCTGTTTTTCTATTTTGGTCTTTCTTGGGTTAAAGGTTACCACTTTTAACTAATGACCCCTGGTGGTCCAGTTATATTTAACAGAACAAAGTAGGAGTGTGCGGTATATGGTGAGGAGATCCTTTTGAGTGGCGGGTTTCTGAGCGGTAGCTTTACTGTAGGTGATCAGGCCGGCAGTAAGCTATAGACCTTTTCTCTTGGGTCTGTCATCTTCTCCATAGAGGAATTATTTAATAGCCTATAGAGGTGGTGTAAGCCTGGATTTCAGCATTCTGGAAGCCAAGCAAAGGAAGGGAACATTTCTTTAAACTACCTTAAACGAAGAACTGAGTCTTCTTTAATTTGATTTGTATTTCCTCCCACTTGTTTGGATTAGTGAGACTTTTCTTCCTGAACAATTACTGAACATCTGGACCAACCCTATAAATTATCTTGTTGTCACTGAGTACTCTAACGTGTGTAGGCTTCTAAAAATCATCCTTGCACATGATTATATTACTTAACTTCACACAATAACTGAGGTTTGTACCATTAGAATCAGTGAAGGAAGCCTCCCTTAAATACACTTACGCTGCCTGAAAGAGTGATTGCCATACCATCTCAGCTCATCTCTCACCCTTTGAAAAATCTGTTTTGCGTAGGCAGAGCAGGTCACTTTTGATTCGGAGAAGAATAGAGAAAATATATAGTGCATGATAATTACGTATATAATATAATGCATTACACTTCATTACCATAGTGGGGGTGCCATAATGGAGGGTCCCAGGATGCATTAGAACACTGCGGACTTGAGGGGTAGGATGCCAAATGGAAGTGGAGAAAGAACAAACAGACAGAATCACTACAAAAATTCTCTCTTCACAGTGTTTCCAAAACAAAACCAAAATTAACAGCTGGTTAGACCTAAAAAGGACGTCGCTGAAGGGTGAAGAGAGTGGCTGGAGGCATGCACAGTGTGCCTGAGAAGGGTTTGTGGATGAATTTGCCTGAGTAGAGCTCTAAAGGCTGAAGAGTAACTCTAAAGTATGAAGAGTAACATGATGTGGAGTGTCAAGACTAAGGAAAAAAACCATTGGTATCAATCTATGAGGTTATTAGCATTTTTTGTTGTAATCTAAGCAAGCAGTTGTAGATTCATGTGTGCTCATGCCAAGAGAATTAGAGAAAATTGTGTGAATCACTCAAGCTAAAATACCACTTTCACCTGAAATATCTGACCTGTCTTGAAAACTGAGGCAACAGTGTGTGAATTTTATATTTTAAAAACGTGTGTGCTACGGATAACTGCCTCAGTTTTGTGCATGTGAGTGTTTAATATGGATTCCACCTGAGAATTTCAATGACTGGATTTCACATAAATCAGAAAATTCAGAAACTGCCTAAGTCCTGGACACGGAATGTTTGGCTGCATTGCCTTGGTGATGAGGCTGCAGAATCCGATGTCTAGAACAGCGTTTGCTTTCCTGGGAGATTCCAACAGGCTCGACCTGCTCAGTATCTTCTAGGGAGCTCACCACTCAGACCAGAGCTGCTCCATGAAGGGATGCAGGTGCCTCAGAGAGCTACGGATTGCTTTAGGTACAGCTGGAACCTGGGTCGGGGAAGAAGACTTCTGAAGAGTCTTGCCTTCCAGATGCTAGAAAACAGAAGCCACTTCTTGTTTTTCTAAGCATCAAGGCCCGCCTCCACTGTGGGCAGGATTACTTAATATTCAAATGCCCAGGCTGAAGTCCATCTCTGGTAATTGTATTACTCATACTTGAATTCCTTTGCAGTTTGACATGGAAAAGGTCTAACTTCCTCTTCTTGACTGTTCCTTCTTCCCATTTACCCTCTTTATTGCTTGTGTTGCTGGGTTGTGTAGTGCTGTGGTGCAGTATTTAAATACTAGCTTTGTTTTATTGGAGCCCTGGTGGTGCACTGGTTAAGAGCTCAGCTGCTAACCAAAAAGTTGGCAGTTCAGATCCACCAGCCACTCCTTGGAAACCCTACGGGGCAGTCCAACTTTGTCCTAAAGGGTTGCTATAAGTCGGAATCCACTCAACGACAACAAGTTTCTTTCTTGGTTCTCATTTTACCAGTAGGGGTCCTGAGGGCATAGTGATTAAGCACTGGGCTGCTGACTGAAAACTCCATAGGTTGGTGGCTCCAAGCTCTCAGCAGCTCTTCAGGAAAGCTCTGCTTCCATAAAGATTACAGCCTTGGAAACCCTATGGGAAAGTCCTACTCTGTCCTACAGGGTTGCTATGAGTCGGAATCGACTCAACAGCAATGGTTCGGGGTTTTTTTTTTTTTTTCCCCCAGAGTTTACCAGACGGTTTGGTTATAAAGATCGCTTGCCTTTCATGTAAAAACTTTGATACTATTCTCTGAGCATTACATTTAGTCAGAAAATAAACATAGCATTTTTATTTTTTAAATGCTTATATCATCAGTTCAATTTCAGAAACAACCACCTGAAACTGATTTCAATAAATTGGACATGC
>NW_004444123.1:1154492-1158888 GCF_000243295.1 Trichechus manatus latirostris | reverse complement strand
TTTGGGGACTCTTGGGAAATGGTGATACCAATTTACAAAATTTTAGGTATTGTAATATGCCACTTCTTTAAAATAGTTTTAAATTGGGAAATTAGACTTATTACCCAGGCTTTGCTTTCTTATCCATACAGATTTGTCCTTTAATCAAGTATTTTTAAAATTTTCTGTAAATAGAATTTTGAAAATGGAACAAGATTTCCAGGTCACATGTCATTTGAAGGAGCCCTGAGATAAATCTTCTTGCAAAGCCCATGATTGCCGTCTATTTTGTTTGCCTTCAGAGTTTGGATTTTGTACGTGAGTATCTTTAAGCACACAGAACTGAATTGTATGTCATACAGAAACTTACATATTCTTTAAATTTCTCCAAAAGACTTGTCTTTTGGCCCTTGTCTCATCTGGAGCCCTAATGGCACGGTGGTTAAGAGCTCAGCTGCTAACCAAAAGGTCAGCAGTTTGAATCCACCAGACGCTCCTTGGAAACCCTGTGGGGCAGTTCTAATCTGTCCTATAGGGTCGCTATGAGTTGGAATCGACTCGATGGCAATGTGCAATTGATTTGTCTCAATCTAGAGTTTCAGGAAACAAAAATAAGAAAAGCCAAAATTCCACTTAAGCATCAGGTTCATAAATTGAGAGATAAGAAGTATATTTACTCAAACATTTAGGATTTTGAAGCCAAAGTTCTTTCATTAGCAATTGTCATTTGTACACTGAGTAGAGGTAAATTATGACTTCTTAATGCCCCAGTTTCATGATAAATGAGAATTAGGTCCCCAGGAGCAAAATAGTAGAAGTAACTTTGTCTAGGCAAGTTCTTTTAGGAAATTGCCCACATACAGGCAGTCCTTGGGTCACAAACGAGATCCATCCTAAAAGTGTCTTTAAGTCGAATTTATAGGTAAGTCGAAACAGGCGCATACGGTTCTTATTATCCTTACTTTAGTGCAAGAAAAGGCTCAAAGGCTTTTCAATGATTTAAAAGCTGCACATGTTGCTAGCGAAAGTGATTGTGATGAAGGATTTGTTGTGTTGTTGTGTTGCAAGTAGGGGTTGGTTCAGTGGTTTCAAAGTAAGGGCAAATTTACATAACATTAAAGGGCAAGTATGAGTTGCTCCTAAGTCAGACGATCACAAACCGCTGACTTAGTGTAATTAATTAGCCAGTCTCTCTTTCTAAGTTACTGCTGTGATTTCCCAGTGTTCTGCCACTTTATTAGATGGCAGAACGTGGACATCTTTTATCAAAAGTCTAGGGACTCACTGGTCTGGCTGTTAACAAGTTACATGTCTTTGGAAGAAAACTTGGGAGGAAAAGAGGCAAGGATTCCTCTTCTGAAATGTCAAAAGAGAAATTCACTTCACCTTTCCTTGCCAGTGTTCTAAACTGAGTTTCAATTTGGTGACTGCAGGATTATTTTGATGGAGATATTTGCGTTATTGTACATGGCTCAAGCCTTGGCTGTCATTTCTCACCCTGGTCTTACTAAGCTCAAGTTTTTTCTTTGACAGTGGAGAGGGCTGACCGAGGTAGCCTGACAAAGTATACAAAGGCGTGAAGGAGGCTCTGCTCATCTCTCTTTGGCTTGTCTTCATTTTTGTAACTTCAGTCCAAGTGTTAGATTTTGGAGAATAAATATTCTTACTCCACATTAGATCAGGGAAAATGGGTCAGTCTGGAAAAACTCTGCATGCCTCAACTCAGCTAAATCTTGATACCATAATGTTGAATACAAAAAGGAAGGTGATACCATTTACGTAAATTTTAAAATACTTTATTTATGGCTACATACATATATTGGAAAGATACATTTATATTCACAAGCAGGACGAACACCAACTCCAGGAGAATGGTCATTTGTGGGGAGAGAGGAAGAGGGAAGGAAATAGGGGTGGGACTGGGGTGTCTTGGGACTGTGACTGCATCGATTTTTCCTTAAAAAAGGAAAAACATATCTCTGAAACAAAAAAGGAAAAACATATATCTGAACCACATATAACAAATGTTAAACCCATTGCTGTCAAGTCCATCCCGAAGTCTTTTAAAGTCTGGGCTTATATTATTTTCAGTTTTTTTCCTGTACTTTTGAAATATTTAATAATTAAAATTTACAAAATCTGCATATATAAATTAATATATAAGAAAAATCTTGAGGCTGCTGAAATAGTTCAGTTCATTTTGGTGGCATGCTATCTACCTCAAGGAACTTGTAGTTAAGAAGGAAAGGAGGATTTAACAAATACCCTCAACAAAATGTGGAAATCACAAGCATGATATGTTAACAGTTATATTAACGTGCTAACAGTTCCTAAATAGAATGGTTGACTCTATTTCCTAGAGAAATTTTGAGGAAATCTAGGTCAGATTAAAATCCATTGCCATCCAGTTAATTTAGACTCATAGCGACCCAAGGGACAGAGTAGAACTGCCCCACAGGGTTTCCAAGGAGCGGAAACTGCCAATGTTTTGGTTAGCAGCCAAGCTCTTAACCACTGTGTCACCAGACAAAAAAATTTATACTTATAGAATTAAAAAAAATTTACTTTCATATGTATTTAATTTCTCAAACTAATTGCTAACAAAGCATTCTCAAAGAGAGGTCCTCCAAATGTAATTGGTAGGGACTTCTGGCAACATGGTGCTCTAGGCACAAGCACCACGCCATCCCTCCACAGCAAAGATCTGAAAAACTAAGCTGAACAGAGAATACAGCAATCCTGAAACCCTAAAACATCAAATGAAGAGATAAAGAACTCAGCCAAGCACCAAATGGAGTGAGAAAACTGACAGAGAATGGAGAGCGAGGAGGGATTCATGCAGAGGTCCCCTATCAGCTAATGCAGCATGGATCCGCCATCTTGGACTCCTATCAGAGACCAGCAAACGGGGTACGAGAAAGCAGCTTCACGGAGCTTCCAGCAGGAGACAGAACAACCAGTAATTGGCAATATACCCTCTCCCTCCCCCCACCCTTCTTCACCCCCACTCAGCCTCCTATGCTTCCCCTGGCCACAGTCTCTTGGCCGGGAAGCACCGGCTCCTTGGATTCCACCCACCATCAGTGACTGACTCCCTGAGTGCCATTTGATGGCTGCTGGTGTTGCTTTTTTCTGTTTCTTTTTATTTCTTCCTTACCTCTCACCACCTCCCTCTCCTTTCGCTCAAATACCTGGCTCTGTGTGCCGTCTTTGCTTCTTCCTGGGGGGCTTCAGAGCTCCGTTTGAGTGTGGAACTGCTTCCCGGTCTGGACTGCCATGCTGGTGGGATCCTGGGGCTTTTGTTTGTTTGTTTGTTTTGAATTGTTTGTTTGTTTTCTTTTCCTTTTCTCGAGCTGGGAGCCTGTTCTGGCCGGGCAGTGCTACGCAGCTTGGGACCTACCCCCTCACCTTGCACAGACCGCAGAGGGATCCCTGAGGGCATTTCTTTTTTATTCACTTTTTTTTTCTTTTCCATTTTTTGGGGGACCTTTTTTATTCTTTTTTTTTAATTTGTTTTCTTTTCTCTCGTTTTCCCTTTTTCTCTTTCTTTGTTACTCAGTTTCTCGTCTCTCTATACCTTCCTTCTCTTCCTGTCCCCTGAATACATGGCACTGAATTCCTCCATGCCTTCTAGCCAGGCTGTACTGCAACACCTGGGAACAACTTCCCCAGACCTTGTACCACACCAGTGGGATCCCTCGGAGCTTTGCTGTTCTTTTATCTTTCTAATTTTTATTTATTCATTCTTTTCTTTTTTTTTCCTTCTTCGTCCCCTTTTTGTTTTTCCCCATTTCATAGTCTCTCATCTCTCCACTCCAATGGCAAGATCCCAGCACTCTTTTTTTTTGTTTGTATTTTTTGGCTTCTGTTCCTCTCTCCTCTCTCCTATACCCATCTTAGCTCATCACAATCATCTCCCTCCTCCATCTGCCTACCTTCACTGTTTGCTTAACATCACACCACCAAGCAGCACAGGCACGGCCTACTGGAACCTGCCCTGCACTGATTACCGACCGGCGCTGGTGGCTGTAGTAAGTTCCACAAACAACCCATCCCAGAAACTCCTCTTCAGCTAGACCTGCCCTGCTGTACCATATCTGAGTGACTGACCCAGCCAATTGGAGAAGGAGGCAAAAAGTATCGTGCCCACAGACGAGCAAACAACAAAGAACACACAGTCCGCCTGCTCAGACATAGCTAAATAATAAAAAAAAAAGGAAGAAACAAACAAATCTACAATCAATAAATGACAAAAATAACTACTAAATGCCCCGAAGACAGCAGAAAATATCAAAACATTTACAAACACAGGACAGGATGGTTCCAATAGGTATCCAAAATAAAACACCAGATGACTTTCCAGTAGAAGAAAATGCACTAGAACTACCTGATAGGGAATTCAAATCTCTAATACTCA
>NW_004444123.1:1135397-1152432 GCF_000243295.1 Trichechus manatus latirostris | reverse complement strand
CTGGAAGAATGTAATCGATGTCACTGAATTGTACGTGTAAAACCTTTCAAAATGGTGGAACTTTGACTATGTATATTTTCACCAGAAAACGGTCCTCAAGGTCGAGAAGGGAGACTGCTGACATGTTGTGGGGTTGTTAACCAATGTCATAAAACAATATGTGTACTGACTGTTTAATGAGAAACTATTTATTCTGTAAACCTTCATCTAAAGTAGAATAAAAAAATTTTAAAAAATGTAATTGGTAAATACTCCCATGTAGTTTATTTAAATACATGTCTGTTGTATACCTTAGAAGATGTTTGCTATATAGTCCCTTCCATGCTGTCTTTATGATTCATTTGTTTTTTCGAGAAAACTTTGCTTTTCCATATAGATAATGAACTCTTTATCAAGAGGGCTGTCTAGTTTTCATATTTTTATCACCCACTCTCTGAAAATTTTTGCAGTCTTGGATAAATAATAATGATGGTTAATATTTATTGAATGTCTTCTATGTGTTATGGGAACATAGTAAATGGATACATAACCCCAAACTCGGTATTTGGGGCCACCAGGAAAGATGTCCTGGAGTTGAAGAAGAGCCATACTGCCCAAAATATGCAGATACAGTATATGAAGAATAAAATGCTCCATATGAAAACTGCAGATGACATCATCACATCAGGCAAAAAAACCCACTATAGTTAATTACCAAGGCATTTTGGAATTTTCACAATGCATCATTGGCTTTCTTTCTTAAGAAAATATCAATGGAAAATACTAATCAAGTGCCCCCCTGCCACCAACCATCATTCAAAGAAAAATAACCACAAAGCTTAGCATTCCACTCTTGGAGAAACAGAAAACAGAAAAGGAAGCAGTTTACTCTATTCATAGCTGTACTTGGTGACTACAGATTTCCATCAAGCTGTTAAAAATAGAACAGTAAATATCTGACATCTCCATTTTAATTAGAGTCAGTATAATATGATACTGGAGTGATAGGGATAAGAGAGATTGCTGATAAATCCGCAGAGGAGAAAGGTACAGTATATGAGTCACAGTAGTAAATTTTCATCACACCTGTTAGCTCAATTGAAATCTCCCTCCTGGGACCACTATTGTTTTTTCATGTTACTCGCATACACTGGTCGTCTTAGCAGCCAACAACTTGGGGTTAAAAAAAGTTTTACTTTAACCCAAACCTGTTTATGAAAAAGAAGAGTCTTACCTGTTTCCAGAAAACAATGTTGATAACAATGAAAGAGGGGGAAGAATCCAGAAGCATTTAAAGCTATCATGGTTGCTAAGGAGACAGACAGTATAGTCAACACAATGAATGTAAGGGACAGTTTCAGATGGTAACAGTCAAAAATATCAGGGGAAATCTGAGTCTGTGCAGAGTAAAGAGGAGGGCATCACCACGTCTATAATGGTGAGGATATAGCCTGATGTCTGTATCAGGGCTCCCAATGTGGCCAGGTGAACCCACTTACTCTCTTCCTTCCTAGCCAAACTGGCTCCCACCCATAAGCTGTTTGTTGGCTGCATAGTTGTAAGGACTTTTCCCACAATAGAGAGTGTGGGAAAGGCTTCCTACCCTCGGAAGAAGCTGCCTAAGTTGTAGATTCCTCTTCTTTCTGGAATAGAGCAGCTGGAATCTGACTCCCTCTTGTGCAGACTTGATTGCTTGATTACTTCCTAGATCCCAGTTGCTCATTTGGTTCCTATAAGCCAGCTTCCAGGTGTCTGTTAGGCCAAGCTCCAAAGGTAATTGGCCTCTTCCCTTCTGTTTTCATTTCTTATCTCAGACCCAGCTTCCCTCTCTCTTTACATGGTTAAATGCTGTCACTGGTAATAATAATATAATTGTTGTTTCTGTTGTTAGGTGCTGTTGAGTTGGTTCTGACTCAATGAACATCAGAACGAAACACTGCCCGGTCCTGTGCCATCCTCACAACCGTCATGTTTGAGCCCATTGTTGCAGCCACTGTGTCAATCCATCTTGCTGAGGGTCTTCCTCTTTTTTGCTGACCCTCTACTTTGCCAAGCATGATGTCCTTCTCCAGGGAGTGATCTCTCCTGACAACATATCCAAAGTATGTAGGATGTACTCTTGCCATCTTTGCTTCTAAAGAGCATTCTGGCTGTACTTCTTCCAGCACAGACTTGTTCATTCTTTTGGCAGTCCATGGTATGTTCAGTATTGTTCGCCAACACTGCAATTCAAAGGCATCGATTCTTCTTCAGTCTTCCTTATTCATTGTTGAGCTTTCACATGCATATGAGGTGATTGAAAACACCATGGCTTGGGTCAGGCACACCTTAGTCCTCAAGGTGACATCCTGGCTTTTCAACACTTTGAAGAGGTCTTTTGCAGCAGATTTGCCCAATGCAATGCGTCTTTCGATTTCTTGACTGCTGCTTCCATGGGTGTTGATTGTGGAGCCAAGTAAAATGAAATCCTTGACAACTTCAATCTTTTCTCCCTTTACCATGATGTTGCTTGTTGGTCCAGTTGTGAGGATTTTTGTTTTCTTTATGTTGAGATGTAATTCATACTGAAGGCTGTGGTCTTTGATCTTCATCAGTAAGTGCTTCAAGTCGTCTTCACTTTCAGCAAGCAAGGTTGTTTCATCTGCATAAAGCAGGTTTTTAATGAGTCTTCCTCCAATCCTGATGCCCTGTTTTTCTTCATATAGTCCAGCTTCTCTGATTATTTGCTCAGCATACAGATTGAATAGGTACGGTGAAAGGATACAACCCTGATGCACACCTTTCCTGACTTTAAACCACAAAGTATCCCCTTGTTCTGTCTGAACAACTACCTCTTGATCTATGTACAGGTTCTTGATGAGCACAATTAAGTGCTCTGGAATTCCCATTCTTTGCAATGTTATCCATAATTTGCTAAGATCTATACAGTTGAATGCCTTAGCATAGTCAATAAAACACAGGTAAACATCTTTCTGGTATTCTCTGCTTTTAGCCAGGCTCTACCTGACATCAGCAATGATATCCCTGGTTCCACATCCTCTTCTGAATCTGGCCTGAATTTCTGGCAGTTCCCTTGATATACTGCTGCAGCCGCTTTTGAATGATCTTCAGCAAAATTTACTTGTGTGTGATATTAATGATACTGTTCGATAATTTCCGCATTTGGTCAGATCGCCTTTCTTGAGAATTGGCATAAATATGGATCTCTTTCAGTAGGCTGGCCAGGTAGCTGTCTTCCAAATTTCTTGGCATAGATGAGTGAGCACTTCCAGTGCTGCATCCATTCGTTGAAACATCTCATTTGATATTCCATCAATTCCTGGAGTCTTGTTTTTGGCCAATGCCTTCAGTGCAGCTTGGACTTCTTCCTTTAATACCATCGGTTCCTGATCATATGCTACCTCTTGAAATGGCTGAACATTGACCTGTTCTTTTCGGTATAATGACTCTGTGTACTCCTTCCATCTTCTTTTGATGCTTCCTGTGTCATTTAATATTTTCCCCATAGAATCCTTCACTATTGCAACTTGAGGCTTCAATTTTTGGTTCAGTTCTTACAGCTTGAGAAATGCTGAGCATGTTCTTCCCTTTTGGTTTTCTATCTCCAGCTCTTTGCACACGTTGTTATAAGACTTTACTTTGTTTTCTTGAGCCGCCCTTTGAAATCTTCTGTTCAGTTCTTTTACTGAATAATAATAATACTATCATTTACTGAGTTCTCACTTATAATTCAGGCACTGCTTTAAGTATTTTTCATGTATTAACTCTTTGATGTCTCATCAAAAGTTGAAGTTGCTATTATTTTCATCACCATTTTATAGATGAGGAAAGTAAGTGGGTAGGCCACGATTTAAATCTTGGCATCCCATAATCTTCACCAATAGAATATGCTGACTCTCTTGTGTGAATCAGCTTGATAATAGAACTACTTTAGATACTGGAGGACATGGAAGAAATACAGGGACTATCAATGTTCCAAAAAGTACCTTGATGTGAATTAAATGCTTTTCGATGATATGTTACAGTTACAATGAAACCCTTCTTTGGACGTCATAAGAACTGGTGATTTTGTATATGCAGGGTTGTGGTCTTTTCTTCACACCCATTCAATAAACATTTGCATACCTACTATGTTTTCTATGAAATTAAAACAAAAACATCAGATGAGATGCCTGCCCTCTAGGAGCTTTTATCTAGTAGAGAAAGGCAGACACGCAAACAAATATACACAAATCTAAAAGTTACTACGAGTGCTCATCAGGGCACACATTCATCAGAGACAAAGAGCAGGGAACAACAGGGAACAAATTAATTAGGTTAAAGAACAGGGAGGATCAGTGAAAAGGAGAGAAACCCTCAATGAGATGGATTGACGCAATAGCCGCAACAATGGACTGAAACATACCATCAGTCATGAAGATGTCACAGGACCGGGCAACATTTTGTTCCCTCATACATAAGGTCATTGTGAGTCAGAGCATACTCAATGGCGACTAACAGCAACAACAAAGAACAGGAAAGCCTTCACAGAGGAGTATACTCAGAAGTCAACTGACCTATCAAATTAAATTAATTTTCTAGTTCTATTGTCTATCTTCTAGTGTATGAAGAAGCAGATTCGCAGGGGTTTGGAGGTCAACCTTAGCTTTCCTCATTATGTCATTATTCAAATCATTGTTGAATGGATTATGTAGTGCTGAAGTTTTTATGCTGGTTCCAGTTGCTTTCCTGTGGGTGTTTTGACAGTCCAGAAGTACGTTTGCATAATTGGCTATGTTAGCCCTAGCAATCATGTTGACATGTCTTTGATTCTCAAGGTCTGAGCAAACTTGTAGAGATTGTGACAATCCTGAATCAACATTTTGCCCTCAGTTATTACCTAATACTGCACCTTATCTCATGGAAGGCTTTGTAGAGATGATGGATGAGACAGTCTGTGTTTTGAGCGTCCTCTTAGGCAAGGTGAGAAGTGTCCTCTATAATATCAACGCTTAAAACAATTCAGATGTGATCTCCTAGTTGCAAGCTGAATCAACCTAAGAGCATTCCTTGGTAACTAACCTGTATCTCTTGGGCTGCAGCTGTGGGCTGTTGCAGGGAGACAGACAGACCCCCATGTGAAGCATGTAGCTGTGTGGCAGAAGCAAGCAGGTGTTAACCTGAAGAATGGAAGAAAGGCGTAATTAAGCCACTTCCATCAGAAGTGAGTAGCACCATCCTTACAGAAGAATAAATGACAACGTTCTAGATTTATTCTTCCCATGGAGGGAGATGAGCTGGAAAATCCTCAGAAAGAGTAAGGTACTTCATCAAATCTGCAGCCCTGGTGTGTGTTTGGGCACCAAATTTAGGGTGAATGGGGGTTGCTTCTTCTGTAATATAGTACAGTTCCTGGAGCTCCAGGAAGGAGGAGCTGATGCAGTAGAAGGTAGTTCCCATGTGTGACCTAGCAGGGGGACTAAGCATCGGTGACACACGACAGCAGAATCAGGATTAAACCAAAAAAACCCAAACCCATCGCCATTGAGTCCATTCCGACTAACAGTGACCCTATAGGACAGAGTACAACTGCCCCATAAGGTTTCCAAGAAGTGACTGGTGGATTCAAACTGCCAACCCTTTGGTTGGCAGCCGAGCTCTTAACCACTTTGCCACCAGGGCTCCAGAATCAGGATTAGGGTGGCTGTAATTGAAATGAGACGTTTCCACGTTTAGGCCAGTCCAGTGACTAGAATCATTAAGTCGTATTGCAGTGTGATCTCACAGAGCATCTGACTTTACCTTAACACACAGGTTGCAATCGGTGGCCCCAGGACCATGTGCTGTCTGCAGGCACATTTTGCTTGCCTTGCACACTGTTTATTTTAGAAAGTTGAATTAGTTGTCTCCAACTAATTTCCAACAGGAAAATTTTGTCTAAAACTATTTGGATATCTGGCTTCTCTTGAAAACCTGGACGATCTAACACTATCTACGTTCCCTCGGGGCAGAAAACAACTAAAGCAGATAAGAATATCTTTTCCAACTCAATGGACCCAGCTCACACGGGTGTGTTACCTGCCAGGTGATGTAGACATCTGAGATTCTGAGCCCTGCAGGATTTTACTGCAGAATTCTTTCAATAACACCTCTTAAAGATGGGCTTCATTCATTTAACACGTGTTGACTTTGGGGCCTCCTTTGTACATGAAACTGCGCTGAGGAACAAGATGACAAGGCCCCTTCCCTCTTGGAACTTGTTTAGTCCCATCAGCAGTTATTAACTATCTGAACAAGTAGTTTAATAATAACTGTGATGGGATGATGAAGGTGGCATACAGAATGGGAGCATCTGTGGGTGGGTGGGCTGATCCCGTCTGGTGTCAGGGAAGTCGCTGGAGGAAGGTTTGAGGATGAGGAGATGTTACCGTCCAGTGATGAGGAAGCCAGGTGCAGTCTCGGCTGCAAGGACTGGTCTACGTGAAGGCAGGAAGAACTAGGGCACATTCAAGAAACTGGGAGAACCTAGCTCGCGGCCGACACAGAGAGGCAATTGCTGAGCCAGGTGAGGCGGGCGCTCTATGGTGTTACTGTGTGCCGTCAAGTCCATTCCGATTCATAGCGACCCTACAAGACAGAGTAGAACTGCTCCATGGGGTTTCCCAGGCTGTAATCTTTATGGAAGCAAATCGCCTGTCTTTTCTCCCATGGGGTCTGTTATGGATTGAACTGTGTCCCCCCAAAATGTGCGTCAATTCGGCTAGGCTATGACTCCCAGTATTGTGTGGTTGTCCACCATTTTGTGATCTGATGTGATTGTCCCATGTGTTGTAAATCCTGACCTCTGCCTCTGGTTAATGAGGCAGGATGAGGTGATGATGAAGAGGATTAGGGTGGGATGCAACACCCTTACTCAGGCCACAGCCCTGATCCGACCCCCTGGGGTGTGGCCTGTATCACCTTTTATCTTATAAGAGATAAAAGGAAACAGAAGCAAGCAGAGAGATGGGGACCTCGTGGCACCAAGAAAGACATGCCGGGAGCGGAGCGCATCCTTTGGACCGGAGTCCCTGCTCTGACAAACTCCAAGTCCAGGGGAAGATTGATGATAAGGACCTTCTCCCAAAACCAACAGAGATAAAAAGCCTTCCCCAGGAGCTGACAGCCTGATTTTGGACTTCTAGCCTCCTAGACTGTGAGAGAATAAATCTCTGTGTGTTAAAGCCACCCACTTGTGGTATTTCTGTTATAGCAGCACTAGATGACTACGACAGGGCCCTGTATAGCAAGGTGTATCCCGGCGTCCCTGGGTAGTGCAAATGGTAATGCTAACCGAAAAGTTGGAAGTTTGAGTTCACCCAAAGGTGCCTCGGAAGAAAGGCCTGGTGATCTACTTCCAAAACATCAGCCATTGACAACCCTGTGGGGCATAGTTCTAATCTGACACACATGGGGTCACCATGAATCAGAAGCGACTCAATGGCAACTGGAAAAAAACTCACTTACTAGTTACGTTATTTAGGGAAGTTACTTAAATCCTCTCAGGATAACAGTACTTACTTCATAAGGTTGCTATGGGGATTAAATGTGATAATAAATGATACATATATAAATTATTAATATTAATATGTCAGTACCTGGCATATAGTAAGCACTCCATATATGTTACCTATAGTTATGATTCCCGTTGTTCTTGTTATCACTGCTATTGACAGGGCAAGTAGAACAGGGCCTGGGAATGCCCTTAGTATTTTGGTCTCAGTCCTGAAGGTGACAGGAAGCTAGTGCATGGTTTTAATCAAGGCAGTGACATAACCAGATTTTATTTTAAAAAGACCCATCTGGCTGAAGTGTAGAGAATGGATTGGAGATCTGTCACAGTGATGAGAGGACGCTGGGGATTGTTGACTGAGATGGTGGTGGTGGCAACCCTGTCTTGATCACTTTGTAGAATTTGGAGAGAGCACGCAATCATTTTAACAAATTCAGAAAAATCCACAAAAAGCTGTTTCCTTCTAGGTTTAGGGCTTTTTTCTAGACAAACATGGCCTGGGGTGATACATGGTTTTTTAATCTCCATTATTCCACACACTTACTGGGTGGCATTCCCGAGGCCAACTCTTCAGACAAAGCTTACCCTGGACTATGGGACATAAAATGATACTCATGAAGAGAGGGCTTCTTAGCTCAAGTAGATACATGAGACTAAATAGGCAGCTCCTGTCCGGAGGTGAGATGAGAAGGCAGAGAGGGTCAGGAGCTGGTTGAATGGATACGGGAGATCCGGGATGGAAAGGAGTGTGCTGTCACAGTATAGGGAGAGCAATTAGGGTCACATAACAATGTATGTACAAATTTTTGTATGAGAGACTAACTTGAATTGTCAACTTTCACTTAAAGTACAACAATAAAAAAAAAAGAAAACTTACTGGGTGGCCTTGGGGAAGCTTTATATGTACTTATTTAACCATAGATAGAAAGAAACAAAAAAAGTATAAGAAAAATGTTAGATTCTATAAATGATGCAATCAACATCTCTGGTTACTGAACACATTTAAAAATATCTTTAGGAGATTCCTAATGCATTCTCTATTTGCTTTTTTATGACCACTATTCTTTTAACTTCACTTTAGAAAATAAATTGGATGATTTGTTCTTCACAGAGTGCATTTCTTGCTGTCAGAATTTGTGGCCTCAGGTGAAGGCAAAATGCTGGCCTGGCAAATGTTCACAACAAATGTAAGCTTTAAACGAAGTACTAGATGTGCTGAAAATTCATTAGATAATGAGAGCCCCTAAAATCATTGCAAGTGCTCCCTCTGCACTTATGGCTGATTTTAATAAAAAACATAACACTTGATATAATTAATTTGCTTAAATTTGGAAGACTTAAAAAAAAAGTTATCTAATGAATTCATTGTCAGTGGAAGATTTACCTGTGATGCCAGAGGTGGCAAAGGTGAAACTCTAGATTCATATCAGCTAAGTGCTCATTTCCTAGCGAAAGTTTATGATACTCAGCTTTGAAACGGCAAAGGGAACCCTCATGAGAATTCTGTCTATAAACCAAGCAAATTCTAGTGTTTTCTGAATCTATTCTATTAGAGTACCATTTTGTAGGAATTGCTTTTCTTTATAATGCCCTCATTCAGTATCTTATTCCCTGCTGGGCAAAGTTTTATATAAATACTAGCTTATTTTTAATAAATGACATTTACTGAGTGTATACTGTTTACAACACCCATGCAAAAATGGGTGTTTTGATTTAAATGAAATTTTCCAAACTAAAAAGAGATTGTATGGGTTTAAGAACTACCATTATAAAAAAGAGACTTTGTTTACATTAAAAAAATCTTACTTTCTTTATATTTTTGTGTGTATGTGTCTTTTCGAAAGTAACAAACACACAAAACTGTTAATAAAAATATTGCTGCATGTTATATATTTAAGGTAACTTTTATTTTATGAAATGAACCTGCTGATTTTGATGAACTTTGCAGAGTTTTTTTTTGCAAAATAACATTTTACGTTTTTCGGGGTTAGATATTTCAATCTGCAAACCTCTCAGTAACTCAGCGGTGTTTTACGGTCAAAGACTTAGCTTCACTACTGTCACTCTCTCTTCAGCATGCTAACTCCATGATGGCAAGGATTTGGGGCATCATCTTCTCTGCTATGTATCATCAACTACTAGAAAAAATGCCTTCCTGGTAAAGTGATTAATAAATATTATTTGAATGAATAAATCAATACATTTATTGAACGGTAAATGGCATAAAACATTTAGCTGGTGTGGTGGGTTGAACTGTGTCCCCCAAAAAGTTATGTTGAAATACTAACCCTGGAACATGGGCATGTGACTTGCCTTGGAAATAGGGACTTTGCAGGTGTAATCAAATTACCATGAGGTCATAGTGGATTAGGGTGGGCCCTGATCCAATGACTGGTGTCCTTACAAGAAAAGGGAAATTTCGACCCAAGGCAAAGAGGGAGAACGCCATGTGACAATGGAGGCAGAGATTGGAGTGATCGGTCTACAACAGAGGAATGGCAAGGATTGCTGCCATCCACCAGAAGCCAGGAAGAGGCAAGACAGGAGACACTGCTAGAGCCTACAGAGAGAGCAAGCCCTTGCCAATAACGTGGTTTGGACCCCTAGTCTCCAGAACTATGAGATAATAAATTTCCGTTTGTTGTCATGGAAGTCAAAGGAAACCAATACAGGTGGTGTTGCAAATGGAAAACATTTCTGAACGAAGCAGTTTTGAGACTGACAGTAGATGTTGAGTAGATGCTGGTATGTGCCAGTGCCTGCCATGATCTGCCAACCATGTTGGCAGAGGACCCGAGGAGCTGTCTAGCCCAACTTCTTACCAAGGTAGAAACTGCCTCCCTGCTGGTGTGTTGTCTGAACAGGGTGATCAGCAGTAGGACACACTGCCTCTGTTCAAGACCCTGCACCACTTCCGGATAATAACATGTCCTTGGGCAAGTTTGCCTTTCAGTTCCTGAGTCTTCATATTTTAAAGTGGGGTTAAAGATAGCATCCAGTTTTTGGGGGAGAACTAAATTAGTTAATATATATAATGTGTCTAGACAGTTCCTGGCCCATGATACCCACTCAATAAATGTTAATTATTTTTTCTAACAAGTCATCAGTTATTATCTCTCAAAGGAGCAACTTCATTTTTAAGAAGTCTGATTGATAGAAAGTGGTTTTTACATTAAGCTGACGTCTCCTTTTCTATGATCTACCAGTTGTTCCTAGTTCTGCCTTCCACTTACGGTAAGTTTAGTGTTTTTTCCATTAAGCCTGCTACTATTCAAATACTTTACAACAGTTCATCTCCCTGACCCTGAACCCTTCTCGCTTCCTCACTTACCCCTTCCCCCAAACATGTCTTCTCTTTTTGGCCAAATACCTGATTATGCTCTACCACTTCTTCCATGTCATCCTTTCTCCTATCGGTTATCCTTCTCTGAGCAATCCCCTCTTTAACAAAATTATTCTTACAACATAGCACTCACAACTGGCCATGATTCTCCAGCTGTGTTTCAACCAGCTGTGGGGCTATTGTTCTTGATGTTAGCTGCCATCAAGTCGGCCCCGACCAGTCACAACCCCATGCACATCCCAGTGAAACACTGCCGTCCTGTGCCATCCCCCTGACTGGTTGCAGGTTGCACAGTTGCGATCCATAGGTTTTCCTTGGCTGATTTTCAGAGGTATATTTCCAGGCCTTTCTTCCTAGTCTATCTTAGTCTGGTAACACCACTGAAACCTGTTCAGTATCATAGCAACATGCAAGCCTTCAGTGGCTGCACATGAGATGCATTGGCCAGGAATTGAATCTGGGTCTCCCACATGGAAGGCAAGAATTGAACTCCTGAACCACCAGTGCCTCACTTTGTGGGGCTATTAGCACTCACATTTTAGAGACCTCTCAAAGTAGTCTAAGGGATGGCTGATATTCAACATATTTAACAACTTGTGTGGGGAGGGGTGGGGAAGTGTGAGACAGTGTCCAAGGAGAAAGAAAACAAGGATGCTGGCCTTAGTGCTGAAGCAGGGACCTGGAGGCCCGTTGCTCTGCCAGGTGTTAACCCTTACATTTCTTCATGGTGGGGAGTTGGGAGAGTTATCCCAAATGGGGAGAGCCAGATCACTGAGGAGTGCTGGAGACAGGCAGGGCCTGGGGCAATAGCTATTTACTAGAGTACAGAACTACTGTAGAATTTTAATGAGCAATACAGCCTGATCTTAGATGTCCTTAGCTTTTGTTGCTTTTTTTCTTTTTAATTGCTTTGTATTTAGAAATAATTAGGGACTTCAGTCAAGTCACCTGTGGAAGCTGGCTGACTGAGACCCTAGTCTAAAATTAGTTCGCTAACCTTACAGGTTTTAGTCAACCTAATGTAATTAGTTTAACCCCGATTAGTCAGCATAATGTGAGAATCCTTATAGACCCATATTAACCAATTTCATGAGCCTTATGTGTCCAACCACAATCCTACTTAGGAAATTTAGTAAGAAATATAACTGTCAAACAAAGTAGAAATTTATATTTGTTAATCAATTTAGTTTCACTTCATTTGAAAATCCACATGGGGGCCCAAATTTAATCAGAAGTTTGCTTGGCAAGCATGTAATTGGATAATCTTAATGGCTTGTACTGTTAGACCTGATGATCCATGCACCCCACTCCAAGAGAGGACTAGATCCAAACTTGAACTAGCATACTTCCTCTGGCCCATGGTTCTCATCTTCTGGTTCCACCTTTAATGTTAGGTCTTTAGACAGGCCTTCCTCGACTCTCCAGGAGAGCCCTGGCGGCACAGTGTTTAAGAGCTAAGGCTGTTAACTGAAAGGTCGGCAGTTTGAATCCACCAGCTACTCCTTGGAAACCCCATGGGGCAGTTCTACTGTGTCCTATGGGGTCGCTATGAATCGGAATCAACTCAACGGCAACAGGTTCTCTGACCCTCCAGCATTAAATACTCTCATAGTAACCAGTACCTTCTCTTTATGGCATTTATCAGAATTTTAATTTTATATTTGTTAAACACCTTCCTCTTCATGAAGACGGTAACTTTGCTATATCCACAGATCATGTGTTTGGCATCTAGTAGGCGCTCACTAAATATTCAGTGAATGTAATTCGTTCTTTCTCTTCTTATATCATGCCCTTATATCGCTCAGATGATCAAACAGACGTCAAAATTCACTAGAGTTGAACGTTTTGGGTGGTCTGGTTTGGTCAGGAGCCCCCTGGCTCATAGGAGCAGGTGAAAGGAAGCCCAGGAGAGAACAAAATTATTTGAAGGACCTACAATGTTGAACACATCTATGTTCTCTCACTTTGAGTCTTACAACAATCTCCTGTGAGTTTGGTGGATTACCCCTACTTTGTAGATGAGGAAACACATGGCTAGAGACATAAAGCGACTCCACAAACACAAGGTTCAGAAATGGTGGAGATAAGATACTCACAGCGGTCTCTTTGATGCCAAAATTCCAGGTCTTACTGGAATTATGGGAAAAGACAGTGACGTGCTCATTTTTTACTGTGGCATTTTGAGTAGGCCAAGGTCAAAAAGCAAAACAAACAAAAGTGAAGCCCCATATATTTCATGCTGTTATTGGAGTAGAAAAATAGCTCTGAAGCCATGAGAAAGAAAGCATTATAGAATTTGAGGGAGCTAAATCTTTTTACTGTATATTTCAGATTTTCCTACCCACTAAAATAAAGTTATGGGGTGTTGAGCAGGCATGCAACATGAAAGAAACAAACTCAACCTAATCCTTCTATTATGCTTTGATGGGACTTACATGACTTATAAGTAGCTCCTTTAAGTAGCTCCTTAGCTCCTCAAAGTAGAGTCGACCCTAATGATATGGATGGAGTCAAGCTTTTTGGACCTTCATTTGCTGATGTGGTATGACTCAAAGTGAGAAGAAAGAGCTGCAAACATTCACTAATAATTGGAGCATGGAATGTACAAACTATGAATCTAGGAAAATTGGAAATCGTCAGAAATGAAATGGAATGCATAAACATTGATATCCTAAACATTAGTGAGCTGAAATGGACTGGTATTGGCCATTTTGAATCGGACAATCATATGGTCTACTATACCGGCAATGATGAATTGAAAAGGAATGGCATTGCATTCATCGTCAAAAGAACATTTCAAGATCTATCCTGAAGTACAATGCTGTCAGTGACAGGAGACTATCCATACACCTACAAGGAAGACCAGTTAATACGACTATTATTCAAATTTACATACCAACCACAAAGGCCAAAGATGAGGAAATTGAAGATTTTTACCAACTTCTGCAGCCTGAAATTGATCAGGCATGCAGTCAGGATGCATTGATAATTACTGGTGATTGGAATGAGAAAATTGGAAACAAGGAAGAAGGATTGGTAGTTGGAAAATATGACCTTGGTGATAGAAATGATGCCAGACATCTCACGAAAGAATTCTGCAAGACCAATGACTTCTTCATTGCAAATATCTTTTTTCAACAACATAAATGATAACTATACATGTGGGCCTTGCTGGATGGTATACACAGGAATCAAATCGACTACACCTGTGGAAAGAGACGATAGAGAAGCTCAATATCATCAGTCAGAACAAGGCCAGGGGCCAACTATGGAACAGACCATCAATTGCTCATATGCAAGTTCAAGCTGAAGCTGAAGAAATTCAGCCTTGAGTTGCAATATCGAAGAATTCTATGGGCAAAATATTGAATGACACGGGAAGCATCAAAAGAAGATGGAAGGAATACAGAGTCACTGTACCAAAAAGAATTGGTCGGTGTTCAAACATTTCAGGAGGTAGCATATGATCAAGAACCAATAGTATTGAAGGAAGAAGTCCAAGCTGTATTGAAGACATTGGTGAAAAACAAGGCTCCAGGAATTGATGGAATACCAGTTGAGATGTTTCAACAAACAGATGCAATGCTGTAAGTGCTCACTAATTTATGCTAAGAAATTTGGAAGACAGCTACCTGGCCAACCGACTGGAAGAGATTAATATGTGTACCCATTCCAAAGAAAGGTGATCCAACAGAATGTGGAAATTATCAATATCGTTAATATCACAGGCAAGTAAATTTTGCTGAAGATAATTCAAAAACGGCTGCAGCAGTATGTCAACAGGGAACTGCCAGAAATGCAAGCCAGTTTCAGAAGACGATGTGGAACGAGGGATATCATTGCTGATATCAGCTTGATCTTGGCTGAAAGATTTCTGATAATACCAGAGAGATGTTTACCTGTGTTTTATTAACTACGCAAAAAGGCATTTGACTGTGTGGATCATGACAAATTATGGATAACATTCAGAAGAATGGAATTCCTGATCGGAACTGACTCGATGGCCCCTAACAACAACATGTGACCCAGTTCTTGCCAATGAGACATAGGACGGGTCTTCTCAGTAGGCTTCTGAGAAGGATTTCCCAACTCCCCTTTTTGTCTCTAGACTAGATCATCAGCTTTTAACTCTTGCCTGAGTTTCCAGCCTGCTGGCCTGTCTTAGGGATTTTGGACTTGCCAGCCCCCACAATGGATAAAGCCAAGTCATTAAAATAAATCTCTTGATGTATAATTGGTTCTCTTTCTCTAGAGAACCCTGACTGATGCACTGCCTCAGCCAGGTAAAGTTGATGGAGGGTTGGGGGAAGGTGTGTGAGGGAAAGTGATAGCACCCAGGACGTCCTGGAATGAAACAGAGAGGCCAGGCCATCAAGCACATTGTATGTGACCTAAAGAGTTTGGAGGGGGCAGTGGTGGAGTCTGACTTGTGTATTGGGACTAGGAAGAAAGGCTGGCAATCTGCTTCTGGACCAGCCCAGGAAATCTCTATGGATCACAGTGGACAGATTCCCAACAGATCACGGGGATGAGACAGGGCGGGGTGACGGCGGCTAATAATCAGGGTGTTTGGAAAGGAGTTAAGATGGGGAGTGAGAGGATCAGATTCATATTTTAGAAAGATTATCCAACTATACTATTGTTGAGAACAGAAGTCGAGGAAAATGTGTTTAAATTACAGCTGGGAGGATATTAGGAAGATATTTTTAATAGGCGAAAGAGGTGCCCAATCTACTCTGAAATTTAAAAAAATAATTTGGTACCTTTATCATTGATGGTCGCTGTCTTGTGAAAGGTTTACAACGTTGTTTTTAGGATCAGGAGACTTTCTGCTGTAAGTTATCTCCTTAGGTTCTGACGTCTATAGCTTTCACTAGGAAGTTCTCTTCCTAACTGGAAAAATACTCCAGTTTGGCCAAGCAGCAGTTATGGAAGCCCAGCTCTCTCAAACAGTGGTGGGCTGGGAGGGTGGAGGTCGGCAGGGCGGTCCTGCTGCGAAAGAGGGAAGGAAGAAAAAGTTTACTCTGGGAGAAGGGACTGAAGTTCTGACACCTCCAGTGTGTCCTGAGAGGACCTGCCTATTACAACAGCAGCTTCTAATCTACATGCTTTCTTCCCCTCCTCCTTCTCTTCACGCTGTCATGGCAACGCGGTCTTAGGGCTTGGGCCGATCAGGTATCTGCCAAGAGGGGATCTAGATGGTGCGGAAGAGGGAACAGGGGCAGAGCGCCAAGTTCAGACTGAGGTCCCAGTTCTTCCACCCCACTGCTTCCACCAAGAACACTTTGCAACTTTTGTGCCAACGAAGCGGGGCTTGCCCAGAGAGCCCAGCCGGTTTTTCTTTCAGTCCCTCTGCATCCCTTGATGTCCTCACCATGGCTCCGTGGGCGCTCCCGATCCTTCTGGTGTGAGACATTTGGCTGACCAGAGCTCCCCGCCCAGGTCAAGCACCCCTGGCAGTGGCGTGGGGGTTGTTGGTGACTCCATAACCTGTCCCCAGGCGTAGACTTGTAGAAGCCAGCGTTCTCCTTACCTCCCCAGGGGTCACTGCAGCAATGCGGGCATTTCCCTCTACAACCCTGGGTGGGGAGGGTCACGAGGGAGGGAAGGACGCCCAAGTGCAGGGGTCCAGGACCCGCGCCCCAGCGCTGGGTTCCACACCCCGCAGGTCCACCAGGCAGGACAGGGATGGAGCTCTGTGCCATAGGCACGTCGGATAGAGAGGGTGAGGATACGCGGGGATGGTGGTGGGGGTGGTGGGGGTGGAGGGCTGAGAGAGGAAGAGCGGCAGCAGGTGAGCCCCAAAGGGCTGTGCTTCTCGGGGGAGGCGGACAGAGAGGAACTTTGGGGGACGCAGGCGAAGGCTGGGCCAGAAGGGGTGCGGAGAGGCGAGCCAGGCGGCGCGGCGGGCCGTGGGGAGGCGGCGTGGGGCGGGGGTTCTGAAAGGAGGGAAGGCAGCCGGCGGAGAGGCGAGAAGCGCGAGCCCGCAGGGAGAGGCGCGGAGGGCGGACGGGCCGCAGGCACGAGGGCGCCGGGCGCGCAGAGCGTGCCACCCACCCCGCGCGGCACGGAGGGCTGAGCGCGGGGAGACACAAAGACATGCGAAGAGGGGCTGAGCCCGGCTCGCGCACAAAGACGCCGGGGCGCACGGCCGCTCGGGCTGCACCGACCGCCCCCGCGCC
>NW_004444123.1:1089129-1135297 GCF_000243295.1 Trichechus manatus latirostris | reverse complement strand
CCGGAGTCCAACTTGGCCTCGGCCTCGCCCTCTGCCCGGCCCGCCGGTGTCCCCTCCTTCCCGCGATCTCGTTTCTTCTCACGCTCCCCCCACCGCCCGCGTCCGGCCCCGCTCTCCCCACCTTGTAAAACAAAGCCGGGGAAAATGCCTGCCCGTGCACTTCGGAGCGCGCAGCCCGTCTCGGAATAAGAAGTGAGTACAATGGCGTGTCTGTAAAAAGAGCTTCAAGTCCGTCTTTTTCAGAAACATTGTGAACGCTGCATGCCTCATGCTTCCCAGCGCCTCGCAGGAGAGAGCCGGCTATAGAGCAGGAGGTGAGACCCCGGCACCCCCTCGGCTTCCCGCCCCGGCCTGGCCCGGGAGGGCTGCAGACGCTCCGCTCCAAACCCCGGGCGTTTCCACCTTGGTTCCCCGTCTAAGGTCTTGGGTTTGCAGGCAGACCCATCCCCCGATCCTCTCCTGGCCGCTTCCTCCCTTTTCCGCCCGTGCTTGGGGTTTTTGCATCTGCCTTGGGTGTGTGTTTGGAACACCTGGAGCGAGTTTCCGACCGAGGAGGACGGCTAGCCTTTAGGAGTGGCCGACAAGCAGGATGCATGGTGACCGTGATCACACTTGTTGCCCGTTGGTGAGGTGGGACAGGCAGTGGTGCTGAAAAAAGCTCGTTTCTCCTGGTATCCGGTGGTCAGCCGCGGCAGGGAGCGCGGTGAGGATGGGAGACCAGTATTAAGAGGAGACTGTGATGTGCTTCATGAAGCTCTGGTGGCACAGTGAATAAGCGCTTATCTGCTAACCTAAAGGTCTGCGGTTCGAACCCACCAGCCGCTCCGCGGGAGAAAGATGTGGCAGCTGCTTCCTTAAAGATTTACAGCCTTGGAAACCCTGCGGGGCAGTTGTGCTCTGTCCTGTAGAGTCGCATTGACTCCAGGGCAATGGGTTTGGTGTTTGGGTTTTTTGAGATGTGCTGGGGTCGGGAGGGGGTGGGTAGTGATGGTGCCGAGTGTGTGTGGAAGGGACCAGTCTTCGATTCTTGTTCTAAAGAGCTTGTCTCCCAGATCATATACATCAGACAAGGTGGAGATGGAACCTCAGAGGCTCCCCATAGTAGGCTGAGAGGAAAGGCTGTTGTTTTTTATTTTGGTATTTTACTCGACTGTTTGCCCACTCTGCCAAATGTGCATTATATGTATTTCAGCTAATTAACAAAATAAGGCAGTATTTTAAGAGTTCAATTCCATCAGGAAATGTAATATATATATGGAAATGTAATGATATACATATATAATGATGGAAATATAATGTGTATGTGTATATATAAACCTGTTCTCTTTTCCCCAAAGAGTGTAATGTATAATGACAATACCTTAGTTTGAGATTACGATTTGGGGACATCAAGAGGAACAGCCTTGGGGTTTTCCAGTTCTACAGACTAGAAACCACTGATGTGAAAAATCAGAAATATGAGAGCGCAGAGAAACGCAGAGAAGAGCTGTGGAAGCTTTCTTCAGAGAGAGAAGGGGGAGCTTCTGTGTAGTTTTCTGCTTTTTTCATTCCAAAAATGGCTTGTTTTTAGATTAGGACTTTAATTTTTCATTCAGACTCACTAAGCAGCTTGGGGTGGGGGTGAGGGAGGCTGCAGATGACAGCGATTTTAGGTATTACCAGCACTTCTGTTAAGAAAAGGGGGGAAAAAAAAATAGAAAACCTCACGTTAAAATTGTACACAGAGCTACTTTTGAGTGAAGCTGCTTTATAAATCTAACATTTTAAAGGGGACTACTAGCTTGTGGCTTTCTCTGGAGCAGATGAATGTGTATCAGGAGGGAAATGTGTACATACCTGTATGTCTTAGGTTGAACCATAAAAAATTGCTGTAACGAGCAGCACTTATGCAGAATCTCCACTGAAGCCACGGGAACTCTAACCTCATCAGAGCTCCGACTTCATCTCTTTAGTCAGAACCCTTCCCAGCTTTGCTGGTGGAGGAGCCCCTGTCATCTGCTATCATATGACGGCACAATTAGGTCTAGTGCTTCAAATATCTTTGTTTGCAAAGCTTCATTTTCATGGGCAACCAGGGATTTATTTTATAAACTCAAACTGGGGTAGTGCTACACTTCGCTTACGTTGAGTCAAGAGGGCAGAGGAGGTAGCCACTTGAAAATTGACATGCTTTATTCTCTACTCGTCCTCAAGTAATTTCAGGAGCCCTGGTGGCACAGTGGTTAAGAGCTCAGGCTGCTGACCAAAAGGTCAGCAGTTTGAATCTACCAGCCGCTCCTTGAAAACCCTATGGCTTCTGCCCTATAGGGTCACTATGAGTTGGAATAGACCTGACGGCAGTGGGTTTTGGGGTTTTTTTTGTAGGGTGCAATTCCATGGGGATTTCTTACATACTTAACAGTGTCTTTGACACCAGGTTATTATTTTATAAAACCTGTATTATGTACGCTACGGTCATTTTACTTACATTTACAGCAGTTAGTGGACTTCAAATTGACTATATTTGGTCAAGCTGGTGGTTTTTTAATGGCCTATTTTTTGGTCATTCCATTAACGCTTTTGGTTCACTACTGTCATTGCAATTAAGTGTTCTGTAGTAGATGGCTTATTTTTTCCTTAGTGAGTGGGAGTCCAGCATCTCTTGTGTTTTTTAAAAAGAAATCCGTTAATGATATTTTCGAACAGTTGAGATAATAAATGGATTTGGAGTCACCTCAGAGTATGTGGGAATTTGTAAGAGAACATGTAAATCCACTCTAATGGCACAGTTTCCTTTGTGCAGATCATGTAGGGTCTAAGGTGTGAGCCAAGGTTTAACGTTTTATTTTCTTTATAATTGTTCATTGTCGAAATGCAGGAACTTGTCTTTTTTTGGCTATACCTAGGATTGTGTCACAATGGGTAGCAATAACTTTTATTTTTTAAACATATCAGAGATTGAATAATGAAATATAATGAAGGGTTAATCACAGGCCCGCTGTGGAGGATAAGCAAAAAGAAATGATTTGGCTATTTAATGGTGTATTTATGCTTGACCAGAGAACTACTGATGAGTTCTTTTATGTAGCAATATTTGGATCACAAATTTATATATAATACAGTTACCTTATTTTGATGAATTTTTAAGCAAATACAGAGAATGTTCTTTAAGTTGGTTACTCATGGCATGAAGTGTGAAGTTCTTGAGAACAGGATAAACCCTGAGCATTCTTCATGACTATTCAAATATCTCGTTTAGTAGCATTGACTCTTAGGAGTTCAGTAAGTATTTGTTGACTAGCATGGTGGACAGAGAAAAAGAGTGACCCATTTTTTAGAAATAGGAAAACCTCAGGCATTTTTTTAAGTTTCTTGGTCCACCTCCTGTTTTCCCCATGCCATCTGGAACCCCAGTAGCAGCAGAGAGTCAAGTCCCAGCCCCCTTTGCCTTTATGCCATATACATGGTCCTGGGCGAGACCGAGAAAGAGCTGGCTTAGATCCTAGGCTTCATTCGGGAGAGCAAGTGGGGTTAAGGAAGGCTTTGCTCACCCCACGCAGTGCCTCTCTAGTCCCCTCAACCTAACCCTCCTTGTCTTTTGTTGTCAGTGGCGGCACCCGACTTGCTGGATCCTAAATCTGCCGCTCAGAACTCCAAACCAAGGCTCTCATTTTCCACGAAACCCACAGTGCTTGCTTCCCGGGTGGAGAGTGACGCGACCATTAATGTTATGAAATGGAAGACGGTCTCCACGATCTTCCTGGTGGTGGTTCTCTATCTGATCGTTGGAGCCACCGTGTTCAAAGCATTGGAGCAGCCTCATGAGATTTCACAGAGAACCACCATCGTGAGCCAGAAACAAACGTTCATATCCGAACACGCCTGTGTCAACTCAACTGAGCTGGACGCGCTCATCCAGGTAAAGGCGCAGTTGTTACGCATTTCCTCTAGGGAGAAAGAAAGAGGAAAAGTAGGAGACAGCGTGTACACAGCGCGGCTCTTCTGTGCTGGTGGGGGTACGATCCACCTTCCCTCTCAGCAGACACCTTTTCTTCCCCGGTTTCTTTGTCTCCTTTCTGCATTGTTGCCCGTTTTCTCACTTTTGCCATCTTTTCTTTCCTTTCTCTTTTGCTTCTCTCTGCTCCTGCTCCTTCTCACCTTCTTCTCCTCCTGCTTGACTGCCTTACAATAGCCAGGGGCGCTTGTGGGCGTGGGCTTACCTTGCTGGATGCCCTCGTGGGTAGGATGGTTATGGCCCACTGGGAAAATAGTTGCTGTAGCCAGTGGAGGAGAACAAGGGGCAGGAAAGTGCTTCAGCCTGGGAAGTGGTCCTTGTCAGATGGAAAAGATGAGCATGCACTGAGCACGCCTCATCATTAACAAGCTGCAGTTCCCTTACTTAGTCCAGCCAAGGAGTAGCTCTTGTAAATGCCTTTTCTGAGGTCTAGAGTGAAGTGATTAATTTTTACTCCTCTAAACTCTAACTGAAAGCAATTTACTACTACACAAACAGATAGAGTTTTTGAATAAAAACTAATTTCGTTTTAATTTACTCTATAACAGCAGAACAATAAGCTTCTGGAAAAATATTTTGTTTTAGAAGTTGATCTGAAAATGATTTAAGGTTTCTGTTAGGCTTCTTAGAGATGCTGTGTTTTTGCTGTAGATTTCCTTTGCCTGAAACTATTCATTGGTCAAAACAAGAACCTTGGTTGAGAAGAAAGCCCAGAATTTTCTTACAAGGAGAGATTCATTTGGTTGTTGAAAACGTTTTACTCACATTTTCTTATAGAGCCTACTTTTCTTACCTAGTTTAAGTCAAATTGGACAGAAAAATTACCTGGAATTCATCTTCTGAACATGTCCTTCCTCATTTGATGCTTAGTTTTACACTATTTGAATGAGTTGGAATACTAGATGGAAGGAAGAACTTTTTGTTAGTTTTGATCCAATTTCTTGTTCTGATACCTTTACTCTTTGATTTTTTCTTGCCATCGATCCCCAAATGCGCCCTCTGCCCTTCATAGTCCTCTCTGTGTGCAGAAGACACAGAAGAGTTTTTATTGAAAGCTATCAAAGCTGCTATTCTCTGAATCCCACTTGGTTCTTCCACCATTTAGATACTTCTGCATCTCGCCCATTTGACTTACATTTTGGAAAGGGTCTTTGCATACTTACACATTGATTTCTCTACCACTTTTAGTGACACTTTTGGTATTGACAGTGAAACTGTCATCTAATATTGTCTCAACCACTCCACGCCCCATTCCTACAGAAGATTGCTTTTACTCTTTCTTACTGCCACATAATCCTAAGAGGAACCAAAAATCTCTAAAGAATCTCTACTTCCCTTGACCTTTAGAAGAAGAACTCTTGGCTGTCTTGGTGGAGGCAGCATGGCGTGGAACAAATGCACAAATTTTGGGGTCAGAGAGAATGTGTTTCAGACTCCAGTGGGGTATTTAACTAGAGTGTCATCTGGAACAAATAATTTTTTTCTCTGTAAGACTTGAATGATCTCTCTGGAAGGAGGAAGGAATACCGATCAGTGCGACTGCTCAGTGCCTGACCACTAACTGAAAGGTTGGCGGTTTGAACCCATCAGAGGTGCCTAGGAAGAAAGGCCTGGTGATAGGCTTCCAAAGGTTATAGCTTTGAAAACCCTGTGGAGCACAGTACTACTGTGCAACACATGGGGTCGCCATGAGTCAGAATTGACTTGACGGCAGCTGGTTTGGTTTTTTTGTTTGGGGTTAGGAAGAATAGAGAGATACTACATGGTAGGCAATTTGGTGCTTGCAAAGTGTTAGGCTTTTTTTTTCCACTCTCATCCCTTTTGGAGCCCTGGGGGTGCAGTGGCTAAGCGCCACAGCTGCTAACCAATGAGGTCAGCAGTTTGAGTCCGGCAGCCGCTCCTTGGAAACCCTATGAGGCAGTTCTACTCTCTCCTGTAGGGTCTCTATGAGCCAGAATCGACTTGATGGCAAAGATTTTTTTTTTTTTTAATTCCTTTATTAGGTTGTGGCCTCTGTGCCAAGTACTAGCATTCTTATTATCTAGAGGGAGGTGGTTGGTCCTGGGCTGGAAGAAAAACAAAACAAAAGAAAACACAGCAAGAAAAACCAATACAAAACCTGGAGTATTAGGATAATACTGGAGGAAACCCATGAGAATTATGGACATGGTCTCACTGTTCAGTACTACCAGGTTTATTCAGATCTCTGAAAATAAGTTGGAGGTCAGGGCAGGTGGGAGGAGTGTGGAGGTGAATCCTGATCATTTTTACTACATTGTTTTTGGAATGCACACAACAGCACTCAAATATGGCGTGTCTTTTTTTCTCTCTGGTTCACATGGGAAATCCACTTTAGCTTTATTAGTATTCACTGCTGATTGAGTATTTTTGCTTCTTAAACAATCTTTTTGTGCTTGTTCAGTATTTTTCAATGCAGAGTTTGCTCATTATTTATTGTCATATCACTCATGTTCAGAACACTATGGTTTTAATAATTATTTTTTTCTCCTTGAATTTAAATTTTCCTGATAAGAGAAATCTTTATATGGCATGACTTCAAGGATCAAGGTCAGCGTATAAATAGGGAGGAAGGAAAATGAGCCAGTAATCGTGCATTAGAATTACATTTCATTCATAGACTTCTCATGCATTTCCAAGTGTTTCCTTCACATTTATTTTCCCATTGAATCTCTGCCTACAACCTTGTGGATCTGCACATTAGGCAGTAATATCACAGCATTAGGGTAAGGAAACGAAGAGACAGGAAGTCCCAATGACTTACCCCATATACAGCATCCTGAGAAGGAGAATTCAGGTCTTCAGCGTCTTGGTCTGGCCTTGTTCCCAGAAGTCTCTTTCACTTCAGGGCTTAGCTTGTTTAGAGTACAGTCTTAGTCTTGGTAGAAAAGGAATTCTATGACGAGTGGGGAAGGAGAGGAATGTGGTGGTCAGAACATAAGGCCAGTGACAGGTGCAGTTACTCTAATCTGGCCCCAGGCCCCAGATTATCAATCCCACCTCTGGATGGGCTATGGGGACCTGGTTCCACACTGTGATTGTGTCACAGGGTGGATGGGGCATGAGGAGAAAGGGGGAGAATGGAGCATTAAGACATAGGAGAGCAATGATGTCTTCCATTATAGAGTCACAGCCTGTGTGTAGGCTGTAAGTGCTATTTCTGATAACAGCTTTTCAAGAGGAGATTGAGGAGGGGGCAGAGGTATCAAGACAGAGACACCTTGGTTGGGTGTGGGTATTTTGAGCTGTATGATTTTCACCTCCCACTACATTTAATTTAGTGTGATGTCTTACTGAGAAGATACATCAACACTTTTAAGTTTTAAGAGTTATGAGTGCTATTAACAATAAACACAAAACCAAACCCATTGCCATGGAGTCAATTCCAACTCATAACGACCATGTAGGGCAGAGTAGAACTGCTCCATAGGGTTTCTAAGGCCATAAATCTTTACAGAAGCAGTCTACCAAATCTTTCTCCTGCGGAGCAGCTGGTGGGTTCAAATTGCCAACCTTTCAGTTAGCAGCCAAGCCCTTAACCACCATGCCAGCAGTGCTCCTTTACCATTAACAATAGCTAGTATTTATTGAAGGAGGCTTGGTAGTGCAATGGTTAAGTGCTCAGGTGCTAACCAAAAGATTGGCGGTTCAAACCTACCAGGTGTTCCTTGGGAGAAAAGACCTGGTGATCTGCTCCCATAAAGATTAAACCAAAAGCAAACCCATTGCCCTTGAGTCAATTGCCCAGGGAACACTGTGGTAGTTCTACTCTGTACTACAGGGTCGCTGTGAGTTGGAATCTACTTGACGGCACATAACAATAGCAGCAAGATTTATTGAGTGCTTACTATGTGCAAATTGATGTCTTTGAATTATGGTGTTGGCAAAGAATATTAAATATACCATGGACTGCCAAAAGAATGAACAAATCTGTCTTGGAAGAAGTCCAGCCATAATGCTCCTTAGAAGTGAGGATGGTGAGACTTCATTTCACATACTTTGGACATGTTATCAGGAGGGACCAGTCCCTGGAGAAGGACATCATGCTTGATAAAGTAGAGGGACAATGAAAAAGAGGAAGACCCTCAATGAGATGGATTGACACAGTGGCTGCAACAGTGGGCTCAAACATAGCAACGATTGTGAGGATGGTGCAGGACCAGGCAGTGTTTCATTCTGTTCTATGTAGGGTCACTATGAGTTGGAACCTACTCTGTGGTACCTAACAACAACAACACTATGTACAAGGCCCTTTTCTAACCGTTTGCATATATTATCTCATCTAATTCTCTTTAAATAACCCTATGAGGTAGGTACCTTATTATTTGTATTTAACTTAAGTGGAAGCTGGGGCGGAGGGAAGTTACATGCAGTAGTAGAGCTGTTATTCAAACTCCAGAGTTTATGCTCTTAGTTCCTACATTTACTGCCTCTATAAAATTAATAATAAACACTTTCTGTAAAGTTCCTTGTTATTCTATGCTTTAGGATGTAAGAAACATTAAATTACATTCCCCTGTACATAGTGATATATCTAACTTATCCCTCTCTCCAACATGGAGAGTATATGACCTGGATTCTAATATTCTTCCTGGAAATTAGGATTATACAGGTGTGCTGTGGTAAACCAGTAGTAAGCTGGCAAGAAGGCAGGGTTAGACTAGACACACCTGTTATTTCTGGGTTTGCTGCATCAATTTTGGGATTAAAAAGATGGGACAAAATTTATGATTTACACATTGATAAAGGAAATACCTTTCTGGCGTTTGATACTTGTTTTCTAAACTGAGCTGCACGCCCGTGTGACATAGATAGGGGAGGTATTCTTTCTGTTTATAGGGGAGGAAACTGACACGTTTGCACAAGGTCATCCAGTGGCCTTTGATCTAGGTTCTTGGTGCTTTTTGCTGAGGGCATTCTTTTCTTTTTATTTTATTGTATATTTTTTTCCTCAGGACATGTAAATTTTTTTATTGTACTTTAGATGAAGGTTTCCAGAACAAATAGTTTCTCATTAAACAGTACACATATTGTTTTATGACATTGGTTAACAACCCCCACCATGTCAACACTGTCCCTTCTCAGCCTTGAGTTCCCTATTACCAGCTTTCCTGTCCACTCCTGGCTTCTAGTCCTTGTCCCAGGACTGTTGTGCCCCATTAGTCTCGTTTTGTTTTATGGGACTGTCTCATCTTTGGCTGAAGGGTGAACCTTGGGAGTGACTTCATTACTGAGCTAAAACGGTATCCAGGGGCCATACTCTTGGGGTTTCTCCAGTCTCTATCAGGCTAGTAAGTCTGGTCTTTTTTTGTGAGTTAGAATTTCGTTTTACATTTTTCTCCAGCTCTGTCCGGAACCCTGTGTTGTGATCCATGTCAGTGCAGTCAGTGATGGTAGCCGGGCACCATCTAGTTGTACTAGACTCAGTCTGGTGGAGGCGTGGTCGCTGTGGTCCATTAGTCCTTTGGACTAATCTTTCCCTCATATCTTGTTTTCATTCTCATGAGGACGTTGTTTTCTTTTTACACTATTCCTTCTTCTCATTTTGATTTTTCCTGGTTCATTCAGTGGTATTTATTGAGTACCTCCAATTGTTGACTTCTGTGCTTGAGTCCCTGGGTGGTACAGACAGTTAACATGCTCAGCTGCTAACCTAAGTGTTGACAGTTCGAGTCTACCCAGACGTGCCTCAAAAGAAAGGCCTGGTGATCTACTTCCAAAAAATCGGCCATTGAAAACTCAGTGGTGCTCAGTTCTGCTCTGACACACGTGGGTTCGCCATGAGTCAGAGTCAACTCGACGGCCACTGGTGGTGGTAGTGTTGGTGCTGTGTACTCGGCCAAAGAAAATGACAGGAAACATGTGGCTTATCCTAGGTGCTTACAGTCGATCGGAGGACACTACTATATATATAGTTACGATACAGTTGCACTACGGTTATAATACAGTTACACTATGGTTATAATACTGTTACACTATGCTTACAATACGGTTATAATACAGTTACACTATGGTTATAATACTGTTACACTATGGTTACAATACAGTTACACTATGCTTACACTACGGTTATAATACAGTTACACTATGGTTACAATACAGTTACACTATGCTTACAATATGGTTATAATACAGTTACACTATGGTTACAATACAGTTACACTAGGGTTACAATACAGTTACACTAGGGTTACAATACAGTTACACTAGGGTTACAAAACAGTTACACTAGGGTTACAATATGGTTACAATGCAGTTACACTATGGTTACAATATGGTTACATTACAGTTACAATATGGTTATAGTACAGTTAAACTATGGTTACAATATAGTTACACTACGGTTACAATACAGTAACTCTAGGGTTGCAGTATGGTTACAATGCAGTTACACTATGGTTACAATACAGTAACTCTAGGGTTGCAATATGGTTACAATGCAGTTACACTATGATTACAATGCAGTTATACCGTGGTTACAATACAGTTGCAATATGGTTACAATACAGTTACACTACCATTACAATACAGTTACACTATGGTTATAATATGGTTACAAAGCTACACTGGTTACAATACAGTTACTCTATGGTTACAATACTAACACTATGGTTACAGTATGGTTACAGTGTAGTTACACTACAGTTACAGTACAGTTACTCTATGGTTACAATATAGTTACACTCTGGTTACAGTATGGTTACAGTACAGTTAAACTACAGTTAAAATATGGTAACAATACAGTTACACTTCAGATATAATACAGTTACACTATGGTTACAATAGTTACACTATAGTTACAATACAGTTACACTGCAGTTATAATACAGTTACACTGCAGTTATAATACAGTTATATTATGGTTACAATATAGTTACAGTAGAAGTGCTTGAAGGTTGGAAGGAGGAAATCAATCACTTAATTAGAGTTGGGAAGACACGGCAGAAGAAGTGACAGAGAAACAGGATTTTAATGGCTGAATCAGTGCTCTAGGGGAAGGTACGGGGTGAGCGGACATTGCAGCAGGACTGGTGTGGTGTGCACTGGCCACTGGAATTGTCTGGGTGTGAGAGTAGACCATAGCTTGTTGTTCCACACCTAGGGAGCTGGCCTTTACCCTAGCCATGTTATCTGCCACCTGGAGTGGGTGTGCCTTTGAGGGCACTCAGTGAGGTGTCAGTGATACCTGGAGCTGCAGGATAAATACATAAACATACCTTCCAAGGATGCCAGTGATAGTAGAGTTTTTTTTCCAAAAGCATTATTTTATATTAATGATCATTCATTCATTAGTAATCCTTCTAATAGCATTCATTCATAAAATATTTATTGAGTGCCCACTATATGTCATTGTCCTAAGCGCTGAGATAATGGTAGCGTAATAAAACAGATGAAAATTCTTGCTCTCGGTGAGCTTACATGCCACTAGGGGAAGATAGTGTGCTCGAGAGTAAGAGGTCTATGGAGAAAGAATAAAGCAGTGAAGTGGGAGAGGCATTGTCTGGAGGCGGTAGTGATTCATTGTAGATAAGACCATTAGGGAAGCTTCACTGATCAGTTACGTCTCCAGTAAAGAGAGTAAGGGGACTAGTTAAGTGGCTGTTTGGGGAGTAGCGCTTAGGCAGCAAGTTGTTCTACCTGGCTTGTAGAAGAAAAGCAAGGATGCTGGGAGGGAGTGGAAGAAGATATGATGTCAGGCAGTAAGGGGCCAGGTCATGGAGGGCCTTGTAAGTCATAGTAAAGAGTTGGGTTCAGATGCATGTCCTGCTCCAGCTTACGTTTCAACAGGATCACTCTGACTCTGTTGAGAAGAGACTTCAGGAGGCCCCAGGCAGACCCAGAGCACATTTAGGAGGCTGTTGAGATAACCCTGGTAAGAGATGAGGATGGCTTGAGCGAGGGTGGAGGCAGTGGTGGTGTGCAGTATAGCCAGATTCTGGATCTGTTTGGAAGGAGAGTCAGTGGCATTTACTGAGAGACGAGATATGCAGTATAAGGGAGAGGAGTCAAGGATGACACCAAAGTTTTCATGCTATGGAGTTAAGAGAATAGAGCTCCCATTTTCTAAGATGGGGAAGCACATAGGAGGGGCTGGTTTTGGAAGATGATGTCAGGAGCCTCGTTTTGAATATTGAACCAACAGTGTCACAGTACCCAATATGATAGTGCTTACGAATCCACAGTTTATTACAAGAGCATGATGCAGTGTAGGAAAAGCAGTTGTGTGAACATAGGCATCACTGACAAAGACTGTATCACAGCAAGGGTCGAGAGAGGCCAGGCCCATGTTCTAGTTATCCTCCCTCTGCAAGGCAGTATCAGGACACGCTTCTCTCTTGGATACAGAACCACCTCTGAACTAGGGATCCTAAAATGGGGGTTTGGCTGGGATTTCTTACACTCTGCTGGTCACATAGGCGTAGTCTTGCTGCGTAAGCAGACCCGGTGACAGAGCTCTCTGCGAGTCTCAGAAGACCAAGTACAGATCACCAGTCCCATTGTTATCAGCCAACAATGCTGACAAGCTGGTTCTAACCTCCTGGAACTCCTAAGGCGGTGGTTACAAAGCAGCGGTCTTCATCAGTATGTTTCCTGCTTGTACGTGGGAGCAATGGCATGCAGGCACTTTAGCAAAACAGGTCCGGCCGATTCCAGGTCTCTGTAATTAACCTTCACAGCAGAGACAGTAAATGTGAGATGCCTGTCAGACATTTAAGTAGCAATGTTGAGTGGGAAGCTGGAAATGTGAGTTTGGAGTTCTAGGGAGGGTCCAGGCTGATACACCTGGAAGTCATCATTACAGAAAACCAAAACCAGTTGCTGTTCGGTTGGTTCCGACTCATGAAAACCCGTGTGTGTCAGAGTAGAACTGTGCTTCATAGGGTTTTCAATGGCTGATTTTCTGGAAGTAGATCGCCAGTCTGCCTTTCTTCTCAGGTGCCTCTGGGTGGACTCAAACTTCCAACCCTTCAGTTAGCAGCCAAGCACGTTAACCCTGTGCACCACACGGGGACTCCTGTCATTGCGTAGATGTTTAAAGCAAAGAGACTGGTTGAGGTCAGGTGGGGAATGAGTGTAGACTGAGAAGAGCAGAGATTTAAGTATGATCCCAGGAGCGCTTGCATGTAGAAGTCGATAAAGAATAGAATCCAAAATTCTTGGGAATAGCTGATATACAATGTAAGATTTCAAGGCTGTTTTAGTGAGTGGTCTGGCTATGCCTCTAGACCTCCTAAGATTTTATCTTTCTTTGCATTTAGCTACACTTTAAAAGAAGTATGTAAGAAGTATGTGTCTAGCCGTGGGAGGCCATTGAAGGAGTTTAGTGGAGGAGATCATTTACGTTTAGTTTATGACTCTTCTAATGGTGAATGGAATATTTATCATGTGAAGAGGTGGCTTAGAGCTGACTGTAGATGATGGTGAGTGATACTGTAGTTGTTGTTGTATGCTGTCGAGTCGATTGCGACTTACAGCGAGCCTGTAGGACAGAGTAGCACTGCCCCATAGGGTTTCCAAGGAGGTCCTGGTGGATTCGAGCTGCCGACCTTTTGGTTAGCAGCTGAGCTCTTAACCACTTTGCCACCAGGGCTGCAGTGAGTGATACTACATGATCCTAGTAACAGTGTTTTGGTGGCTATCTTTTTAATTTGGATGAACACCCAAGTATGTAAGTATTTGTCCTCAGTCTTAGAGGATAATCACCTTCTATCTTTTTAATTATGGACATGATAACATGTTATCCAGAAAGCATCTAAGCAAGCTTTCTTTTCTGACCAATGGTTTTACTCTTCTTGTTTGATTTGTGCAGCTTTTGGGGCCTAATGAAGACTTTAAGGGCACAATTTTGACACAAAATAGCCTACTTAGTGTCCAAACTTCCCATAAATACATTATGGACTTTTGTTTTAGGTACTGTGCCCCCAAAAAGCACTTTTAAGCAGTATATACGTGTAAACTTCTTGGATGAATATTAATCTGTCAGTTGGGATTATTTTACTGGATTATAGAGCTGCTACCTAAAAGGCAGAGTCCTTGGATGGTGAATATGGTTAAGTGCTCGACTACCAGCCGAAAGGTTGGTGGTTCAAACCCACCCAGAGGAGCCTTAGAAGACGAACCTGGTTATCTGCTTACAAAAGCTAACAGCCTTGAAAACCCTGTGGAGCAGTTCTACTCTGCACCCATGGGGTCGCCATGCGTCAGAAAGAGCTCAACGGCAACCAGCCAACAGCCACAACCTAAAAGGCTGGATTTTGAGGGTGAGGATTCCTCGGGAGTTCTGTCTTGAGAGTTCCGAGAAAGAATTAGGCTACCAAAGGGGGAGATGGAAGTCCTAAGAAAACCTTGTGAATTTCCAGTTTTCTGAGGACTCCTCCGTGTCCTCTTTTCCTAGTGGACTAACCCACGATTGCCTCTACGTCTCACCCAGACTTTTATAATGTCTTGACTTTCAGAATGGAAGGGTTGAAAGGGATATGCTCTTTCACGTATGAGTCCGTCCGCTAACAACTGAGATGTCTTCATGCACTGTTTCCTAATCATTTTAGGTTTTTATTTTAAACAGTAAAATAGGTCATCAGAAAATCATATCACGTCCAAAGGACGTATGAGGATTCACTAGTTAATGCTGGTGAAAAAAATTAAGAAAAGAGGTGCTATATGAGTGCTATATATCATTAAAATATCACTCAAACTGATGTGATTCAAAAAAGAATATTATTTAAAAACAATGGCTAGGAAGATGGTTTGTAGTTAGAATGATTATTCTTCATATACACCTGTAATATATTTTAAAATAATTTTTGGCTGAAAGTTTATTTAGTCTAAGCTAAAACAAGCCTTGAATGTGAAGCTCAGTCAAATAGAAAGAGTTAGAGTGAGGTTTGACCCCCGTGGTTTGGTTGGTTCCGACTCATGGCGACCCTGTGTGCAACAGAACAAACGCTGCCCAGTCCTGTACCATCCTCACAATCATTGCTATGTTTGAGCCCATTGTTGCACCCATGGTGTCAGTCCATCTCATTGAGGGTCTTCTTCTTTGTTGCTGACCCTCTACTTTACCAAGTATGATGTCCTTCTCTAGGGAGTGATCCCTCCTGATAACATGTCCAAAGCATGTGAGATAAAGTCTCGCCATTCTTACTTCCAAGGAGCACTCCGGCTGTACTTCTTCCAAGACAGACTTGTTCATTCTTCCAGCAGTCCATGGTGTATTCAATATTCTTTGCCAACACCATAATTCCAAGGCATCAATTCTTCGGTCTTCCTTATTCATTGTCCGCCTTTCCCATGCATATGAGGTGACTGAAAATACCATAGCTTGGGTCAGGCGCACTTGAATCCTCAAAGTGACACATTTGCTTTTCAACACTTTAAAGAGGCCTGTTGCAGCAGATTTTCCCAGTGCAATGCGTTGCTTGATTTCTTGACTACTGCTACCATAGGTACGTTAAAGTATAATGTATGCTTTAAGGTAATTATGCTATTTACTTCCCACGCCCCTTAGACATGGATATCTTAATTCACGTTAGTAAAATGAGGAAAGGAGAGCGCAGATAGATTTGGTGCCTTGCAGGTCAGACCAACGCACCTTCATCAGGTTCTTCTTGGTGACCCATCTCCAGTGCCTTTCTCTGAAACCTACAGGGATGTGTGTCCCACAATGTCTGGTGACAGTGGATTGCTAATAAATATTGAGTCATGGCTGCATCTGTTTAGAAGCACTTTTATATATAGTCTCTGTTTGCTGATACTAAAAAAAAAAAAAGCAAAACAAACAAAAAATAAACCCAGTTGCTGTGGAGTAGACTCTGACTTATGGTGACCCCATGTATGTCAGAGGAGAACTAAGCTCCAGATTGTTTTCAGTGGCTGATTTTTTGGAAGTTGATCGCCAGACCTTTCTTCCAAGACACCTGTGGGTGGACTCTAACCTCCACCTTTTGGTTAGCAGCCGAATGTGTTAAGCATTTGCACCACCCAGGGATTCCTTGGTCAGGAGACAGACAGGTCATTCATTATAGAATCACCCCTTTGCAGATGAGGAAACTGAGGCACAGAGCGTTTAACCCAAGGCCACTCAGCCATTTTTTAGCGTGAGGTGCAGAAAGGGCAGAGCAGGCCTTAGGACTGTGCAAGTCTAGTTCCGGCGACTCTAAAGCTTGTTTGCTCTCTACCAAAATGCCACTTTGGAAGCTTCATTGTTTCGTTTTCTTTCTCTAGACCCCTCTTTCCTCTAACCCAGTAAACCAAATCAGATTATGACCTGTGCGTGGAGGACACACACTCTAAATTTTAAGTTGCTGGTGGATTGGAAACCCAGTAAACCCTGCTTAAGGCGTCCGTGTGCTCTGTGCTGTACTAGCCAAGAGCAGCCCCGGAAGACATGGCAGGTCTGTAGATGTGAGGGCGAAATACTGGAGCACAGATTCAAGGCCACAAATGGGCGACTGCAATAGTATGCTTGTGTGGCTGCGTGCTGGTCATGCTGAGGCTTATCCAGGTGAGTAAGCCAGGGAAGGCTGTTACAGCCAGGGGATTTTTACCTGGAAGGAACAGATGGACCTGGATGGAAAGAGGAAGAACGGAAGAGGGAAATAATTGCAAGACCATACTAATTTGTTGCTCAGCCTGTAGAATGACAGGACTTTTACCCTTTTCTTATTTTCTAACATTCACAAAGATAATAGTATTTCCCCGTTGTGCTAAATTCAAATAATATGAGAATGTATACAGAAGAAAGAAAACATCTGAAGTCTTTCACTCAGAGATGGCCAGGACCTGTCTTTCGGCATATATACACGTATAGATATGTCAAGGGTGTGTGTGTGTGTATTTTCATATGTAATTTAATCACACACACTATATTTATATATGTATATAAACACACACACATAGTAAAACCTGCGAAAGCTGGAACCAGTGTAAGGCAGAAACCTGTCAGAGAAGGAAAACGAAACGTATTTTCCACTAATAGGATTTAAAAGTGTTAAGACCACACCCTGTCAAAGACGGAGAACTTGCAAGACCCAGAAAAACAAGGCAGCCCTGCCGAGTTTGGCTCTCACAGATTTCACTGTATACACGTGTATATGTATGTTTGGTGTTGTTTCGTGCCTGTGTACAATAGAACAAAACACTGCCGGGTCCTACGCCATCCTCACAATCATCATGTTTGAGCCCATGGTTGCAGCCACTGTGTCAATCCATCTCATTGAGGGTCTTCCTCTTTTTCGCTGACCCTCTACTTTACCAAGTGTCATGTCCTTCTCCAGGGATTGATCCCTCTTGATAACATGACCACAGTATGTGAGACCTAGTCTCACCATCCTAGCTTCTAAGGAGCGTTCTGGCTGTACTTCTTCCAGGACAGATTTGTTCGTTCTTCTGGCAGTCCATGGTATATTCAGTATTCTTTGCCAACACCCCAATTCAAAGACATCAATTCTTTTTTGGTCTTCCTTATTCAATATACATTTATATATATGTTTCCGTCCATAATTTTACACATATAGGCTCACATGTTATGTCATCTTGGTGTCTCCATTGTTTACTCACCACTGCAGAGCATGATGTAGGAATATTCCAAGTCTTGGTTTTAGATATGCTTTATGAGAGTTTTGACGTAGAGGATCTGACATAGAGAGTTTTTAACCCACGTCAACTTCTGGGGACTGGGGTGTGGAGTGGAGCTTGGAGAATCTCACCCAGCAGCTGTTTATGGTAGAACAGCTTCTATGAATCCATACAACAGGAGCCATTTTGAATTCATGTAGTTTTTGATAGACAATATAGACATAAACTGATATAACAAATTTTTAAGGACGTGGAACATGCATCCTAACCAAAGTATTGACCACAGAGTTCCTTCAAAGAGAAGGCTTCCCTGTAGGATTTATGATGCTCTTTGATATAGAAACCTTTGATTTCACAGTGTTCCTACTGCACAAAGTGAACCATATTTGAATCATTCTAGGCCATGATCTTTCATTGCCCTGTGATTTCATCAGCATAGCTAGTGCTCTGCTTCATGTTCTTTTGAGGATGGATCCTGGATCATTAGAGGAATTAGTACAAGGCTAGAAAGCTCAGTGTCTGAGTGGGATATGACTTTGAGCCTCATTTCCACATGAATAACAAACGCAAGAACAGTCGAGAAGGGAGGAGCTTCCACCTAAAAGTGCATTTATAAAGAATTACATCAGCAGTTACTAAGAATAGTTATCTCACACTGTGGATAATGGTAAAATTTAATCTTTCGCATTCGTATGTAAACTAAAAATATGATTGCTGTAAGGAAAATGGTGTGGTGAAATGTATAAGAAGACAGGTTGGTAGTGGAGAAGTGAAGGTTCTCACACGGCTCGCGGTAACTTTCCTCTCAGGATGGGATTCGCAGACTCTTCCTCTCCCCTCCCCCCTGCCGTCCCCCTCCCCCTCGGCTGCTCTCCCCCTCCTTTCCTCTTTCTTCCTTTCCTTATTCTTTTTTTTATTCTTAAACAGCTATTCTGTTATTGGCCATCTCTTCCCCGTTGGGGTGAATGTTAATCAAGATAAGGCGTTTTTTTTTGGGCAGCATCTGAAATTACATAACTTCATTGCCGTCTGCTACCTTTCTGACCTCGTTTCTTACAGTTTTAGTTCTGGACTTAAAATCAGGACTGCGATGTTCTTAAATTCTGATGGTGTTCTCTAATGGATGGTGGCAGATGAATTTAAATGAAAGTTCTTAGAAGGTGTCATTTCCTTTGCGATACTTGTTGGAACTGTGAAGATTATTCTGTAATTCTTTTTAAAGTGAAACTTAGAGTTTGAGGGCAAGTAAAACAGGTTTAAATTTATTTATAATCCGTTGGTCACGTTGGTTCGTTCTCTTGATAAGTAATGAACAGAGGAACAGAATACTCCTGCCCCACCCGTAGCATTGCCTAAGAGAGGGACTTCGGGAAACGAATGGTGACTCCATTCAGCCATTCAGCTGGAGTCCTCTACTCTGAACTGATAGGCATGGCCTATGGCCCCATTCCCTCATATTTTATCACTGATTAAATATACACATAGGTAAGGTTGTATCCCTTATAAGTAAGGGGATGGGATGATCTTCTCCATCTCTTTCAGCTGTTTCTCTGCCTTTCACTTTTGTGAAGATCTGAATAACTTCACACCATCAAGAACAGTAGTGCTCATACCTCAGTATTTCTACCCTTGACAGTGGTGCCAAGGGGCATTTAAAAATGGCCACAGTTCCCTTCATAAAGCCACCTTTAAAATGGAGGATTGACCTTGAGCATCGCGACTTTATGGAAAATCTGCTATGCTTCTAGTATTTATAAACTTATCTAAACTGTTCGAATTTAACTGCATTTCAGCCTGTCCCTTCTTTTGAGATAAGTGGTTCACTTTCCACTGAATGAAGTTTCTCTTTTCATTTGATCTTTCATAAGATTATATCCTTTAAGTTTTAAGCCGTTTGGCTTGTGAATTTTGCAAACAAAGTCATGTAATTCCCTGTTAAAGATAGAGATACCGTCTTCCTTATCTTTGTATCCCCTCCGGCATTTAGAATTCCTTCTTGCTCAATCCTTTATGCTTTTGTCATTTACAGTTGTATGTGTCTTGGGTCTTTGCCTTTCTCGTGCTCTTGTTTTCTAATCTATTCCTGGGCAGTTCTAGTGTTCCCTTGATTATTTTAGTCGTCCTTTTCTAAATCACATTCAGCTCAGTTAAAACTTTGAAAAGTGTCAATTACAACTGTGGGAAGTATTCCAGAAGAGGAGGAATCACAATTTAGTACAAGAGTGGACTTCTGTTTTCTTTCTTTTTTTGTCCCCAATTTTATTTCTGCTACCCCTCTGGTTATGTCTAGTGCTTTGAATGTTGACATTGCTGAATGAAGTCCTCAGGTGAAGATTCCTGGTGGCTCTTGAAACTTCATTGAGGTTACTGAGATCACTGTTTGAAAGTGCAGCGTGGGTTATTTTCTCCCAAATTCATTAGTTTTTACTTGACAAGAATGAGTCTCAACTCTCATTTGTGTGCCTGTTCACCCTGGCTTGTGAGATTTTTTAAATTTAATTGAACTGTTGGATATTTCACCATCTTCAAGATCATGCTGGTATTTCCAGACTTTGATGTTTCCCTGTTGAGTGTTAAAACATCCCAGAACAGAGATCTAGATTTACACTGATTCTTTCAGATATATTTATTGTATCTGCATTTTTAACTGTTAAAATGCTTTCTTTTATATCTCTGACCAAACATACCTACTCTTGCAAGTAGTCAATTTTTTTTTCAGTCTTTAGTGATAATCTTCTTTTATACATCTATTTATATTTTGTGAATTTGTTTTTCTCTTATGATAACTATTTGATTGGTGAAGCATAGACAGTAGTTATTGTAGAGCTATTTTATTTTTCCCTGTGATTAGTTAGACTTGTGTACGTGTTCAGTCATGTTATACCATGTTATACTTTATATGATTTCACTCTGCTTTGCTCTGTTTTTTTCTCAGAAAAACTCAGGTTCATTTAGAATTCCGTTGTTATGTGTGAGCTCCAGCGCTCAGGCTAGTGTTTCCTTGGTCTATAAAAATATTGAGGGACGCGTCAGCATTTGTGGACTGTTTAGTTAAAAAGTGGTCTTCTTTTCACGGATGCCTAAACCAAAAGAACAAACCCGTTGCCGTGGAGGCGATTCAGACTCATAGCGACCGTGTAGGACAGAGTAGAACTGCCCCATAGAGTTTCCAAGGAGCAGCTGGTGGCTTTGAACTGCTGACCTTTTGGTTAGCAGCTGTAGCACTTAACCACTATGCAACCAGGGTTTCCTAGGGGTACCTAAGGAATCAAAAATTATCAAAAGCTTGTAGAAGTATAGTGTGCGCTCTGTGACGTCGCGGTGGAGGGAGATTTGGGAAATAAGCAGAGCAGCGCGTTGGAAGGCTGAGGAAAGGGAGAGGAATGTCTAGAAGCTGTTGCATGGCCACGTGGGTTACACTGAAGTGCATTTCAGGGAAAAGAGTCTTTCCTTCTTAAAATGTCCACTTTTAGGTCCCAACAGAGTTTCTTGGCTATCGTAAAGCTCCTAATCTACAGTTATGCATCTCTTCTTACTATATTGATGAAACTTGCTTAGAGGAATATAGGGATTATGCCTTCATCAAAAACTCCTAATTTATAAAACAGGGCATGTCCCTTTCGATTAAATGAAAAATTCTTCTTTCTTGTTGCTCTTATTCGCTTGCTATAAAGGGTGATTAGAAAATATTTGCTTTATGTGACAGATAAAATGAAATGAACTCTTGTTTCCCTGGACATTGTGTGCTGTCTGCACTGGTATGATACCAGCGGTTCCAGGGAGGTAGATTCTGAGATTTCTGTGTAAGGCATTGGTTTATGTCTATTTAGACATTTTGGTATTCACTCAGAGAGCAGAGGCACCCCATTTGTCCTCCATATTTGTCCCGTGAACCCAGGAGTGACCTCACCAGGAGTACCTGGTGCCGTGTGTGCTGCCCGCAGAGTGGCAATGTCGCCAGTGCAGCTAGGCTTCCTAACAGATTTGCCAGCAAGGAAAGCCCAAATGGACTTAGAAAGGAGAAGCATGGCTATTAAATGGATTTAGAGTTCTTATATTGTTTTTATTTGGGGAGTCCCTTGGGGCCCTGGTGGCACAGTGGTTAAGCATTTGGTTGTTAACCAAAAGGTTGGCAGTTCAAATCCACCAGCCACTCCTTGGAAACCCTGTGGGGCAGTTCTGCTGTGTACCATAGGGTCGCTATGAGTTGGAATCGACTTGATGGTAATGGGTTTTTGGGTAATGCAAAGCGTTAATGCACTTGGCTGATGACTGAAGAGTTGGTGGTTCAAGTCCACCCAGAGTCTCCCTGGAAGAAAGACCAGGCAGTCTACTTCCAAACTGTCAGCCATTGAAAACCCTGTGGAGCACAGTTCTACTCTGACACACACGGGGTCTCCAGGAGTTGAAATCGACTGAATGGCAGCTGTTTTAGTTTTTTACATATTTTCTTTTTCTCTGGGAATAAAGAAGGTCTTATTTGCCTTCATATAGCCATGAAGATGCTTAAAATTATGTTCGTTAATGGGAATCATTATTTTATACAAATTAAAAGACCAGGACCTACGTTTTGTTTCTTTGGCAAGGAAGAAGCCAGTGAATGTGGCAGAAGTCTTGTTAGCCTTGCCTTTAAGCTCATTTTGGTGATTTTTCTTTCTTTTTTTTTTTTTAGGTAAAATAAAATGTACAATGTCAATTGTGTGACAATCCATAAAGAAATTAAAAGATTTCTGGGTGCTGTTCTGATCTTCCTAGAGAACATTGCACTAGGGATTAGTAATGGTTTTTTAGAGCACCTGTTTTTTCTACTGTCTTTCAGAAGGTGGGTCAGGATGCTGCTGCTTTTCCTTATTCCCAGCCCGTGCACGTGTCACCAAACGCATAACAAAGAAGGAGATCAGATTCCCAGTTCTTGTTGGGTGCCATGGAGTCGATTTCCCCTTATAGCTACCCAGTAGGACAGAGTAGAACTGCCCTGTAAGATTTCCTATGCTGAAATCTTTACAGGAGCAGATTGCCAGGTTTTTCTCCCGTGGAGCCTCCGAATGAGTTCGAGCAGCCAACCTTCCGGGCACTTAGCCATTTGTGTCACCAGGGCTCCTTCTCAGTTATTACGAAGTGAAATTTTGATAGACAAACTTACACTGAATCATCAGTCAAAAAAACTGTCGTTCATACATGGGGAGAAAGATTGATTTGCAGTATAGTTTTGTGACTCTAAATTTCTTAGACATTTTGATACAAACTGAATATCCGGAGGTCTCTTTCTGAATTCTGACTCAGAAACATGTTTGCATTCATGTTCAGATAGCATACTAACTGTGGTACAGACCTGAGATAGGATAGTTGATGTGAAGATCTACTCATGTACAGCAAATTGTAGTTAAAATGCACATTCATTTATTTATTCATCCTGCATTTGATATTTTTTGCACGATATTTTTCTAAGCATAGGCCATGACACTGAACTGAGAGAGTCCTGCTGATGTGGAGCTGTTAATCTAGTGGGGAAAGACAAAAAGTGAACGAATAAGCACCTGACCAAGATAATTTCAGGAAATGCTGATGTTCTCTAAGACAAAACAATGGCCTCATGAGAGAGAGTGGTGGAGGTGGGCTACTCTAGCTGAGTTGTGATTGGAAACGTTTATGTGACATTTGAGATGAGATTTGAATGTGGAAAAGTCAGTCATGTAAAGATCTCTGGGAAAGTCTTCCAGGCAGAGAAAGTAGCAAATGCAAAAGTTAGAACATACTTGACGTGTTCTAAACCAAGAAAAAACAAAGCAAAAAAACCCATTGCCATCGAGTTGATGTTGACTCATAGTGACCCTATAGGACAGCGTAGAACCACCCCACAGGGTTTCCAAGGAATGGCTGGTGGATTCAAAGTGCCAACCTTTTGGTTGGCAGCAGAGCTTTTAACCACTGTGCCACCAGGGCTTCTCATGTGCTCTTCTTCTTCTTGCCATTGCTGTGGAGTTGATACTGACTCCTGACGACCCTACAGGACAGAGTAAAACTGCCCCACAGGGTTTCCTAGAAGTGGCTGGTAGATTCAAACTGCCTACCTTTTGGTTAGCAACCATAGCTCTTCACCACTGCATGTTCTAAGACCCACAAAAGGCTGGTGTAGTTAGAACGTTATGGGTCAGGACAACTGTAGGGGACGCAGCGGAAGAGACAGCAGGTTAAGGCCTTATAGGGCATGCGGTGAAGTGAGTTCCTTTATGTGGCCTTTTGCCTTGGTTCTTTTGGAAAACAGCTTGAGAGATTTTTTTCCTCTAAGTCCTGAGGAGTTACCTGTGCCCTAGTTTCTACTCCAGAGGGTTTGTTACTTTTGTCCAGGTTGACTGACATTTCCTGGTTAAGCTGTAAACAACCTACTTTGATACTTTTTGTCTGGTCCTGGGCTGCAGCCTGCTCTGTGATTAGTATAAACCTTACAGGGATTGGTCAAAATACTATGCAAATGAAGTGACTATACACTATATAAATGAAGTGACTATGGCCTACTATGCAAATGAAGTGACTGTGGCCTACCGAGAGGGGATTGGTCCGTTCACAGCCCTGATAGGAGAGCCATGCCTTGAAATTGACCAGGAGTTTGTGTATATATGCAGCCAACCCCACAGAGGTTTTTCAGACAGGAAGCAGGAAGCAGCAGAAAGGAGAAAAGGCAAGAGAGAGGAGAGAAGAAGCAGAGAGAAAGGAGGCAAAGACCCTCCTAAAAGAGCTGTAACGGGGGTCAAAGACTGTAATACTGAAGACAATGAGAGGCCCAGAAGGGGCCCAGCAGCAGATTCTGTGGCAACAGGTCTGGAAGGGGCCCAGTAGCAGAGTCGGTGGCAACAGGTCTGGAAGGGGCCCTAGGGAAGAGTTGGCGGTGACAGACAACAGGGCTGAAAGGAGGCTTGTCCTGAGGGGGCAGAGAGGATGCCTGCATGGCCGAGAGGAGCTAAGAAAGCCATCCTGCCCTGAAGAAGGGAGATTTTGCCTATAGCTTCCTGATCCTGATCCCACGTTGTACAGTGTTGCTTCCTTAATAAACTACTTAACTGTAAGTATGGTCTGTGAGTTCTTTGTGGCCACTGCAACAGATGACTGGACCCAGAAGAGAAGTAGAGAGTGCCACGGGAGGAACGGCTGGCGTCAGAATTGGTCAAAAGGTTGGAGAGCGGAGGTATCTTTGACCTCAACCTCATGGGAATCAGCTTTGTGCTGATGGTGATTCTCATTATCTTCCATGAAGTTAGACAGGTTCTGATGTTACTACTGCTTGCACTTTACAGGGTGTGATAAGCGGTCTAGATTTTAGGTGCATTGGAAGCCAACAGATAGAAAATTGTAGAAAGATATAAACAATTACATCAGAATTGTGTTAGGCAAATAACTGTAAGTTGTTAGAGGGATGAGGGTGACTGTGATCAGAAAGATTAGTTGAAGAAATCTTAATGAAAATTGGTTTTGTGAAGAATTTTAAGAAGGACATCCAGGAGGGGATAAGGCAGAGATTGGGCTACTTTGGAGAGGAGAGAGTGTTTCAGGAGGAGATGCTAAAGAATGAGGGTACAGGTACTGTGTGTCCATCTGGGAAAGACAGAGGGAGAGAGGAGATGACTGGGCCATGGATCTCAAGCCTGAACTAGGTACGTATTCAGTTAGTGGGTCTAAGACACCTTACAAAAAGCTTAGATTTAAGAGCGTAGGTATCACTAGATGGTCGTCTTAGTTACCTGGTGCTGCTATAACAGAAATACCCCAAGTGGACGGCTTTCACAAACAGAAGTTTATTCTCTTACAGTCTAGTAGGCTAGAAGTCCAAATTCAGGGCGCCAACTCCAAGGGAAGTCTTTCTCTCTGTGTCGGCTCTGGAGGAAGGTCCTTCTCATTGATCTTCCCCTGAGGACTAGGAGCTTCTCCTTGCAGGAACCCTGAGTCTAAAGGACGCGCTCTGTTCCCGGCACTGCTTTCTTGGTGGTATGAGGCCAGCCCATCTCTCTGCTTGCTTCTTTCTTTTATATCTCAAGAGATTGATTCAAGACACAATCCAATTTTGTAGATTGAGACTTGCCTCGTTAACATCATAGAGGTAGGATTTACAACACAGGAAAATCGTGTCAGATGACAAAATGGTAGACAGTTACACAATACTGGGAATCATGGCCTAGCCAAATTGATACACATATTTTTGGGGGACACAATTCAATCTATGACAATGGTTTTTTGCACAGGCTCTGTGTAGCAGAAACCCGTTATTTTATTTTTATTTCCTTACAATAAATTCTAATACTAATATGTGTTTTAGATTAGAAGATGTATATTTCACTGTCTTTTTAAAATGATTTCTCTTTAAAATCCTGCACAAGATTGGTACTTCTGGGCATGTTACAGATTACATGATACCAAAAATGATTGTGTAATTACTTTTTCCTTAATATAAGTTTCCTTTTTCCCTCTGTTTAACAAGTTCCAAAGCTTCACATAACTTTTCATTTCTGAAGATGTTTTATTAGATGATGATATTTGGCTCTTGGTTTGAGCAGGCCTAAAAATCTGTTTCATGATGTTAATTTTAAATAATTTGGTTTAATTAAAATTGTAGATGATGTTATTTTATAATGATGATATAATTACTGAGGCATATTTTTCTTGGACATCTGTATAGTGCTATTATGCAAATAAGTATTTTTTGACAGGATGGGAACACCTTAATTCTCCATTACTCAGTATCTCATGACCTTGTTATTTTCTGATCTAGAGAGAGAGAGAGAGTGTGTGTGTGTGTATGTGTCTGTGTGTGTTTTCCCTAAGATTCTTTCTTGATGCAGGATTAAATTGCTTCACATAGCCTTCTTGATAGGGAACTAATGAAATGCCCTTCTTCTTGAGGAGGAAGAAAAAATAAGTTGATTTTTATATATAAACCGACCTAAGATGTGTGTCTTCGAGTCTAAAAGAAAATGCAAAGAACAAACAAAATGGTAACTGTATCGGAAAGGCAGGAAGTTATAAGAAAGTGTCAGCAAAGTTTTATATAATGTATTTTAAATTATCTGATATAACATCTTAAGAAGTAATCTTACTGAATTTTGGACTTGGAACCTACAATAAATATTGCGTAGTCAAACTCTTTCATTTTAGAACGAAGAAAATAAACAGGTCAATCCTTTTCCTAAGAGCATGCTACTCGTTAGTGAAGAGCTTACTATTTAGTTAGCGACAAATACTGCATCTCTGACTTTTAGCTCTCCAAATTTTTCCTCCCAGTTTCTCCTTTTTCTTTTTTGTTGTTTCTTTCCCTTATAAATATCAACATCTTTCTAGGATCAAAGCCAGCTCTTCTAACACTTTTTATTTTTTTGAAGTAAGTAATCAATATATTTTATTCTTTGCCCTCTAGAGCTACCATTTGCCTTGAACTCCATAGAGAACATGACCCATTGGTTTGCATTGATCATTTATCATCTTGGTTTTCTCACTGCCATTGCTTGCTGCCTCTTATGCATTGCTGAATGACTATCTCAGAATTTTAGTATTAGAGGACGTTCTACTGACACAGAAAAAGATTTTGAAATCAAATACAAGTGCAAAGTATGCTTATGAAGCTTCTTACCACCAAAAGTGCTGGATGAAGTTACAAATAGATTTTAATAGAAGCCTTGCAGTTAATGGGTGATGAATCCAGAATGACTTAGTAAAGAGAAGTGAGATGAATTGCACACACAGGTTGCCTTAAGGGCTGTCTCTGGATCACAGGTAGCCACCAGAGTCCTGGCATGAGAATTCTACAGAGTGTCGCCAACCATTTCATGGATCTTACGTCCATTTTTTCTGATCAAGTCATGCACACGAGACACTCACAAAGTCTTGGCAAATGAAGCCGTTTTGATTGCTCACAGACAACAGGAATAGTTTCTGGGCGGAGATGGAAAACTTCCCTGGGCGTGCACCTGCTTTGCACTGTAGGTAGAGGACTAGAACAGCTCTATGGTGAACGGTTCCGCCCGGCTCGAAAGCTATCAGGGCAGGATGGAAGCTCTCCTATGTGCTCCCCATGATGCATCGTAGGTGAGGGACTTAAAGGGCCTCCTCCACCTGGTTTTATACTCCAGGGATGACGTGCCTCACAACACGGATCTCAATGTAGATTCTGCAGCCTGACCACCCTAGGAGGCAGTGGTTAGACATGTTGGCACCTGCCCAGAGTTGTATCCCTTTACCCTTGCTGCTTATTTAGATAAACCGTTAGGCCTGGGGGAGGGGTTTGTTGCGAAGCCTAAAGATGCTCACAGAGGGAGGAATGGGGAAGACCACAGCCTCCGGGCCTTTCCAGAGAAGACTGCCTTTTCCCGTAAGATAACTTAAGTTGTTTGTTTTTTTTTTTAAAATTGTGTCTGGTAAATGAATGAAATTTCCATGAATGTTTACCCACTAAGCAAATATTTACTGAGTATCTACTGTGTGAATTAGGCTATGGGTTTTAAAGCTGTGAGTAACTCACATAGGGCTCTTGAAAACAATCAGTAAGTAAGCTAGTAAATGCATTAGGTTATTTCAGATAATTTTAAGTGTTTTTACAAAAATAATATAGATTTCGTGATGGAGAGTCACTGCCTGGCCTAATTAAACTGACAGATCAGGGACTTCTGAGAAGTTGGTATTCTAGCACAGATCTGAACGATACTAAAAAGTACGCTGTGCACACACATGTGGCTAAGTGGGGGATGGCATTCCAGGTAGAGGGAAGAGCAAGTGCAAAGGCCCAGGCACAGGTACATTCTTGGCATAGAAGTCAAATGGATGGAGCAGAGTGAGTGGATGGAGGATTTGTAGGAAATATGATCAGAGATCCTGTAGGGTCTTGTAGCTCATTGTAAGCATCTTGGGTTTCATTCAGAGTGAGTTGGGGAGCCGTGGAAGAGCTTTGCATGGGGCAGGAAGGTGATCTGGCTGACAATTTAAAGAGATCACTGTGGTTGGCCTGTGGGAGATGGGACAGAGGAGGACAACAGCAGAAGTCCGATGGAGAAGCCAGGTGATGGCCTGGGTCAGAGGAGAAACAGTGGACGCAGTGGACGTGAAGAGATGTGGTCAGATTTGGGATATTTTGAAGATCAAGCTAACCCGATTTGATGTGAGTTGTGAGAGAAAAAAGTCAAAGATGGTACATAGGTTTTGGGCCTAAGGAACTGGATTCTTTTTAGAAATTTATTTTTAAATAGATTTATCATCTGGAACTTTCCAAGTGTTTTCACATAGGAATAAAATTGTAAATGGTAACTATATCCAAAACCAGACAACCACAACTACAACAGCTAAACTATAACCCCAAGACCCGCAACTCGTCTGCTGGATTATTTTATTATTGTTTTTACTTATTTTGACCTAGTGATCCCCTTAACCTCTCTTTGCCTGAGCTTTTGGGAAAAAAAGAAGTACTCTGCATCAGATTCCTATTCAATGACACTGTGTGCGTAGTGGTCACAAGGTTCTTTTTTGCGATGTTGAAGCACCTCAGGCCTTGCACTGCTGGTTCCGAACGTGACTTAAAGGGAGGTAGCTGTCCAGAGGGCACTCGACAGATGTACCACACCGAAACCAAGCCAGGTGCTGTCAGGTTGACTCTGACTCATGGCGACCCCATGTATATCAGAGTAGAGCTGTGCTTTGTAGGGTTTTCAACGGCTGATTTTTTTGGGAAGTAGGTCACTAGTCTTTTCTTTCAAGGCACCTCTGGGTGGACTTGAAACTTCAGCCTTTTGTTTAGCAGCCAAGCGTGTTAACCATTTGCACCAACCTGCAGGTGATTAAAAATGAAAAATGAGTGAGATTCACGTGTATTCAGTCATCCCCTAATGCCGGTACTCCTCCCCTTCCAGGCCTCCTCCGGACCCCCATGCACTGCATGTTGCTTTATGATGACTTGTCATTCCTCCTTCATTCATCCAATGTAAACATGTCCTCCTCATTCCACCAGCATACATGTGTTCTGGGGCTGTGGGCTTTAGGGGGCAGGTGAAGTGGTGGTCACTAATGATCCTTGACCCAACTTGGTGTCCCTCCAGGCATTAGACCCTGTCTCCACTGGAGACTTCCCTGGCAGCAGCATCTCCATATTCCTGGCCTCTGAGCAGAGAAGACCCTCCTGTGTCAAGCTCATCACGTGCAGTTTGGGGGCATCTTCCTTTTCCTAGGTTGCTGCGCTCTGCATTGCTCTTGGGATTGGTATTCTTGCGTGACTGAAGAACAAGGCACAGTATGTGAGCGGCTAATGTGGAAATCACAAGAACAGGTGCCTGGCTTGTCTGCGAGGCTGATGGCTATGATGTGACACTCTCAGGTCAGCCTGAGAGATGCCTGAGGGAAGGGTTTAATTGCATTTTTGTATAATAACTGCCGGACAGATGTCAAAGGGTAGTTGTGCCGTTCCAATTGGCTTAAAAACTGCAAGAAATCCTATTAAGTTACTGTTGCTCAAAAAAAAAGAAAAACAAAAATGGACAGTGGATTTCAGCTACCTTAAAATTTGCTTTACCTGGTGAGTGTACGGGTGTGTAATTGAGAAAGGGGGAACACTTAGGGAAAAGCTAAGCAGCTAAAACAAGATGAGTATGAATCACTACATTTTGGGAAGTTATATATTATTTTTGCTGCCTCGATTTTGTGACATTGAGCCAAGAAATATAAACAGATTAAGCAGTTTTGCAAGGCTTCCCTTTTTCTGCATAATGTTAGCAAGTCATTTGTAAACTTGCTCCGCACTGTATTAAGGAATTTTACCTGGAATCTGAAAGCACAGACATTTCTAGTAGGCTTATTCATGGCGGTGAGTCAGCTCAGTTGAAGAGAGAGAGATATGTAAATTTTACAGGGCCGAAAACACAAGACTGTCTATCAGAAAATTATGGGAAGACCTTAGTGTTGTGGTGTTCTACTTTATTGATGACTCATTTGGGTTATAGGGAGTTTTATTTGTTCAAATACAAGTTGTGTTAGTGGGTACTTTGCTGACTGTACGTGTGTGTATAGAGTCTGAGATTTTCAGTCTCTCTGATGATTTTTTTAATTACATATTCATGAAGGGCAGGGAAAGAATTTGTTTTTCAAACCTACAATAAAAAATATAAGGTTAGCTTTCTGTGGCAACTTGAATCATTTGCTTAACTTTTTCCCTCTGTAATTACTTGTTTATAGGTATAAGACGTTTCTTTGCTTTAAATTTCTATCTGTTACGGAAATATCAGCTTAAGGGTACTAGAAAATCAAACGAATAGGCGTCAGTGACATTCTACTGGAAAAAGCTAACGGAATTTCCAAATTTGGGAACTTTACGGATTCAGATAATTGAACGGCCCATTTTGAGCTGTTTCTTCTCCTCAGTTCAGAACGCCAGGCCTTGAAAACATAGTGTATGCATAAATGTTGTTTATTGTGGTATGCCTTAGGAGAAAGGATGTAAAAATGTTATCTAAGGTGCTGTGTCTCCCTGATCTCAGTCTTCTGCCTACTCAATCCTATTTTAAGGATAACCTCTTTTTAGAAGAACTTCTTAGATAAATAGAGTGACTATAACTTGTAATAAGTGTCTATCTTATTCTTCTAGAACTGTCTCTTTTCAGCGAAACAGCCTTTACTTTCTTCCCTTCTACTTGCTCTTTTGCTTCTTTCTGACTTCTCCCTCGACCTCCTTCTCTCTCCATCTCTTTGTTTTCTTTTGTTAATCTTTTCCCCCCACTTATACTGATATAGGAGTCCCGCGTGGTGCAAACAGTTAATGCCCTCAGCTGCCAACTGTAAGGTTGGAGGTTCAGGTCCACCCAGATGCTCCTCAGAAGAAAGGTCTGGTGATATCCTTTTGAAAACTCAGCCATTGAAAACCCTATGGAGGATAGTTCCACTCTGATACACTTGGGGTCACCATGAGTCTGAGTTGACTTGACGGCGGTTGGTTTTTATGCTGAAATAGGGTGAAAGGTGACCAGAAAGATAGAGATTGACATTCCCATAACCTAACATTATTCCATACAATAATATAGAATCTTGGAAAAGTCATGGAAAAGTACACAATGAGGGTGGACAGGTTTCAGTGGGCTTCTTTCACGTCTTCTTTTTTCTGGCTCCTTTAGAGTTGCAAGGACCCAAGGGTCTTGACCGTGTCTCATCGTTTGTGCTCGCTTCCTGTAAGGCTCAAAGAATCATAGAATTTCTGTGTTTCAAGTTCAGTTCTTGTCTGAGGTATAACTCTTGTCTATAACAACTTTGCAAATGGACATTTAACGTCTGCTTGAATGTTATTATACAAATGCATTCAGTGATAGAGGAATAGTTATGTAAACTGTGGTACATGTCTAGTCAGTCAGAGATGGTGATAATTTGCAGCGATGATTATACAGACTTCACAATGCCATGGAATGTGCTTACGTTGCATGAAAATCTTGGACGGCAGATTTTATGATTGTTGTTGTGTACTGTCGAGTCATTTTGGACTCATAGCTACCCTACAGGACAGACTAGAACTGCCTGTATGGTTTTCTAGGCTGTAAGTTTTGTTTTTTTTTTTTGGCTTTAGCAAACTGAAGTTTATTCTCTCACAGTCCAGTAGGCTACAAATCCAAATTCAGGGCCTCAGCTCCAGGAAAAGGCTTTCTCTTTCTGTCAGCTCTGGAGGAAGGTCCTTGTGATGCATCAGTCTTCCCCTTGGTCTGGGAGCATCTCAGTGCAGGAACCGCGCAGGTCCAAAGGACACCCTCTGCTCCCGGCACTGCTTTCTTGGTGGTATGATGTTTCCATGTCTCTCTGCTCGCTTCTCTCTTTTATAAAATGTCAAAAGAGACTGGCTTAAGACACTAATCTTGTAGACCTCATCAGTATAACTGCCACTAATCCATCTTATTACATCATAGTGATAGAGTTTACAACACATAAGGAAATCACATCAGATTACAAAATGGTACACAGTCATAGAATACTGGGAATCATGACCCAGCCAAATTGATACACACATTTTTTGGGGGACATAATTCAATCCATGACACTACCCTATGAGGTAGGTACTTGTTATATAATGAGCCAAAGATGGTCTCTGTGTATTGGTGCCAAATTGTTTACTTCGTCACAACAAGCTGAGACCCAGTAGCCTGTAAAAAGCTCAAAACCCAATAACCAAACCCATTGCCATTGAGTCGATTCCAACTCATAGCAACCCTACAGCCCATTGGCGCCAAATTCAAATGCTTACACATCCAACTGTTCAGAAAGAGTCCAAATAAGCACATTTTTAGGCGCTTAGAGTCTGTCTCCTTTATATGCCCCTCGGAACTGCACCCAGCCTCTGCTGGCCATAGTTAAGATACAACTCTGTCGTTACAAGGACACTAAGAGCTGGTGGCGTAGTTGTTAAGAGCTATGGCTGCTAACCAAAAGGTCAGCAGTTTGACTTCACCAGGCTCTCCTTGGAAACTCTATGGGGCGGTTCTACTCTGTCTTACAGGGTCACTATGAGTCAGAATTGACTTGACGGCAATGGATTTTTTTTACGGGTTTTAAGGAGCTGCTGCCTAGGCTGTAATTTTTATGAGAGCAGATTGCCAGATCTTTTCTCCCGCAGAGTTGCTGGGTGGGTTTGAACCATCAGCCTTTTGGTTAGCCTTCAAGTGCTTAACTGTTGATCCACCAGGACTCCTGATTTTATGATTACAACTACTAATGAAAATTGAATATACTCATGTTGCTAAAAGACAGCTTTAGGGACTGTGAATGATTTTTTGTCTCTTTTAGTCTTCCTTTTCCAAATGTACAGTAATATGTGTATCATTTTCATGATTGAAAAACTCTTCCTAAATGGAAATAAGCAGGAAGGACAACCAGCAGAATGTCTCTTGTTCCTGGCACTCTTGATGACACCCACCCCCCCACTCTCTGTGTTCCTTGCTTGGAATTTTAAGCTTTTGCTTCTACTCATAGGAAATAAATTTACACTTCCAAAAGAGCAAGAAAAGCTCTACACTTCATTAGTCTGTATAAAAATAGCTCTGGCATGCAATGCATAATCTCTAAATAGAAGGGAAAATATGGAAAGGTAAGTGAGATACTTACTTACAGATTTGTTTGCTAAAGTCTGATGTGTAGAATAAGAATTGTTTTAAAAAGGGGTGTTCCTTTATAAAAAATTTCTAATGTGTGCTTGAATTTAGGTTGTGCGTTACTTGGAAACACATTTGAGGATTTTGAAAGCCTTTTAAGAAAACATGAAATATACTTTGACTCAAATTGCTTCCAACAAAAACAATAGATTAAAACCATTACTGCATATTAACTTTCTCACATAAAAGATATATTCTGGGGAAATCTTCAAAGCGTGCTTCTTTCCTGGAGTCTAAATATAGTATGAGTTAGTCATCTGTGTTCTGTATAAAATATGCAAATGTATCACTCCATTTTTTCCCCTTCATATGAAATCAGAAATATATTTAAACAGTTAAAAAATTAGTGTTAGGAAAAGGAAGACAATATGCACAGGTTGTGTGATTTGAGAAGGTCAGGTAACAAATCGATGGTATTATCTCTGTCAAGACTTGTATTAGTCTCATTTAATTGTGGATTTCCATCTCATATGCTATACAATCTCTGCAAAACTAAGTTACATGTCATGTCCCAAGTTCACTTACCAAACTAGAGGCTAGACTGTAAATAAGGAATATTTGATATTGAAGGATGAATATAAGTTAACACATTTACTCCAATAAAATTTAATTAGCTAATGTAGCTAATGTGGTTAGATTTCTGAAATATATGCAAAAATTGAACGCAACCTGAGTTTCCAATAAAGATTCAACAGTCAGTCCGTGTTTTCTCAGAATCACATTGTCTGCAGATGTTGGGTTCAACGTAATCGAGAAAAGAGCATATGCTTCATGGGAGAATAGAAACAAGATCCTAACAGTTTAGTTTCCTGTTAACACTTGCCTGCTTTATTGGAATTACCTTTAATTTGGCAGTAATACCGCGGTGCAGTGAGATTTAGCATGCTATTATACGTGGTTTGTGGCAACACCATGCCATTCATTTGTACGTTGATACGAAATTGCCGTTTTTGTAGGCCCAAATTGCTTGAATATTGGCAGTTTTATATGGTTCAGCCTGGTATGATCATTGGCCGAGAGCTGCTCTGGAATGTTCTTGAGGAGCAGGGAATGTGCAGATACGGTATGGTTTTCGAGAAGCTGTTTGCTTTAGTGGATTATCAGCAGTACCAAGTCACACTCTGACAGAAATATCACCCCATGTGAGCAAACAGTGGCATTGCTGTCTTCTCCAGAATATACCATGAAAGGGGAAAAGGTGAGGAGGACGGGCCTGGTTTCTGGTTCTTACCCTCAGTACTGTGAAGGACGCGCTTTGTAAATTCACAGTAAACCCCTGCGGGACTGCTTCTTGGATGAACCTGGCTTAACATTTATAGTGGCCCCAGAAGCAGCCCCGGCAATTGGCTGCTAACGTTGCAACAGTTACTAACATCTTACCATCCAGTTAGAGGAGAGCTTTTGTGTGCAGATGATGTCCGGAAATAGCATTTCATATAAATATGGCCAGTAAAGTTAAAAAAAAAAAAAAAAACCTTAGGAAATGCCTAATCCAAAGTTGCTCCTCATTGACTCAGACATACCCTCCGAGGCTGCCTAGGCTCCCCCAGTGCTGTGTGTGAATTCTGGGCCTGTGAGAGTAACAGCCATCTTGAGATCCTCTGGTTTTATCAGTAGGACCTTCCGAAGCAATGCACACGCACCCTCTGGTATTAGATAGGCATGGTGTTGACATATAGCCAGGAAGTTAAGAATGAGACGCCTGAGCCTTTGACAGCAGTACTCATAAATGACTGCATGTTGTTGATGGGCGATGATTGTTTTTGTGGTGTCGTAGTAAATTATCATGATGTCGTTGTTGTGTTGTTAGGTGCTCTTGAGTCGGTGCTGACGCATAGTGACGCTATGCACCGCAGAACGAAACACTGCCCGGTCCTGCGCCATCCTCACAATCATTGTTATGCTTGAGCTCATTGTTGCAGCCACTGTGTCAGTCCATCTCGTTGAGGGGCTTCCTCTTTTTCGCTAACCCTGTAGTTTACCAAGCATGATGTCTTTCTCCAGGGACCGATCCCTCCTGATAACATGTCCAAAGTATGTAAGACATTGTCTCGCAAGCCTTGCTGCTAAGGAGCATTCTGGTTGTACTTCTTCCAAGACAAAATTATCGTGATACATACCAGTATATTTTCTCAAAAGGTACTTTGGCAATAAGAGCAGCGTTTTTTATTTTGCTTTTCTCACTATGCATTCTTCAGGTTTTTCAAAATGATCCTGCTTACATGGCTTACCTGTTACATGCAGTTATGAAGGTGTAATTAGGTTCATTCTTTAATTAAAGACTAGCCTCCTCTCAGGATAGAACTGGTTCCCCTGCAAGGGAATAGTGTCAGGTAAAGAACTATAATTGTATCTAACAGAAATTTGGCAAGAGAATACTTACGTTACTCTTTGAGAAACTATGTAATTTTACAGATGTCAGTATAATTATAACTGGATTTGGCCATTGTGCCCATTTATTGAAGACAATGTCCTTTTTAAAAGGAGAAAAAATGAGAGTCATTTGAATCATCCAGCTAACGAAAGTTGTCATCGAACCAGTTATACACGTATCATTTGTGTAACCCAAATGGCTGCTAAAGCCTAGTACCAGCATTTCAGAATTTTGTATATCACTTAAATTTTTTTAAGTTATCAGTGTGTGCCCAGTTTTAGGATTATAGATGTGGTAACATAGTTTAGTTAAATCCTGATTGTAACATTAGAATTCCTGGGTGATACTAAAGGTTAAGTACTCGACTGCTAGCAGCAAGGTTGGTGGACGGAACCAACACAGAGGTGCTTTGCAAGTCGGGCCTGCTGATCTGCGTCTGAAAGTTGTCAGCCACTGAAAACCCCATGGAGCAGTTCTACTCTGCACGCATGGAGTCCCAAGAGTCAGAATCGACTCGAAGGCAACTAACGCCAACAATGAAGCGTTTTCATAAAATCCTGATGATGGTACTAACAGAAGGGGAATTTGTGGAAAGCATTCAGAACATTCTGTATTGTTCCACAGACATGAGCATCTGAGCATCTGAGTAGAGGGGGAAGAGAACGTGAAATCAGAACTTCTGGTGTCACTTGTATTTTGCCATCCACGATTTCACCTACTCTGAAAACAATACTTTCAGGCCTTGCTGGGGTTGTGCCATTTCTAATATCTTTTCCTTCAATGAAAACAAAACAAAACATTCAAGTACTTTATAACACAAGAAAAAGGTGTCTCCTGGCATTGGACCCAAGAGAACATTTTTTGATTGTCAGTTTTTGCCTTGAATTCCAAGTCTCTGCTAGTCCAGTACAACTACAAATAAAGTGTGTCTTATCAGTGTTTGGTGTTAAAGCTGAATATAATTTCAAAATGCCAGATGACTTTGAGGCATCAACTTCTTACATTTCAAGAATGTACAAATTCATGATAGGACTCTGTGAACTCTGGTTCTACAGTCATTGTCATGGAAACCAAGATTTTCCATAATTATCTTAATGAGTAATTACCTTTATCACTTCCCAGAGTACAAGCCTGTTAGGGATCTATTTCTTAAGTTTAAGCCCATGCCCTTTAATTGAACCGCATATTCAACTTCTTTTCCTTAGCATTCTTTCTATGCTTGTCTATATAAACTGAGGAGCACAATTGAGGGTAAATCCGACTAAGAGTATCTTTTACTACTTCTTTGAGTGTTTTAAGTTTGGTGGCCTTCGTAATCAATACTTGAGGTTATCGAATATTAAGATTAAAACCACAGGATCCCACATTCTCTTTATCTTAACCTAAACAACTTGTCAACCCGGAAGGTTGACCTAATTGTCCACAAAAATTACCGTTAGTGTGAAAAGTGATTTTTTATTATGGATGAGATGATACCTTAGATACATAATCCAGGAACATTTCTCATGAAGGTGTTGGCTGGGGGCTCTGATGGCCTGAATTGACGTTGAAATTGCAGAGACTCTTAGATGTTATGCCAGTTCATTGACACAGCATATCAAGGACATCGAGCTTCCTGCGGATGTTGACTGAAAGACCTTGTACAAAAATGTAAAACGAATTTACAAGAATATTCCAGAGAAAGGAGTTCATGGCAGACTCATTCTCACAGTGATTTCACATGCTCCTAGCTCCATCTCAAGCCTCTGTTGCAATAATCACAGCTCTGTGATAACTATTTACAGCCCACACATTGCCAGACACTACTCTTTTCTGATTATAGGTCTGTATTTGCTTTTTTCAAATTTAAATAATTTGTGGCTCTTATCCAAGTATCTGGGTAACATTGTACTTCACATTGACAAGCAAAAGAATAGGCTGCAATGATGGTGGAAGACATGAAGGCTGTCGAGAATCAGATTGTTGGAGGAAGTAGATTGCTTCTAGTCAGTAAAATAATCTTACTTAATGGGGTGGAGTCTAAAGACTTGTCTTATCTTTTCCCATCTATATCACTCACGTTTTTACTTTGCCATTGTTTCCCTATTGCCTAGCACCATAGGCCCTTGGTAAATATTTTTTGAGTAAATGAATGTGTTGAAGACATTTTTCAAAATATAAAAGTATACTTTGGATGTAGTTATAATCTGTCTAAATCTCTCCTCTGATTTTAACTGGACACATTAATTTTTTCCTGAGACTTATGAAGCTAGAGATTACTGGGCCTGTGCATACAATGTTTGTGTGGACATGGGTCAGTGTGGTGTCTCCATGTTTATTAACAGTGAAGTTGATCCTCCCAGAGTAACTAGATAACAGTAGAATTATTGTAAGTACCTTTCAGATTTATGTAGCATTGATTTTTTTTCAGCTGCATAAACTATGAATTCACTAGAGTTATTGGCAACCAATAACTTTATTTGCCTTATGCTGAAAGAGTCATTTTGTATTTCTTTACGTATTACATTGCTTGCATGCTTATTGCTCTCTTAAACCATTTCCAAAGACATTTTTACATTTTTAGTGTTTAAAATTTTTTTATAGTCCTTTCCGTTTGCTGGTTCCCATAATTTATTTAATTAAATACCATTTTCTTGCAAACAGCCCATATATTTAATGATAAAATACTCAAGCTATCGAGGATGTATGTGGCAAAAATGAAGACATTGGCTAGCATTAGTTTTATTTAACACTGCTCTGGGAATACTGGCCAGTGCAATAAGATACGAAAAGCAATAAAACATAGCTATTGGGAGATGTGGCAATAAAGTATTATCAGTTTAAGCCATAAGCTTGCTTACTTCAGTTTTTCAGGTGGAAAACACAAACAAAACAATATAAATAGAGTTCAGTATAGAGCAGTGTTTCTCTAAATGTGTTTCCTGAGACCCTTTCAGAGATTCGATGAGGTCAGAGCTGTCTTCTTGATAATACTAAGATGTTTTTGCCTTTTCCACTCTCAATGTCTCTTGGGTGTACAGTGGAATTTTCCAGAGGCTACACGATATGATATTGAAACAGATTGATGCACTAATGTGTATGAGAATCTTGCTGTCTTGTATTAAGCCAGATATTAAAGATATTTACAAAATTATAAAACAGTGCCTCTCCTCTCACCACATATTTTGTTTGTTTTGGAAGATGTAATTATTTTTCATAAAAGTAGATTATTTGTGTTAAAACATAATGGATTTATTTTTATTTTAACATGAATTATTACTAATTATTAAAAATTATTATAAATTCAAACAAATACAATAAATATCAGTAGTTATAACCTACATAGGAGCCCTGGTGGTGCAGTGGTTAAGAGCTTGGCTGCTAACCAACAGATCGGCTGTTCAAATCTACCAGCTGCTCCTTGGAAACCCTATGGGGCAGTTCTACTCTGTCCTATAGGGTCGCTGTGAGTTAAAATTGATTTGACAGCAATGGGTTTACAGATTATAACCTCCATAAACAAAAGCTCTTTGAGGTCGTCAGTAATTTTTAAGACTATAAAGAGGTTTTGAGATGAAAAGTTTGAGAATTGCTGGTACAGAGAATGGGCAATATATACTTACCTAAACCCCAACAATAACCAGTTATAATTGAAAATGGAAGAAATACATTACCTAAGATAGCCTTACAGACCTATATGAAATACGTAATAATGCTCTATTTTGGGATGTTAAAGAGGACTCAACACATGGAGATTCATACAGTGTGCCTTCATGGGAAGTTTGACTATTGTAATGGTGTTCATTTTTCTTAATTTATAGATTTCACATAATTTCCACCAATGGAAATATATTAAACCTGTGGAAATGAAAATTTCCATAAAATTTAGCTAAGTGGCAGTAATGGCTTCTGTTCCTTGGCTCCTTGGTTATCTTCACATGGCATGGCATCTGTCTTCCCCCTCCTCTCTGCTTCTTTGCTTCCTTGCTTAATCTGCCCCGTTTATACCTCAGAAGAGATTGACTGAAGACGCACCCTACGCTAATAGTCTCATTAACGTAACAAAGAAAACCCACTCTCAAATGAGATTATATAGGGGTTAGGATTTACAGCATGTATTTTTGGGGGACACGGTTCAATCCTTAACAATGCCTTTCTATATTTTCCTAATTTTTTTTTTTTTTTTTTTTACTATCAGCATACAATTCAATGAAATTTACACCCAGCTATTGAAGATTTAATTTATCGATTAAGACAAATAAACATATTGTAATAGCTTTGAAGTGAGATTTTTCTGCTACTCTTCACCTCTGATTGCCTCTCTTTCCATCTGACAGTTACTTCCTGGGGTGGCACCTCCAATTTCAGAGTGTTTATTCACCATTTGCCAATGAGCTATGTAACTTTAAACAAGCCACTGTACCTCTCTTGATCTTTAATTTCCTTATCTATCAGATGAAGATCATTCCAATAATAAATTCTGAAAATCAAGTGGTAAAGATTCCTAAAACTCTGTTTTCAACAGAAACATCTTCTCCCACAATCTGTATCTCTCTTTTCTACGACACTTTTTTTTCCCTAAGATATTCTTTTCTTATATTTTGTGCTTTCCAGCCTCCCACCACCCACCCAAAGTCTGATGATCTGATCCCCTTGGTAAAATTGTGTAATCCTCAGAGAAGACATTACAAGGTCACCTTTCTGTCTATTTCCCAGTACCTCCTAAGGCAGCCTCTAGATAAATGTTATTGTCTGATTGTCAGCTAAAGGTCTTGGGAGAGTCTCATCATCATAGACTAGAGAACTGTAGAGAGTCTAAGAATCTGGGCAGAAATGGACTGAGTTAACCTTGATACTGAATTTCTGTTGCTTTTGCTTTTTCATCCTAGCCTATTTTACTAGACCTTATTGATATATATCTTTACAGTCCAATACAACCCAGGCTTGGATGTATATGTTTAAAATTTGAAATATTTTTTGTTTTTTTGATGAAGCTACTATTTATTAATTAAAACTTAGTTTGCTGTCTGCAGTTTTAACTCCGTGGTGCTAACCAGAGAATACTTGTTATATTTAGCTGTTAATTCGATTAGGTCACTAACTATGTTAGTGGGTGATGATATGAATACATATTGGTACAACACTGTAATCTTTATGTGGCCCCATCCATTGATATAAAATACGATTTTCTTATAATTTAACTGTTACTAAATCCTTGGTATAAAATTTTAATGTATATTGTATTCTTTAAATGGAAGAGCTAAACTTTAGTACCAATTCTGTTTGCGTGGTCACTTCTGGGGTGGAATAAATTGCTGTTTGATGCTTCCGTGTGATTCCTGTGTACTGATGAATTTCTTTTTAAACTTGCAGCAAATAGTGGCAGCAATAAATGCAGGGATTGTCCCTTTAGGAAACGCCTCCAATCAAATCAGTCACTGGGATTTGGGGAGTTCCTTCTTCTTTGCTGGCACTGTTATTACAACCATCGGTAGGAGACAACTTATTTTGTTTTTTATTTTAGTAAAGTTTGTGAGCTAAAATTCGTTTGTTTGATTTTTTTTTTTTTGTCTTTTACAGTTGGTCAAAATGGTCTACTTAAGCTAGAAAACTAGATTTTAGTAAATTGATTTTGCAGTGGGGTTTTAAAGGCTTGAACAAAGGAATGATGGAAATGAATTTGTTGTTTCAGAATACTTAGTTAAATTTAAAATAAATGTGAACCTCTAGAGCAGCGCAGTCGAGTTGTTTGATGATCAGAACGTCAAGAAACGGCTTGAAGCAGACACTTTTCTGGGCAAGTGGTTTTTAATTTTGCTGCATCTTTGATTCTTTAGTGCAGCAGGAAAGGGTTTGAGTATAATTTTAGTATCTCTTTCATGAAGTTTGCATTTGATGCCATCTTTTTCAGTTTGTAAATTTTAACTCCACATTTCACAGGCTGCGCCTATTCTTGTGTGCTTGTGTCTCGTGATTACTTGAGGTCTTGCCTTTTATTCACTGTATTTTTCCAATAGCACAAATACATGAAAATATTAACACTGAAATGTGAGGATGAGAAAAAAAAAAGGAATAAAAGCTTAGGCCCTTGCTGTTTTGCCTTTTAATCACTTTGTTTGTTATAAAGTTAAAAAGGGTCACAAATGGAATATGGTCTTGTTTTTATGTTCACCGTGCATACGCCCGGCACCTTCTAGGGAGCAGAATGGGGGCAAGTTGATGTCCTCTGTCCATTAGCCAGTCCTTCGGTGCCCAAGAGCGCCTCAGAGGATGTAAACGCAGATCCTTAGTTAAAAGCCACGCTTCCAGTGCCGTGGGGTTGGGAAGGGTTACAGTTGTCCTAAGGAGACCTGGTGGCTCATGGTGGCACAAATGGTTACGCGCTCAACTGCTAACTGAAACTTTGGCAGTTTGAACCCACCCAGCCAGTCTATAGGAGAAAGACCTGGCGATCTGCTCCCATAAAGATTACAGCCTAGAAAACTCTAAAGGGCAGTTCACCTCTGTCACGTGGGGTCAGTATGAGTCAGAATTGACTCCGTGGCTCCTGACAGCAACAAAAACACAGCTGCTCTGCCCCATGAATGGAGGTGAGTTTAAAGTGTTCCTCTTAAGAAATGGGAGGAAACTGCCTCATCACAGTTAGGAAGGAATTTCAGGTGGCGGGAAGATACGTGCAAAGGGGAGCTCTTCTCCTCGGCGTAAGCTTGGGGTGAGATGTCCTCTCACAGGTCTGATTTCTGGTCACGGGAAATGAATTAGTGTCCTAAAGGTTCAATTTTATTCTTCAGTATCACTGATAATTATGAAATGCGTAGTTTTCAGATCCGTCCTTTATATCAAAGTCTTAAGTAGAAGAATATGGACAATTTATGGATGGAATAGCATTTGAAAGTCTTCCTGTGAAAGGAATTTTAGTGTCCCATCATTATATAAATTTGCTGTGGTGCTTCTTTGTGCTGGATCACTTGCCAGTGAAATACCTTAACTTGTTGATTTTGCCTCAGTTAAGAGGTCAAGGAATTGTGTTTACTCTGATATTTCCATCGGCTACGTCAGAAATTGTGTGGCTGTGAAAATTTGGAAGAATGGCAGCCTTGATTTCTAACCATAATAACAGGTTAACTTTGGGGCTTAGACATCTTGGCCATTTCTATTATGGAAATGACTATTTATTGTGTAAACTACTTAGAGTCTGGAAGGAAAAAAAAAGCTCACAGACTGAGTGAGAATGGTTTGTTTCTGCCCAATGAAAACTCACAAGTCCAAGTTATAACTCATCATGGCCACCACTAAATTATCTTGCAGGAGACTCAGTCATTACACAGACTTACCGTTGCATTGTATGTTTATAAACAGTCTCATTTTTCTGAATTCCCAAATTCAGTAACTTTTGCAGACATATACTTCAATGCATGAAAAAAACAAAGCCATTATTACCAGCTTTCCCCCAAATTACAGCCATTAAGCACAGTAGCAGATGATTTAGTTGCTTAGGTAGTCAGCTGCCTGAAAGCCCAGATCTGTTACTGTTCCATCTGTGGCTTTAGCCTCTGGTGGAGTCAGTCATTCTGGGTCACCCACATGGGGACCTCTTACGCTGGGTTCTTTTACTCCTGTATCAAGGCCATCTCCTGACTTTGGACGAGCTCATGGTCTAGAACAGGGTACAATACTTAGCCTCTTTCATAAATGTTTATTTGCCATCCTAATCATCATTCTATAAAATACAAAGTATAATTATTAAGATTACTACTACTAATAACTGTGTAAGCTTTGAGGTGGTCTGTAGCAGTCATAGAAATGGAAAGTTCCAGCACTAGCGACACTGCATTAGTTATTTAAAAATAGAACTTCAGAAAGGTTTGGAAAAATAATTGCAGTGGCTTTTATAGGGTGTGTCGTAGAGGCAGTGCTTCCCGGAGCTGGATTGGTTGCAGTTTTTCAAGGCTTATCTCTTCAGTTTTATAGATTTGTCTGTGAAGCCAAAGCGGCCTTTACATTCAGTGGAAATAGGCCCAAGGTAGATTTGGTTAGAGAAGATAGTCAGAATATTAAAATTTAAGACCTAATTTCAGAGACTCTCTTCATAGCCCTACAAATTCTTCCCAAAATCATACCCTCCGTACCCTTCCCAAATTCCGTTCTACACTTGAACAGACTGAAACCCATCCTTGACTGTTCTCTTTCTTTCAAGAATACATGACTTCTAGTCCATCAGCCAATCCTGTTGGCTCTGCCTTTAAAATAGATCCAGAACTTAACTACTGCTCGCCCATTCAAACTGTCGCCATTTTGGTTCACGCCAGCATCATCTCATGTCAGGATCATTGCATAAATCTTCTGCTCAGAACTCTGAGCAGGACTCAGTTGGCACAAAAGCCAGCTCCACAACTTGTCTCTCCTAGAAAGATACACGTTCTGTGAGGTTTGGGTTTTTGCTATATTCTCAATGCCTGACATATAGTGGGTGCTTAATAAACATTTTCTTGGGAATTAAAAATAAATAGCCATTCTAAATGGTACGAACTGTGGCTTATTGGAAATGACATAATACTAAATTGATACCTGTGATACTATATTCTTAGCTCTTTCAGCAGATTACATTACTAAATTTTTTTGTTTGTTCACTTATTTTTCAACAAATATAAAATACTATGTATCTGCCAATGTAATGATAAAAGATGTGTACCTTGACGCTAAGTTGCTCACAGACCAAATGGGGAGACTAACGGGCAAGCAACCCTTTACAACACAGTGTGCCACGCGCTATGGGTTAAGAGCGTTTAATGGGAACGTATAGGAAGGACAGTTCACACGGATATTGAGGTGGTGGGTGGGTGAGGAAGGGGCAAGAAATGCTTCCTTTTCCTTAGTAAGTATTGTCTCAGTGGAGACTGGAAAAAGACTTAGGAATTTAGCAGGTGGATGAAGGTGGAAAGGAAGTACTCCAGGCATCAGGAGCACATGTGGGAAAGCTAAAGGGTAAGAGACAGACCAGCCTGTTTGGGAGTTGCATGTCATCTAGACGGTTGTTTGTAGTTGAAGGCATTCATCCTCAGGTCATTGTAGAGCTAGTCAACTTGTGTGGCTCCTGGCGGATCAGCGCTAGTTCTAACAACCGCCAGGAGTATAAGGAAAGAAGGACACAGACCCTACGTACAGTCAGATTTGGGAGACAGAATTTACACACAGGAAATAACTGAAGAATAACGGAAGGAGGCCGCATATCGTCACGTGGCCCGTGAAACAGTGAAGGTTTAAGTGCTGTAGGAATACAGACAAAAGGAAGAACAGGATGAGCTGGAACGGGGAGGAAAGCCTTAACGGGAGAAGTTGAACTTGAGCTATATTTTAAAGAAAATGTATTGGTTTAGATTGATGGGGGCGGGAGGGAGGTGTAAAAAGCCTTCCAGTCTGTGGCATGGGCAAACAAAAGTACAGAGAGGAGTGAGTTGATTGACTTGGGGGCTACAGAGTAAGTATTTGATTGGACCAGAGGAATTGTTTAAGGAAGTAGTGGGAAATATTGCTGACTGATGTAGATGGGAAGAGTACAGTTTAATGTAATACAGTTTTAGAGGGTTTTGGAACTACTATGATGGGACAGAATGTGGGTTTTTGGAAAGGGAAGCGACAGGTTAAAGTGATGTTGGAAGATGCACCCGTCAGTAAGAGGAGAAATGGGGCCTGGCAGTTGCGAGAGCAATTAGGAGGATATTGCAGCCAGTTACAATGCAGCGTGCTGGGCAGGAGGGATGAGAGTATCTACTGGGATGATTGGAGTTGGTGTGGAAAGATGAATGTAAGAAAAAATGTTGAAATGTTTAGGTGCTGGAATCCACAGGCCTTGGCCATGAGTAAGGTCCCTGGGTGGTATGAGTGGTTTGCAGTCAGCTACTAACCTACAAGTTGGAGGTTTGAATCCACCCAGAAGTGCCATGGAAGAAAGTCCTGGCGATCTGCTTCTGTAAAAATTATGGCCAAGAAAACTCTATGGAGCAGTTCTACTCTGTAACACATGGGATCACCATAAGGTGAATCAACTCGACGGCAATAGGCTTTTTTTTTTTTTTTTGG